>NC_135973.1:31188569-31548569 GCF_053455715.1 Rhinoraja longicauda | reverse complement strand
CTATACTAGTCCAATTTGCCTCCTTTTGCCCCAAATCCCTCTCCACCTATCCTATCCAAGTACCTGTCCAGATTTTGCTTAAACGTATATCCCAGCATTTGTAAAAAGGGTGATGGGACAGGATTAATGGGTAGGAATACATCAGTGGCAGCTGGATTCAGTTCAAACCCGAGCTTTTGTCAGATTAAAAATATTAAAACACGTGGGACAAATGCGAACAAATGTACGTTATGGCCCGATTGTACAGCAGGGTCAAGGAACTGAGTGGACCGATCTCCTTCAAGTCTACTGACGCTATTGAATATCCCCGGGCAAGGGTTAGAAACGTGCACTAAATTTCACTCCACTCGTAACACACCGATTAACAGCGGGCTTTTTAAAAGTCAACTTTTATTCTATCGACGATAAACCAGAAATGGTTTCCACAGTAACTGTTATACCATATGTGATCCACACTTTCATTTTCTTCAGAATTGTGCCTTCATCTAGTTCAAATTCACTTTTAGTTCATAGATTTCAACGGGCAGGTGTGGTTTTGCAAATCTTGCCACCGGGAGAAATCATCCAGTCCCCTGAAAAACGTATTTAAAAACAAGGAATAAGTTAATTTAATCAGGAAATGGAGTTGAATGGCTTTGATCTTTTCATTAATGCTACACGAAGACATTGTTTCTATTCTCGGTAGTGTCGTGCTAGTTAGTTAGGGCATGATTGAAATTCAGTTTTCACGCCATACCTTATTTGGCTTCCCCTACCTGTTGATCCACTCCAGAGAAAATATGTCTCCATTACTTAACCAAGGGTCAACCCAGCTTTTGGCGATACTTGTTCGCGGATTTCTAAGGGTCTGATCACAGGCTCTGTTCCTGCCTTGCTCCACACGGTGCGCCTTGTCGGCGCTTTCCACGGTTCTGATCCAACGTGTCAGGCTGTGGTCTGTTGCTCTCCATGGTACCGACGCAGCCACCGTGTGCTGATGTTTCGGGTCGAGACCCCGCTTCGGGCGAAATGTGGAGGGAGGAACTGCAGATGCTGGTTTAAACGTACGATGGGCCCAGTGTTGGAGTAACTCAGCGGGGACAGGCGGCTTCTTAGACATCGTGTGGCATTAATAGAAAGATCAAAGTTTAAGGGTCACAGTTTAAGGATAAGGGGGAAGTCTTTTTGGACCGAGATGAGAAAGTTTTTTTTTACACAGAGAGTGGTGAATCTGTGGAATTCTCTGCCACAGAAGGTAGTTCATTGGCTATATTTAAGAGGGAGTTAGATGTGGCCCTTGTGGCTAAAAGGATCAGGGGGTATGGAGAGAAGGCAGGTACGGGATACTGAGTTGGTTGATCAGCCATGATCATATTGAATGGCAGTGCAGGCTCGAAGGGCCGAATGGCCTACTCCTGCACCTATTTTCTATGTTTCTAAAGCCATTCAACTCCAGTCTGCAGATGGGTCTGGACCCGAAACGTCACGCATCCCTTCTCTCCAGAGACGCTGCCTGTCCCGCTGAGTTACTCCAACATTTTGTGTCTATCTTCGGTGTAAACCAGCATCTGCAGTTCCTTCCTACACTGTGTTCTGATTCCTAGTTGGCTTAGTATCTGCTCTCCGGATTTGTTTATTAGTTTTGGCCTTTTTCAGTATTCCCTGGATAGTTTCACCATCCTCCTTGGTCGCCAAATAATGTCACTGGCGGTTTGCACAGGAGGCCCTTGGCAATCGCTAACCCAACCGAACTACTGATGACCAAATTGTGAGAAAGTTGGCCGGTTCCTCGATGGACTTGGCTTGTATACACTGGAATTTAGAAGGATGAGAGGATATCTTATCGAAACGTATAAGATTATTAAGGGGTTGGACACGTTAGAGGCAGGAAACATGTTCCCAATGTTGGGGGAGTCCAGAACAAGGGGCCACAGTTTAAGAATAAGGGGTAGGCCATTTAGAACTGAGATGAGGAAAAACTTTTTCAGTCAGAGAGTTGTGAATCTGTGGAATTCTCTGCCACAGAAGGCAGTGGAAGCCAATTCTCTGAATGCATTCAAGAGAGAGCTAGATAGAGCTCTTAAGGATAGAGGAGTCAGGGGGTATGGGGAGAAAGCAGGAACGGGTTACTGATTGAGAATGATCAGCCATGATCACATTGAATGGCGGTGCTGGCTCGAAGGGCCGAATGGCCCCCTCCTGCACCTATTGTCTATTGTACAGAAAAGAAAGGTGGATCCTGGCCACAGCAGATCACATGGGTGACGGGAGTATTCTCAATGCACTCTGCCTGTCTGACAGACTGCAGGAGCAGTGATTCTATCCAGTGTGGATGACGAGACAGACCTAAACTCGCTGCCCTCGCTTGCGTTCAGAAGCAGGACTTGGTGTTGGCATCGGTTTATTATTGCCACGTGAACCAAGTGTTTGCGTGCAGCCCAGTCAAGTCACACTATACATGAATACAACCAAGCCATACACATGTAGCGCAAAGAGACAAACAATAGACAATAGACAATATGTGCAGGAGTAGACCATTCGGCCCTTTCAGCCAGCACCACCATTCAATGTGATCATGGCTGATCATTCTCAATCAGTACCCCGTTCCTGCCTTATCCCCATACCCCCTGACTCCGCTATCCTTAAGAGCTCTATCTAGCTCGCTCTTGAATGCATTCAGAGAATTGGCCTCCACTGCCTTCTGAGGCAGAAAATTCCACAGATTTACAACTCTCTGACTGAAAAGGTTTTTCCTCATCTCCGTTCTAAATGGCCTACCCCTTATTCTTAAACTGTGGCCCCTGGTTCTGGACTCCCCCAACATTGGGAACATGTTTCCTGCCTCTAACGTGTCCAAACCCTTAATAATCTTATATGTTTTGATAAGATCCCCTCTCATCCTTCTAAATTCCAGTGTATACAAGCCTAGTTGCTCCAGTCTTTCAACATACGACAGTCCCGCCATTCCAGGAATTAACCCAGTAAACCTACGCTGCACGCCCTCAATAGCAAGAATATCATTCCTCAAATTTGGAGACCAAAACTGCGCACAGTACTCCAGGTGCGGTCTCAATAAGGCCCTGTACAACTGCAGAAGGACCTCTTTGCTCCTATACTCAACTCCTCTTGCGTTGAAGGCCAACATTCCATTGGCTTTCTTCACTGCCTGCTGTACCTGCATGCTTCCTTTCAGTGACTGATGCACTAGGACACCCAGATCTCGTTGTACGTCCCCTTTTCCTAACTTGACACCATTCAAATAATAATCTGCCTTCCTATTCTTACCACCAAAGTGGATAACCTCACACTTATCTACATTAAACTGCATCTGCCATGCATCTGCCCACTCACACAACCTGTCCAAGTCACCCTACAACCTCATAGCATCTTCCTCACAGTTCACACTGCCACCCAGCTTTGTATCATCTGCAAATTTGCTAATGGTACTTTTAATCCCTTCATCCAAGTCATTAATGTATATTGTAAATAGCTGCGGTCCTAGCACCGAGCCTTGTGGTACCCCACTAGTCACTGCCTGCCATTCTGAACGGCGGTTTGTAGTGTTACAAAGGGAGAGCGAGCGTTTCATGAGCTTTCTCACCGAGGAGAGACATCGATCTATCAGACGCCTGGATGTATGTCATCTCGTACTCCAACTGAAGTCACCTCATAATTCATAGAGTTGAGCGCCAGGTGCATCGATATTTGGTGTGAGGACCTGGGTCATTGTTGTTGATTTTTGCAAACGTTTTGGGTTTTTTTTTCTCTGTAACCCTGGTCATTAACATAGAAACATAGAAAATAGGTGCAGGAGTAGGCCATTCGGCCCTTCGAGCCTGCACCGCCATTCAATATGATCATGGCTGATCATCCAGCTCAGTAACCTGTACCTGCCTTCTCTCCATACCCCCTGATACCTTTAGCCACAAGGGCCACATCTAACTCCCTCTTAAATATAGCCAATGAACTGGCCTCAACTACCTTCTGTGGCAGAGAATTCCACAGACTCACCACTCTCTGTGTGAAGAAATGTTTTCTCATCTCGGTCCTAAAAGACTTCCCCCTTATCCTTAAGCTGTGACCCCTGGTTCTGGACTTCCCCAACATCATGAACAATCTTCCCACATCTAGCCTCTCCAACCCCTTGAATTTTATATGTTTCAATAAGATCCCCCCTCAGTCTTCTAAATTCCAGCGAGTATGAGCCTAGTCTATCCAATCTTTCTTCATATGAAAGTCCTGCCATCCCAGGGATCAATCTGGCGAACCTTCTCTGTACTCCCTTTAAGGCTATAAAATTAAATAAGATTGGGCACAATGTTACACGAGAATGGCACATGAGTAAACAATTGTTGAAGGGAAAGAGAGTAGATTGTAGTGTGGACATCACAGCCTGAGAGAGAGTAATGTAAGGCGGGAGGAAAAATCAATGAATGCCTAGAGGAAAGAGAGATAGAAGTGGAGTGGGGGTAGAGGTGAGGAACTAAGGTTGTTACTTTGGGATCAGTGGGGCTGGCCTGTGTGTACAGTCTGTGATGAACTGCATGCAAGTGTAATGAGTCATACAATGAAAGATACTGTATGTGATAACCAAAAGAAAAAAAAGTATCAATCCAACTGGAATTTGTGCACATGACACTGGGGGCATGCTTGCTTGAGAGTTTAGAATGGAGAAGGTATGGCACAGGATCAGGCATTCCCCCCATGGCATCTGTGCCGACCATCATGCATGCACATGGCACATATCCCTGTATTTCTTTTCTGTTCACGTCCCTATCTAAATGTCTCTGAAATGTTGCTACTAGATCTGCCTTCTATCACTGCCCCAGGCTTCGTGTTCCAGGCACTGAGTCCTCTCTAAAAATGAGTTTCAAAAGGACACTCAGCAGGTCGAAAACATGGGTAGGTGGCGCTACGGGTCGAGACCCTTCTTAAGACCGAATTCAAGAGAGAGCTAGATAGAGCTCTTAAGGATAGCGAAGTCAGGGGGGTATGGGGAGAAGGTAGGAAAGGGGTACTGATTGTGAATGATCAGCCATGATCACATTGAATGGCGGTGCTGGCTCGAAGGGCCGAATGGCCTCCTCCTGCACATATTGTCTATTGACCGCCTCTCACTATAACAACATTGCCTTCCGAGTGTCCTTTAAACTCTCCCCCTCTCATCTTAACGTGTCCAAAGCCCTCTGGCAATAGGCAATCCCACGCTGGCGAAAAGACTGACTATCTGTGCCTCTCATAATTCTACACACTTCTTGATTAGTACAGGTGTCAGGGGTTATGGGGAGAAGGCAGGAGAATGGGGTTAGGAGGGAGAGATAGATCAGCCGTGATTGAATGGCGGAGTAGACGATGGGTCAAATTCTGCTTCTATTACTTATGGCCTTACACTACTATTAGGTCTCTCAGCCTCCAATGCCCCGTCCAACCTCTCCTGAATGCAAATATCCTCTAATCAAGGCTTAATCCTTGTGAACCTCTTCTGCATCCTCTACAAAGCCTTCACATCCTTCCTGTAATGCGATGACCAGAACTGCGAACAATATTCCAAATCTGGCCCATCCAAAGTTTTATCCAGCTGCAACATGACTTTGCAGCGTTCATAAACAATGCCTCAACTGTCTTTTAGGACCGAGATGAGAAAACATTTCTTCACACAGAGTGGTGAATCTGGGGAATTCTCTGCCACAGATGGTAGTTGAGGCCAGTTCATTGGCTATATTTAAGAGGGAGTTAGATGTGGCCCTTGTAGCTAAAGGGATCAGGGGGTATGGAGAGAAGGCAGGTACAGGTTACTGAGCTGGATGATCAGCCATGATCATATTGAATGGCGGTGCAGGCTCGAAGGGCCGAATGGCCTACTCCTGCACCTATTTTCTATGTTTCTATGATGAAGGCAAATATATCGTAGATCTACTAATGCTGCCACTTTCAGGGGGCTCTGGGTTTGCACTCTAAAGTCCCACTGTGAATCTCTGCTCCCAAGGGCCCTGACTTTTACTTTATGCCTCGCACTCGATCTCCCAACGTGCAGCACCGACCACTTGCCCGGATTTAACTCCACCCGCCGTTGTTCTGTCCGCGTCTCTAACTGGTCTATATCTAGCTGTATCTGTTGGCAACCTTCCTCGCAATCCACGAGCCTGCCAAATTGTGTGTTGCCTGCAAATTCACTAATCAGCCCACCGACGTTTTCCGGCCAGATTGTTTGTATGGCAAATGGTAATCACAAACCATAGCGGTGATCCCCAGCAGTGATCCCTGCGGAATATCATTGGAGACAGGCCCCGGTCAGAACATCCCCTCCTCCACCACCGTTGTCCATGCCCGAAACAACGTTCACTCTAACCTTCCAAGTCTCCGTCGATCCCATGTGCTTTAATCCTTTGAATCGGTCTACCGCGAGGGACCTTCATGGCTAAAATCAATCCAGGCACACAACATTCACTGCCCCACTCTCATCAATCATACTCGTTCAGGAAGGTATGATTTTATGTGACGATATGTTTACGGGCAGTGTTACACCGTGTACGAGACGGGGGGGGGGGGTGGTTTGCGGGATGAAAGGTTAACCTAGGAGCGACTAGGCTTGTATACACTGGAATTTAGAAGGATGAGAGGGGATCTTATCGAAACGTATAATATTATTAAGGGGTTGGACACGTTAGAGGCAGGAAACATGTTCCCAATGTTGGGGGAGTCCAGAACCAGGGGCCACAGTTTAAGAATAAGGAGTAGGCCATTTAGAACTGAGATGAAAAACTTTTTCAGTCAGAGAGTTGTGAATCTGTGGAATTCTCTGCCTCAGAGGGCAGTGGAGGCCAATTCTCTGAATACATTCAAGAGAGAGCTGGATAGAGCTCTTAAGGATAGCGGAGTCAGGGGGTATGGGGAGAAGGCAGGAACGGGGTACTGATTGAGAATGATCAGCCATGATCACATTGAATGGCGGTGCTGGCTCGAAGGGCCGAATGGCCTCCTCCTGCACCTATTGTCTATTGTCTAAGTGACTGTCTCGGGATTGTGTGTGAGTGTGGGAGTGTGTTTGAGTGTGTCAGTCTGGCAGTGCCTCCCTTTGTATCGGGGGTGTGCCTGAGTTCCGTACGCTTCTCTCAGTAAGGGAGTCTCCTTGTTAGTCTGGGAGTATGTCCATCCGTACAGAGTGTCTTGTATCTCTGGGAGCGAGTGCATGGAGGCAGTCATTCAACCGCAGCGAGAGCTGGGATTCGCGTCTCTCTCTCCCCATCTCTCTCTAGAGAGCGAGTTGCACCAGATCTCCTTGGAGCGACTGTGCCTGACGCTGGGGGCGGGAGCGCAGCCCGACACGGCAGAGAAACACTGCAGTTTATGACGCAGAGTTGCCTTATTTGTCTCGCATCCGATTGAAGTTATTATTGGCAGATATGGTCACTGGGACCCAGCAGCCTGGTCGGCAGCTGCAGCCGTCTGGAGAGGACCAGCAAGAGACGGTGGATGATCGCACGTCCCCTGAAAGCATGATGCCAGATGGCGACCGTGCCATTTAATAAGCGGGTGCATGGTGTCGGGCGGCGTCTGGCCATTTATCCCTGGCACCCCACCCCACCCTCCCCCTTCACCTGCTCCATTCCCGGGGCAAGGCACCCATCCTTTAAACCCTCTACAGCTGAACGATCTGCCGGACCTTTGCAAAGTCAAACGCACTGATTTGGGGTTAGAAGAACTGAATGGCTTTTTTTCCAGCCACAACTGCGCAGTAGTTTGGTTAATAATAATAATAATAATAATAATACATTTATTTTATATAGCGCTTTTCAGGATACTCAAAGACGCTTTACAGAGCAAACCAGACAAACAAACAAACAAAAGATTTGTCCTTACTCTCACCAGCATTTATTGCAGATGTATTTAAGTAAATAAATGCAAATCCCCTCGCTGTCTGGGTGGGATTTGTAATGTCTACGTCTCATTGCTGTCAGCTGCCACTGTGCCCAGTCCCAATCACTGCCATCTATCGCCCGAGCTCAGCAGTCCATGCCAGCGGCCAGCTGCCCACCGGGGGCTTGGAAATGGCCACACGCTTTGCGTCAAAGCGTCTCCTCGCCTGAAATGTCACGTCTTGATATTCTCCAGGAGCCCCCACCCCCCTCGCACCTCGACAAGTTCCTCAACTTCTCTTTTGACGTTTCGTTTTCACACCTTACCCTTCCTTATCTGCGTCTCCCTCTCTCTCCCCTCCCCCCCCCCCACCCCCCCACGACTCTCAGTCCGAAGAAGGGTCTCGACACGAAACGTCTCTCTAGAGATGCTGCCTGACCCGCTGAGTTACTCCAGCATCTTGTGTCTGCCTTCTCTTCTAACACGGGGTTGAGGCGGATTTGCCCCCACGCTGGTTGCTAATCCCACCACCGTGGCGAATTTCTGGGGCGAACCCTCTCATCTTGCCCCCCCCACCCCCACCCCCACCCCCACCCAGCAGAAAGCGAGTCCCAGGGGAAAGGTTTGCGGCGCGGATCCAATGTGCGCATCACACGCGGATTGGCACCGCTGCATTAACTTCACCGCTCCGGATTAATGTGGCCAAGCTCCCACTGGGCCCCGGATCATTGGCCATGGCAATGTGCTAGACCCACAGCTGCCTTCAACGCTCACACACACACACTCACTCACACACACACTGACACTCGCGCACACACTCACACACACACACACTCGCGCACACACTCACACACACTCGCACACACACACTCTCACACACACACTCATACACACACTCATACACACACTCATACGCACACTCTCACACACACACAGCCGCTGGAGGTAACGCGGGGCGTTGTCAAGCTTGTCACACTCTGTTTCTCGCGGGGCCCAGACGGAGATTCAAACATCACCAGCCTCTCTGGCAGAATGTTTCTAATTACGGCGCTCAGTGGATAAACAAGCGAGAAGTGTCGCCCATTCCCTTCTCTCCAGAGATGCTGCCTGTCCCAGTGAGTCACTGCAGCATCCTGTGTCGCACTCTCCTCTGGATATACAAGCACTCTGTTTAATTAAAACATGAAAGTCAACACAGGGCCGTTTGTGTGTGTGTGTGAGTGTGTGTGTGAGTGAGTGTGTGTGAGTGAGTGCGTTTGAGAGTGTGTGGGTGTGAGGTGGTTTGTGTGTGTGTGTGTGTGAGAGGTGGTTTGTGTGTGTGAGAGTGTGTGTGTGTGAGAGGTGGTTTGTGTGTGTGTGTGTGTGTGAGAGAGAGGTGGTTTGTGTGTGTGTGTGTGTGGTGGTTTGTGTGTGTGTGTGTGTGTGTGGTTTGTGTGTGTGGGTGTGTGTGAGAGGTGGTTTGTGTGAGTGTGTGGGTGTGAGGTGGTTTGTGTGTGTGACTGTGTGTGGGTGTGTGTGTGTGTGAGAGGTGGTTTGTGTGGGTGTGAGTGTGTGAGGTGGTTTGTGTGTGTGTGGGTGTGTGTGTGTGAGAGGTGGTTTGTATGTGTGTGGGTGTGTGTGTGAGTGTGTGTGAGAGAGGTGGTTTGTGTGTGTGTGTGTGTGAGAGAGAGGTGGTTTGTGTGTGTGTGTTTGTGTGTGGGTGTGTGTGAGAGAGGTGGTTTGTGTGTGTGTGAGTGTGTGGGTGTGAGGTGGTTTGTGTGTGTGTGTGTGGGTGGGTGTGTGTGTGTGTGAGAGGTGGTCGGTGTGTCTCGGTTGAAACCTCTGCTCATTCCTATTCTGCCCAGAGCTCCGTTTATCTTGCGACATCAGGGCTCGTCTTCCCAATGCCGATGGCTCGGGTTATTTTTACCTCGCAGTCTCTGGCGGTGTCGCTGGTGCCTGATCTCTCCGGCACCGTGGGCGTTGCCCGCCGGGCCAGGGCTGCGTGTAGACGGACACTCACTGCTGGCTGCTGGCTCACCGTCAGACCGCCGCACTCACCTCTCGGCCCGGCCGGTGGAGAGGGCGTCTGAGCGGCATGTGAGCGGCCGTGGAAGCGAACAGACAGCGGCTGGGGTAGGTAGGGAGAGAGAGAGGGAGGGATGGAGGGATGGAGGGAGGGAGGGATGGAGGGAGAGAGGGAGGGAGAGAGGGAGGGAGGGAGGGAGGGAGGGAGGGAGGGAGGGAGGGAGGGAGGGAGGGAGGAAGGGAGGGAGAGAGGGATGGAGGGAGAGAGGGAGGGAGGGAGAGAGGGATGGAGGGAGAGAGGGATGGAGGGAGAGAGGGAGGGAGAGAGGGAGGGAGGGAGGGAGAGAGGGATGGAGGGAGAGAGGGATGGAGGGAGGGATGGAGGGAGGGAGAGAGGGAGGGAGAGAGGGAGGGATGGAGAGAGGGAAGGAGGGAGAGAGAGAGGGAGGGAGAGGGAGGGAGGGAGGGAGGGATGGATGGAGGGAGGGAGGGAGGGAGAGAGAGAGGGATGGAGGGAGAGAGGGAGGGAGGGAGAGAGGGAGAGAGGGAGGGAGAGGGAGAGGGAGGGAGGGAGGGAGAGAGAGAGGGAGGGAGGGAGAGAGGGGGAGGGAGGGAGGGAGAGAAGGAGGGAGGGAGGGAGAGAAGGAGGGAGGGAGAGGGGGAGAGGGGGAGGGAGGGAGGGATTTTGCGTTAGTGTTTAAGCAGTCTGGGGTAATTCACGAAGACAGACACAAAAAGCCAGAGCAGCTCAGCGGGTCAGACAGCATCTCCGGAGAAAGGGAATGGGTGACGTTTCGGGTCGAGACCCTTTTTTCATTCAGCAACTCATCCGTCATGGAAACCCACACGGAAGAGGCTAAATAAAGGGTTAGCCTCTCAACCTTAAACCAGCCGGGATATTTCGCCATAATGATCTGAATCGACAATGATATCGGGTGCTTTATGCCAACGTTGCTGTTCTAACATCGTAACCATTAATTTAACCCTGCTGAGATTCTTTCATTCGTTCTAACAGTGGGCTCAGAGTCCAGCTGGAAGGATGTTACAAAGCTCCAATATCGAGGCCTGTTGTCCGCGATTGGCGTTTCAGAGACAGGCAGCATCTATCTGGAGGAGGGACTGGGTGGATATGCGACACTAAATCCATCTCACATTATCTACGTTGAGAGTGTAGGAAGGAACTACAGATAGACACAAAACGCCGGAGTAACTCAGCGGGACAGGCAGCATCTCTGGAGAGAAGGAATGGGTGACGTTTCGGGTCGAGACCCTTCTTCAGACTGAGAGTCAGAGGAAAAACCTTTCTACACAACGAACTGCAGATGCTGGTTTACACCGAAGGTAGACACAAAATGCTGGAGTAACTCAGTAGGACAGAACCCATTCCTTCTCTCCAGAGATGCTACCTGTCCCGCTGAGTTACTCCAGCATCTTGTGTCTCTCTACATTAAGAGTATCGTAGTCCCGCTCGGCATTTAAGAACATTAATTAGATAACATCCTTTCAAGTGCTCCCCATCCCATTTCATTTGGTTCCAGCCTTCCATGGGCAGATATAATTTCTCTTCCTCTGGGCCCCGAGTTCTCCAACATCATTCCTCAGTACCACGTGGGAGTGGCTTTGGTGAATATGTAACAATTGCTTGTTGTATGGTTTAGAGACTTCAGCAGGTAGGGGGCGCCACATGCCGCTGGAGCACCGTTGGCCTTGGGGACCACCAGTGCATTGACTTACCTCCATGTGTTTCTGGAGCCCTTGGGTGAGGGAAGTGATTGCTGTCCATAGAGGCTACACTTCGCTGATTCCCTCGATCACACTGTTGGTAGCCCCCTGCACAACAATCACCACACAGATTCTCAACAGAATGGACCTTCGTTCATCATCGAGTACCAGTTCTCCTGATCTGTCTTGCTGCAAAGTGTGTTCTGATGTTGGGGAAGAGGGCATATGTCTTTATGACCATTGGTTGGGATTGGTTTAGGCACAGGGCAGCAAAGATTGTTATTTGCTTCCTTAACATCTATAATGAAGGATCTAGAACCTAGGGTGTAGTAGACATTTTGTTTTTAGTGATGGAGCAGAATTAGGCCATTTGGCCCATCAAGTCTACTCCGCCATTCAATCATGGTTGATCTATCTCTCCCACCTAACCCCATTCTCCTGCCTTCTCCCCATAACACCTGACACCCGCACTAATCAATAATCTATCTATATCCATTGACTTCTGTGGCAAAGAATTCCACAGATTCACCACCCCCTGACTAAATCTTCAAAGGAAGGAGGGATCACTGTAGAAGAGAGAAACTGGATGTAGTAAACTAAGTGGAGTGAGCCATTGTTGACCTAGGTCAGAGCAATACAATTAAAATTGCCTGTTCATCGACATACATTCTGAATACAGAAGAATTTTATGTCCATGAGCAATTTTAAATATATCACAGCAGAACCTGGTGTTGAAGTGCAACAAGAAAGGGGGTGTATAATATATTGCAGGGTCCATGCAGGCATTGGGCACGTATAACGATCAAGCACCTGGGTACTGGATGGGAAAGGGGATTAGCAAGCTGAGGGGACAGAGGCATTTGCTCCAAAATTACCCGCAGGGATGGTCAACCCATTCTCACTTTCAGATGAACCTACCGTGGAACTATTAGTCCTCAGGCTGTCGATTTTGAGGCTCGATAAGGCACTGGTCAGGTCGCATTTGGAGTAGTGTGAGCAATTTTGGGGCCCGTATCTGAGGAAGGTTGTTGGTGCCGCTGGAGACGGTCGAGAGGAGGTTTAGGAGAATGATTCCAGGTATGAGTGGGTTTGCATATGATGTGTGTTTGACAGCAGTGTACTTGTACTCGTTGGAGTTTAGAAGGTTGAGGGGAGGACCTCATTGAAACTTATCGAATAGTAAAAGGCCTGGATAGAGAGGATGTGGAGAGGAGGTTTCCACTAGTGGGAGAGTCTCGGACCAGAGGTCATAGCCTCAGAATTAAAGGACGTACCTTTAGGATGGAGATGAGGAGGAATTTCTTTAGTCAGAGGGTGGCGAATCTGTGGAATTCTTTGCCACAGAAGGCTGTGGAGGCCGTCAATGGATATTTTTAAGGCAGAGATAGATTCTTGACTAGTACAGGTGTTAGGGGTTATGGAGAGAAGGCAGGAGAATGGGGTTAAGAGGGAAAGATAGATCAGCCATGATTGAATGGCGGAGTAGACTTGATGGGCCGAATTACCCAAGTCTACTCCTATCACTTATGAACTTATGATTCCATTTTGACATCCTCGCCATGGATTACTTTAAAGAAGTTGAAATCAATCTTACATGGCCATCAGAGACTATGCGATAGGGATTATAGAATTTTCCTCCTACAATACATTTCCTTTCCCATTATAGCTTGTATGATATATTTTGCACCCCCTTGATGTTTTCAGATTCAATGCCTTACATCTTGCATTCTTGTTATTGTAATTATGGCATATAATGTGGAATACTTATTTCACGTTTTATTTGTTGCTGCCATGTCACTATAGTCCTGCATAATTTATGCACTTTCCTCTGAGACATGCAGTTTCTTCTGCACCTCACCCCAGCTTAAATTTCTGTCGGTCACTAACATGTATGAGCCCTTGGTGCTTTCTTTGTGTCTAGAAAGCACTGCTTACTTCCCAGCAAGAACAATCTCGTGTCACCTTTATAGCATAATCTCCAATGACCAACTCTAGATCAGTGGAGGTTCTTGTAGTTGTTGTTCAACTATCTTCAAAATAAAACTTTGCACTTCACGGCTGGGTGGATAAAAATAACTTCAACGTTTAAATGTACTAAAGTGCTGAAGGTTCATTATTTGGCTTGGACCTTTTTTGGCCATTAACCTTTGATTGTTATTGAGAGGCCTCAAATTCACATGTTTCAATAATTTTACTCGTGCTTTGCTAATTGACTACAAAGCAGGCGGACACAAAATGCTGGAGTAACTCAGCAGGTCAGGCAGCATCTCGGGAGAGAAGGAATGGGTGATGTTTCGGGTCGAGACCCTTCTTCGGACTGATATCGGGGAGGGGGCGGGATAAAGATAGGATGTATTCGGAGACAGGAAGACTAGTGGGAGAACTGGAAAGGGGAGGGGAAAGAGAGGGACAGAGGAACTATCTGAAGTTAGAGAAGTCAATGTTCATACCGCTGGGGTGTAAACTGCCCAAGCGAAATATGAGATGCTGTTCTACCAATTTGCGATGGGCCTCACTATGACAATGGAGGAGGCCCAGGTCAGAAAAGTCAGATTGGGAATGGGAGGGGGAGTTGAAGTGCTGAGCCACCGGGAGATCAGGTTGGTTAAGGCGGACTGAGTGAAGGTGTCGAGCGAAACGATCGGCGAGCGTGCGCTTGGTCTCGCCGATGTAGAGAAATTGACATCTGGAACAACGGATACAATGGTATTCCTCTGAGAGAGATATCAACCGTTCAAACTTTTGCAGTAAGTTAAAAGAACACAGGTAAAAGTCAGAAGAAGAAATTTTTGTTTAACTTGAATATTTCAACCAAATGTATCACTGAAGTAGTCCCAATGGCAGCATGAGCTGAGAGATATACATTGTCCTGTGGCAGAAATAAGCATCCTAGTGTACACTTTCACCAAAATATAACAATTACTCTTTTACTTCTTTATTACTGCAGTGATTTTACAGCACTGTGATAGAAAGGCAGAAAGCAGAATTATTCAAATATTTTCTTAACCAGCGAACAATTCAAGTTTGTATCAAAACGTCTGTCATTAAATGACCGAGACCTTGCATTTGGAAAAAATAAGGTTTGCCTTAATTGACAAACCAGATCTATTAAAAAAATTATGGTCTCCATTTATTGAATTTTTAAAAAAGTAAATGGGTTTGTCACAAAACTAAAATTTAAAACTAAAGCTAAAACTTGAGTTTAGGGTTGGATGTACAACTATACTCATTAACTCCCGGATCTATCCCCATAATCTTTATATTTGTAATTCTCTTTTTTCTTTGCTTTCTCTCTATTAGTTTATAGTCTTTTTTTTCAGTCTCTTTTCATCTTTATTTTTTCTTTAAAAATCGAAAAATTGAAGCTATGTAAGAATTCTATAACCAGTGCCGTTTATTATTATTTGTACATATGCTTTAAAAGATTTATGATTCACTGCTCACCTCAACATGTCTGCACCCTCGTTGAGATTGAAATCCAGATTGAACAAAAGTCCTAGCTTTACAAAAACAGCCATGCAAAGCACAAATTATTAAAGGAGAAATGGATCGGCAAAGACTCTGATCCACCTGAGACCTCCCCGTAATGTTGATGGGCATCCACGCATTCCATTCTACCTCACGACACATTAACAACTCGTGCTGCAGGGACAGTTTCT
This sequence comes from Rhinoraja longicauda, assembly GCF_053455715.1. Taxonomy (NCBI): domain Eukaryota; kingdom Metazoa; phylum Chordata; class Chondrichthyes; order Rajiformes; family Arhynchobatidae; genus Rhinoraja; species Rhinoraja longicauda. The sequence goes on along the minus strand of NC_135973.1, from coordinate 31,533,345 downwards.
CACATTTAATGGGAACTCCATCCATCACCCCAAAGGTTAACTCCCATCAGCAACTGGGTAGTGTGGCTGCAGTGTGCATCGTTTACAGAATGTACCGAAGGAACTTACAGCACATGGGTTCCACCAGCAGCAAGGATAAACACAGTTCAGTTCAGTTTACTTTCTTGCCACATGCACCGAGGTACAGTGAAAAGCCTTTGTTGCATGCTAACCTGTCCGCAGAAAGGCAATACATGATTACAATCGATCCATTTACAATGTGTATAAGGGAATCACGTTTAGTGCAAGGTAAAGCCAGCAAAGTCTGATCAATGATAGTCCGAGGTATTTATTCACAATTGCTGGAGTAACTCAGCAGGTCAGGCAGCATCTCTGGAGAGGAGTGCTGCCTGACCTGCTGAGTTACTCCAGCATTTTGTGAATAAATACCTTCGATTTGTACCAGCATCTGCAGTTATTTTCTTACAATGATAGTCCGAGGATTATCAACGAGGTAGATAGTAGTTCAGCACTGCTCTCTGGTTGTGATAGGATGATTCCTATAGCAGTTGTTGATCACAATAAATGTCCTTCCATTCACAAATGGTTTGAGTTTGAATGCATTTTCCTCTTTCTTTGATGCTGGCTAGTTACATTTTCCCAAATTCCCTATCTATCACTGCTCTTATGTCATCTTACCACCCTCAGACAAGTTAAGCGTGATTGTTGAGGTAGCCACAGTGGCCATATACTGGGAACAACACAAAGATCTTCAGTATTTGTCCTTGACGCGCTCCATTTCATTATATCGCATGGCAGACTCTGTCCTTCAAATAAAAACATCTAAAAGTTAAATTTATACCAGATTCTTCCATTTGCAATGTTCTGAAGCTTTGACAGTGGTGTCAGAATGATGCATTTTGTAATATCAATTCCAAGTCTTTGATCGCATTTTGCTTTACCGTTAGTGGTAATGAGTGTTCCTGTTGAATAACACCGCCACAAATGGCACAATCATCATTAGTAGGATTTTTAAAATTTTTAATTGGCTTTGAATTTGAATAACAAATTTGTATTTTTGGGTAAGCTCCAAAGTCAAGTTTCTGTCAGGTGGCTGTGTGCGGTATTTGGATTCTTGGCTTCTTAATCGGGGCAAAGAACAAAGTGCTGGATGGACAAGGCAAGGTTTTGGATCAAGACATTCCAACCCAGAGCAAGTGGAGTAGGGGAGAGAAAGCTTGAAAAGAGAGGCAGGGCTGGGATAAAGGCAGGCAAGTGATAGGTGGATATAGGTGAAGGGGGGGATTGGCAGAAGGGTGGGGTAAGTAACAAAGGCTAGAGGTGAAAAGAGTTTCAGATATGAAAAGAAGGGTAATGAAGTGTGAAGCCAGAGGAGAGACACAAACTGCTGGAGTAACTCAGCGGGCCAGGCAGCATCTCTGGAGAGAAGGAATGGGAGATTTTTTAGGTCGAAACCCTTCTGTGATGGATGTGGGTAGAAATGGGCATGGGAGAGAAGGGAGGGGCATCAAAGGGGACTGTGGGACCAGGGAATAGATGATCAGCATGCAGAGCTGGGGAAAGGAGCAGGGCGGCACGGTGGCGCAGCGGTAGAGTTGCTGCCTTACAGCGAATGCAGCACCGGAGACCCGGCTTCGATCCCAACTACGGGCGCCGTCTGTACGCCGTTTGTACGGTCTCCCCGTGACCTGCGTGGGTTTTCTCCGAGATCTTTGGTTTCTTCCCACACTTCAAAGACGTGCAGGTTTGTAGGTTAATTGGCTTGGTAAATGTAAAAATTGTCCCTAGTGGGTATAGGATAGTGTTGATATGTGGGGATCAATGATCGGCGCGGACCCAGTGGGCCGAAAGGGCCTGTTTCCGCGCTGTATCTCAAAACTAAACCAAAGTAGACTAAACAGGGTGACTGGGGTGGTGGGCGATGGGGGCGGAGCGGGTGGGGAGGGTGATGCGTATACAGGTGTGGGGGGCAGGGGGAAAGGAGGGGAGGTATATTATTTGAAACTGGAGAATGCAATGTTCTTACTGTTGGGTTGTCAGCTACCCAAGTACAGTATGAGGTGTTCTTAGAGGTGCAGTCTCCTTCTTCACAGGAGATTGTTGTCGAGGTGTTTTTTTCAGTGTTGACTTTACAGACATATTGTGCCTTATTCCGCACTGGGTTTTGTTATGTAGTTGATGTGTTTTGTCGAGTGGACTCCCTCATTATGCTCGGCTTCTGTGGTCAATCTAATAGCATTGTCTGATCTGCTGAGTGTGAGATTGGGGTGGAAGAGGTCAGATTGTTTCACACAGCTCTGCTGATTGGATGATAAAAGGCCAAGGGCTGCCTCTATTATTCTGGAAGCCACGTTTATTGATGTTTTTACAGGTACTTAGTCAAAGCAGATCTAATAATAACTTTGAGAAGGAAGTTGGATCTGTACCCAGAATTTTAAAAATGCCAAGAATGAGCTGGGGAGTGGAACTAATTGAGTGATTGACTAATTGACTGATCCCTTCGTAACTTCCTGGTCCACTCGTCCCTTCCTACCCAAACCACCCCATCCCCAGGCACTTTCCCCTGCAACCGCAGGAGATGCAACACCTGTCCCTTAACCTCCCCCGTCAACTCCATCCAAGGACCCAAACAGTCTTTCTAGGTGAGACAGAGGTTCACCTGCACTTCCTCCAACCTCATCTATTGTATCCACTGCTCTAGATGTCAACTTCTTTACATCGGCGAAACCAAACGCAAACCCGGCGATCGTTTCGCTCAACACCTTCGCTCAGTCTGCCTTAACCAACCTGATCTCCCGGTGGCTGAGCACTTCAACTTCCCCTCCCACTCCCAGTCTGACCTTTCTGTCATGGGCCTCCTCCAGTGCCATAGTGAGGCCCACCGGAAATTGGAGAAACAGCACCTCATATTTCGCCTGGGCAGTTTGCAGCCCAGTGGTATGAATATTGACTTCTCCAACTTTAGATAGTTCCTCTGTCCCTCTCTTCCCCTCCCCCTTCCCAGTTCTCCCTCTATCTTCCTGTCTCCACCTATATCCTTCCTTTGTCCCGCCCCCTGACATCAGTCTGAAGAAGGGTCTCGACCCGAAACGTCACCCATTCCTTCTCTCCTGAGATGCTGCCTGACCTGCTGAGTTACTCCAGCATTTTGTGAATAAATACCTTCGATTTGTACCAGCATCTGCAGTTATTTTCCTAAACTAATTGAGTGAGTTCTTCTCTTGTCTGCTGTATAATTCCATGATTTCCCTTTAAATTCAGTTTTGCAAGATGTGGGTGTTGCTGGCCTTTATTGACAAGGCCGCGGGGCGTCACCTTCTTGAACAGCCGCTGTCCTTCTGGTGAAGGTGTTTCCACAATGCTGTCGGATAGAGAGGTCTAGGAATTAGACCCTGCAAGGATCAAGGGGCAGCAGTACACTTCTTGGTTTGGTGTAAGTGTAAATTGTCATGAAGTCATAAGGAATAGGAGTAGAATTAGCCCTTCAAGTCTACTCCGCCATTCACTCATGGCTGATCTATCTCTCTCTCCTAACTCCATTCTCCTGCCTTCTCCCCATAACCTCTGACACCTGTGTTAATCAAGAATCTATCTATCTATCTCTGTCTTAAAAAATGGCTCCAAAAGGTGTCCCCCCCTTTCCCCCGCCCCCTCATCCTTCTAAACTCCAGTGAGCTCTCACCTTTACCTCACTGAGCAGGCTATCCTAGAACCTGCGGCTGGAAGATATGCATGTAAATGCTGAAATAGGAGGAGGTTTTTCCCCATTGTAATGTAGCATACCTCAGTTGGTGAGAGCTTCAGTCAGCAATAGAAACATAGAAACATAGAAAATAGGTGCAGGAGTAGGCCATTCGGCCCTTCGAGCCTGCACCGCCATTCAATATGATCATGGCTGATCATCCAACTCAGTATCCTGTACCTGCCTTCTCTCCATACCCCCTGATCCCTTTAGCCACAAGGGCCCCATCTAACTCCCTCTTAAATATAGCCAATGAACTGGCCTCAACTACCTTCTGTGGCAGAGAATTCCACAGATTCACCACTCTCTGTGTGAAAAAAACCATTTTCATCTCGGTCCTAAAAAACTTCCCCCTTATCCTTAAACTGTGATCCCTTGTTCTGGAACTACTGAATCCCACTGAAGCTACTGCAGAAGGCATCTGCCACATCAGGCAGGCTACAATACATACACATCAAACTTGTGGCACTTTTCATAAACAAGGAACGGTAGGTGCTGGTTTACATTTGTAACTTCCCCTGTGACAGGGAGGCATCAGCTGGGGCAGGGGCATATCTTTCACTGGGTGGCAGGACTGTCCAAGGTTCAGGGTGTCAATATGTAAGTTTTGAGAGTCAATACTGCCACCACATTGTGCCCATGCAGGAAGCCCTAGTGATTATGGAATAGAATAGTAGAATTGTTATTTCACGGAAGGCATTGCGGCACGGTGGCGCAGCGCTAGAGTTGTTGCCTTACAGCGCTTGCAGCGCCAGAGACCCGGCTTCGATCCCGATTACGGATGCTGTCTGTATGGAGTTTGCACGTTCTCCCCGTGACCGCGTGGGTTTTCTCTGAGATCTTCGGTTTCTTCCCACACTCCAAGGATGTACAGGCTTGTAGGTTAATTGGCTTGATATAAATATAAATTGTCCCGAGTGTGTATAGGGTAGTGTTAATGTGTGGGGATCGTTGGTTGGTGTGGACTCGGTGGGCCGAATGGCCTGTTTCTGTGCTGTATCTCTAAACTAAACTAAAGATGAAGGTCCTTTCTTGTTTTTTCTGCTCCCAATGAAACAATCAAACCCATCAGTCTGAAGAAGGGTCTCGACCCGAAACGTCACCCATTCCTTCTCTCCCGAGATGCTGCCTGACCTGCTGAGTTACTCCAGCATTTTGTGAACAAACCCATCAGTTTCTCAGTTAACCTGCAAATTACCTTCCTTCATTTGCCTATTCACTTCCCTTCTGAAGGCTCAGATTTACTCTGTTTTCTCCATATTTGCAGCCAGTGTATTCACCACTCTATGTATAAAAAGGCTTTTCCTCACATCTCTCTTGAATCATTTGCCCACCACTTTAAAACTGTCCTCCGGGACTTTGAACTATCTGCTAATGAGAACAGTTTCTCTCAACCTACTTTATCTAAACTCATTAAAATCTTATACCTCTCTGTTAAAACCCCTTTCAATCTTCTTATTGCCAGAAAGTACAGCAACTTAACGCAAGAACATAAGAAAGAGGGCATACAGTCACCTGTTCATGCTCTGCCTTTCTACAAGATCGTGGCCTCAGCACCATTTCCTTGCCCTAATTCCCATGTCCTTTGATTCCTTTGCTTCCCAGAAATCTCCTACTTGGTAAGTCTCCTACTCTGAACGCAATCAATCGCTCAGCCTCCACAGCTGCCAATGATGGAGAGATCCAATTATTCATTGTCTTGAGTGAGGAGAAATTTCCTAATTTCTGTCCTAAATCAGCTTATGCCTAGTTTTCAGACTCTGAACAATTGTTCTCAACTCCTGGACTGGTGAAGCATCCTGTGCCAATCTTGTGAAACCTTGCAAGAATTTTACACATTTTAACAAAGTCACTCCTCATTCTTCTGAACTCAAGAGAACAGAGGCTTAGCCTTTTGTATAACAAACTGGTCATCGCAGGAACCAGCCTTTTGAATTCTTGTTGGACTTCCTCAGTAACAAGTATATTGTTAATTATTGGTATTGGTTGATATTGTTTTATTATTGTCATGTGTACTGAGAAACGGTGAAAACATTTGCTTTGCGTGCTATCCCATCAAATCAAATGGTGCAGGAGTACAATCAACCCATACACAAGTACAACAAATAATTAAAATAGAAAAGTAACCACGGAACAGAATATAGCATTTCAGCATTGCAGTGTTACAACTGCAGAGAAAGTGCAAAAAAGGAATTAGGCCCGCAGTGACAAAGATTTGGAATTCGGGACCACACTCCTAGCTTAAAAGAGGACCGTTCAGTAGTCTGATAATAACAGGGAAAAAGCTTGGAGTTAAGGAGACCAAAATTGTATGTGATTCCCAGGCTTGGTCCCACTAAGGCCCTTTACAGTTACAGTAATCCAGCTTCATCTTGTAATATCCTATTCATATCCTTTTCAGTAAAGGCCAATTGTTGCAATTTGCTTTCCTAACTGTCTTCTTTACCTGAGTTTAACTTTCAATGACATGTGTACAAGGCCATCCAGATCCATTTTCCTAATTTGGTGCCATTGAAAAAATACTCAGTATTTCTGTTTTTTTTAATGGAAGGAGATGACATTACATTTTCCCACACTGTATCGAATCTGCCATGTTATTGCCTATGGCCTTAGTTTGACAATAGACAATAGGTGCAAGAGGAGGCCATTCGGCCCTTCGAGCCAGCACCACCATTCATTATGATCATGGCTGATCATTCTCAATCAGTATCCCGTTCCTGCCTTCTCCCCATACCCCCTGACTCCGCTATCCTTAAGAGCTCTATCCAGCTCTCTCTTGAATGCATTCAGAGAATTGGCCTCCACTGCCTTCTGAGGCAGAGAATTCCAGAGATTCACAACTCTCTGACTGAAAAAGTTTTTCCTCATCTCAGTTCTAAATGAGCACCAGTTTGTCCATATCCCACTGGGGCCCTTTTAAGTCCACATCACTGCTTACATTTACACCAGTTTCATGGCATCAGTAAAACTGGAGATGTTATGTGTAGGAAGGAATTGTAGATGAAATGTGCAGGAAGGAACTGCAGATGCTGGTTTAAACCGAAGATAAACACAAAATGCTGGAGTAACTTTGCAGGACAGGCAGCATCTTTGGAGAAAAGGAATGGGTGACGTTTCGGGTCGAGACCCTTCTTCAGACTGAAAGTCACGGGAAAGGGAAATGATAGATATAAACGATGATGTAGAGAGATATAGAACAAATAAATGAAAGATGTGCAAAAATGTAACAATGATAAAGGAAACAGGTCATTGTTAGCTGTATATGTTCCATTTGGTTATATTTGGAAATGTATTTAGTTTCCTCAACTAAATTGCCAATGTGGATTGTGTGCCAGTATCATCACGGACCCACACCACCCTGGCCACACTCTCATTTTGCTTCTGCCATTGGGAAGATGGTATAGGAGCCTGAAAACTGTAATATCCAGGTTCAGGGGCAACTTCTTCCCAACAACCATCATACTAATTAATACTATGAACTCCAAAATAAACTCCGAACTACAAAACTGCCTTGATTGCACTGGGGACTTGGGAACATTGTTTTTGTATTTGCATGATATAGTTTGTTTTTATATATTGAACTTCCTTTTGTTGTTTGCTCTGGTGCCTACTGAGTAGTATGTTGTGTACTATGTTGATTACCATGTTGAACTGCTGCAAGTAAGAATTTAATTGTTCCATTTTGGGACATATGACAATAAAACACTTTTGATTAGTTGGAGCCCAAGCTCTAATTTATGTGGGTACTCCATTTGCCAATATCTGCCAACTTCAGCATTAGTTTCCCCCTACTCTTAGTTTTCTTTCTATTAATTAATGCTCGGTCCTCACTTTCTTGATTAGTGCGGGTGTCAGGGGTTATGGGGAGAAGGCAGGAGAATGGGGTTAGGAGGGAGAGATAGATCCACCATGGTGGAATAGACTTGATGGGCCAACTGGCCTAATTCTACTCTAATTCCTTATTACCTTATAACCTTATGACTAGTATATTATTCAGGGTTCCATGTGCTTTAACCACAATCACCAAACTCTGTGGGACTTTACCAAAAACCTAAAAATATAAATATACCATATCCATTGGTTCCCATTGATCTCTCTATAATTGATCTTAAATATAACTATAATTGCATTTAATATTAATATTAATCAATACTTTTATATTAACAATAATACGCAATTGATATTAACAATACAAATAAAATATAATAAATGCAAATAAATAATTTTTAAAAATATATAATTTATCTTAAGAGAACTGCATTAGATTAGTCAAGGCATGAAATAAATCCACATTGACTTTGCTCAATCATTTTATTAATTTCTCGGTGTCTTGATATGACATCTCTTATTTATAGACTCTTCAGTCTAACCTTGCAGCTGAATTTGCTCATCCTTGGAATCCCTCCAGTAATTTTTTTCTGCAACCTTTCTATGACCTTCATGATTTTCTAAAGTGCGACGATCAGAATTGGAAACAATACTTCAACTGTGACCTAATCAGTGCTTTATAAAGGTTCACCATAACCTCCCTGCTTTTGTACTTCATGCCTCTATTAATAGAACCATGGTCCCACATGTTTTACTAATTCTCCGGTAATGTGATACCGACCGTAGAAGCATAAACATGTACTACAATGGCATTGTTTTATATGCAAGGGAGGAGGAGGCTGACAGGGTACTGGGAATAAGACAAGAAGCAACGTACAAAACAAGGTTGTTTAATGAAAAGGGGAAAACGAGCAGTGTATTATTGCCTGAAGCCATGTTGGTTAACTGCTTCATATGTGGCCTGTTCATATCTGTCTATTTAATTGTTATAAGTAAGATAGACGCAAAATGCTGGAGTAACTCAGTGGGACAGGCAGCATCTCTGGAGAGAAGGAATGGGTGACGTTTCAGGTCAAGGCCCTTCTTAGAAGAGATGCTGGAGTTACTCCAGCATTTTGTGTCTATCTATCCCTGCAGTTCCTTCCTGCACATAATTGTTATAAGTTTCAGTTCATCCATTTTTTTCCTACTGATATCCTCTCCCACAAAATATTTGTTATCAAAATACTGTACTATTAGAAATAACTATTTCTCAGATATTTCATGTCCAAAATCAAAGATTCTTGTTTTAACTCCCTCATGCCCCACCCCTGCATATCTAAGTTAACAGCCCTGATCCCCTTGCTATGACTCCAAATGCTCTTTGGGTTTGTTTAAGCATTAGAAACATAGAAACATAGAAAATAGGTGCAGGAGTAGGCCATTCGGCCCATCGAGCCTGCACCGCCATTCAATATGATCATGGCTGATCATCCAACTCAGTATCCCGTACCTGCCTTCTCTCCATACCCCCTGATCCCTTTAGCCACAAGGGCCACATCTAACTCCCCCTTAAATATAGCCAATGAACTGGCCTCAACTACCTTCTGTGGCAGAGAATTCCACAGATTCACCACTCTCTGTGTGAAAAAAAACGTTCTAATCTCGGTCCTAAAAGACTTCCCCCTTATCCTTAAACTGTGACCCCTTGTTCTTGAAGGCATTTCTTGCCTTCCACTAGTGACGGGCAAAACTTTGTGTCCACCGACACCATAATCTTGAATTTTGACCACAAAACTCAAAACCTTCTTTAAAACTTGTTTAGGGCCCATTTCTGTGAATATGTTCATGTCTTTTTTTGCTCTGGGAGGCTATTTTGTCTGATTATTCCTTTTACTGCATCCTTGCAGCATTTCGCTACATTAAAACACTTTGGTGGCTGCTGTTACTAGCACAGTTAAAGGAAATAGGTTAGCAACTCCATTGCAAGAGGTATTTCATGTGACACATTAATTATTAGACCGCTGTGGGGAACATTGGTCATCAGGGATTACACTTTCCAGAACAAACAATGTGTCGTTGATTAATAATCATCTATCTTTAGGAAATAATACTTTTTTTAAAGTTTTGGCTAATAATATACTATTATTAGTTAATAATTTTTCTGTGATTTTAAAATATTCATTCTGTGGCTGAGTTCAAATAATCCTCAGATAAACACAAAATGCTAGAGTAATTCAATGGGACAGGCGGCATCTCTGGATAGAAGGAATGGGTGACGTTTCGGGTCGAGACCCTTCTCCAGGCTGAGACTATCCAGAGATGCTGCCTGTCCCGCTGAGTTGCTCCAGCATTTTGTGTTGATCTTCAGTTTAAACAGCATCTGCAGTTCCTTCCTAGACAAGAAATAATCCTCAATTCATTATGTATCACGTTTTAGTTTGTATGATGTCCAACTTAGATATTTAATTTTGTTTGTCATTCAGAGAGCATCGCGGTATATTTTAGTACAGTATGTGCCATGCCTGTTTATATAAGCTTTGCATTACCAGCTTATAATGCACTCTATATCAGAAATGAAGTAGACCAGCCTCACTGTTGACAGGCTGGAGAAGGAATGTGAATGTTAATTTTCCTACTGTTTAGTTTAACAAAGCCATCTCCAGGGTGAAGCTGGTGATTTAGTTTAGTTTAGTTTAGAGATACAGCATAGAATCAGGCCCCCACTGCCCACCGAGTCCGCACCGACCAGCGATCCCTGCACATTAACACCACCCTACACGCACTAGGGACAATTTACACTTATACCAAGCCAATTAACCTACAAACCTGTACGTCTTTGGAGTGCGGGAGGAAACCGGAGATCTCGGAGAAAACCCACGCGATCATGGTGAGAACGTACAAACTCCCCACAGACAGCACCCGTGGTCGGGATTGAACCCGGGTCTCTGGCGCTGCAAGCGCTGTGAGGCAGAAACTCTACCGCTGCTCCACCATGCTGCCTACTTCCAATTTTGTTGAAATAAATTCTAAGCAACACAATTTATGCAAACTGTATTAAAAATAACATTCAGTTAGGTTATAGATGCAGCTTGAAACAGTATTTATCACAATAACAAGAGATGAGTTGGTTTCTCATGGACAAACTCTTGAACATGTTCCTCTCAGGAATTCTGCCCTTCGACATCGTTTGAATCCTGGCCAAATTAATGAATAGGGAGCCTCCCCGCTATATTTGCTAACTTTAACTTAAACTCCAGGTGTGTACACAAAATGCTGGAGTAATTCAACGAGTCAGGCAGCATCCCTGGAGAACATGGATAGGTGACGTTTCGGGACAGGACCCACTTGCAGTCTGATGAAGGGTCTCAATCCAAAACGTTATGTATTCATGTTCTCCAGGGATGCTGGAGATCTCTGGCCCGCTGAGATACAGGGATCTCTGGCCCGCTGAGATACTCAAGCATTTTACATCTTTCCTTGGAAAACCAGCATCTGTCGTTCCTTGTTTCTACAATGGTGAAAGAACATTGTATAAACCCAGAGAAGTTATGCAGTCGTGATGTTGCAATTTGGAAGATGCTTTCTATAAAGCATTTAATAATATCATTATTTGTTATTTGATCTGATTCTCTTAATGTCCTGTGTTTGAACATTAGTTTATGAGTCTCATCATTTTTATATTGAATATGGTATTCATAAGGCTCAGCATTACATCCCCAATCATTAACCAGTCAAATACAGTATGTAGTGGGGGAATGGTCAAGAGTGTTTCTGGAAGATAAGCATCTCTGGGCAGCTTGAAGAAGGGTCTTGAGCTGAAACATCACCCATTCCTTCTCTCCAGTGATGCTGCCTGTTGATGCTGAGTTACTCCAGCATTTTGTGTCTATCTTCGATTTAAACCAGCATCTGCAATTCTTTCCTACACATCTCTGGGCAGTTACTGCCTTGGTGCAATGTCTTTTTTGATCAATTAGATGAGACCTGGTTCCATCAAAAAGGTTGATCCAATATTTTTTTACCACAACAGACATTAATGCATTGTGCAATAAAACTGCTCATAAAACTACAAGCTCTTTGCGTATAGGAAAGGCCAAAGTCACAGAGCGTGGGGCACAGTGCTGTTATATATCCAGAATGGACTGGTATTGTTCCCAGCCTTAGCTGGGGTAAACAAAGGTCATAAAACCAAGCTTGATCAGGCTAAGTGCTGCATTAATCCAAGTAATCAATTTAGCAGAAAGTATGTTACAGCTCGTAATCCAGTTAAAGAGTGAAATAACCTTGTGATAAAGTCTTACCCATTTTACATTTTACACTTGAAAGGGCGTAACAAATGGATTCTTCAAACCCAAATCTGTGCTGTGGGGCTGATCAGAGGTTGAGTGTACCTCTTTGTAGTGTCGAGCGTGTGGTTGGGTTGGAGGGGATGTGACCTCTTGTACTTTCCAGTGACGAATGTACAACTTCTGATTCAGGACAGGAGCTTGTTCTCGAGCTGGCAGATTCAACAGGCTTAAACCGGGCCCTTCACGAACTGTAAGTCCTCCTGGTCGGCCTCTCGGCATGGCTGCAGGGGGACGTTGAAACCTAACTTGAGCCAACTTTGTTAAATAAATCCTTTAAGACTTAAGCTCGCAAAGTGTGCGCCTGACTTTGATCTAGAAACATTTACTATTATGTAGTTGGGTTTCTGTCCCTGACGTCAGAGTCTCATAATCACCGACCATCCCCAACCAGTCCTTGACTCTCTCTCTACACATAATAGTGTCAAATCCAAGCCCTCAGCCCAGAACATCCCTGAGGGATCTCTGAAGAAGGGTCTCGACCCGAAACATCACCCATTCTTTCTCTCCAGAGATGCTGCCTGTCCCGCTGAGTGCCTATCTTTCTGTGCCTATCTTTGGTTTAAACCATCATCTGCAGTTCCTTCCTAAGCATCCCTAAGACCTGTTGCCCATAAACCCTTTTGTTTTTCTGGTGGAAGGTGTTGCAGTGTCAATAGTCAATAGTCATTCATTTGTCACATACACATAAATGTGCAGTGCTGGATGCAGGATAAGGCAGCTCAGCCTGAATGTACAGATGCAGCCCAAGACATAATTTTGAGCCAACCTTTCGATCTTGTTGCTCCAAATACTCTGACCACCCTTCAATAGTATCTCATCAACTCCAAAGTATTTTGCGATGTCAAGGAAGTAAACTGTTGCTAAAATCTCTTTTAGTGCTGTGACTCAATCAAAGAACCATGCAGCTTGGAAACGGGCCATTCTGCCCAATTCATCCATGTCAACCAGTGGGACCTGTTCCCGATTGGCCCCATTGCAAAGCACTTGGCCCATAGCCCTCTACGCCTGAGTAATTCAAGTGTTCATCTCAATGCTGACAGTCAGTCACCCTGTTTCAATCAGTCTCTCAGGTACCCAGTCTCAGTTTAGAGATACGGTGTGCAAACAGGCCCTTCGGCCCACCGAGTCCGCAGTGATCAACGATCACCCCGTACCCAAACACTACCCTACACACTGGGGACAATTTACAGTTCTTACTGAAGCCAATTAAGCTACAAACCTGGACATCTTTGAAATGTGGGAGGAAACCCAATTGGTCACGGGGAAAACGTACAAACTCCGTACATACAGTACCCATAGTCAGGATCGAATTTGAGTCTGATGCTGTAAGGCTGCAACTCTACCGCTGCGCCACCATGCCACCCCTACTTATTGGACTCTGTGTGTAGAAGTTGTGGTTTATATCTCCTCTGAATCTCTTCCCCTTACTCTAAATCTGTGTCAGAGGCAGTTGAAGGCAAGGCACTGGTTCAATGTTGCTGGGCTCACCATCTCTATCCCTCTCATAGTCGTTGATGGCAGGCCAGGCATTCAAATAGGATTCTAATCCATCAAGTAAAAACAGCCCAATCTCAGATTGCATTTATCCCGAGGGTCAGCCATCACTTTATTGTGGAATATGATCAAACAATGGGCGGCACGGTGGCGCAGCGGTAGAGTTGCTGACTTACAGCGAATGCAGCGCAGGGGACCAAAGTTCGATCCTGTCTACGGATGCTGTCTGTACAGAGTTTGTACGTTCAGGGGGTATGGGGAGAAGGCAGGAACGGGGTACTAATTGAGAATGATCAGCCATGATCACATTGAATGGCGGTGTTGGCTCGAAGGGCCGAATGGCCTCCTCCTGCACCTATTGTCTATTGTCTATTCTCCCCGTGACCTGCGTGGGTTTTCTCTGAGATCTTTGGTTTCCTCCCACACTCCAAAGATGGACAGGTTTGTAGGTTAATTGGCTTGGTAAATGTAAAAAATTGTCCCTAGTGGGTGTAGGATAGTGTTAATGTGCGGGGATCGCTGGGCGGCACGGACCCGGTGGGCCGAAAGGGCCTGTTTCCGCGCTGTATCTCTAAACCAAACTAAATGGCCTTATTTGACTGCATTTGGGCCCTGATGGTTTTATAACACTAATTTATGCTTGAAACAATTTCAGAGCAATCTGTTCAGTGGTAAGCCAGTTCATAAAGAAACGCTGCAGGCTGCAGGCTCGACTTTCACTGAACAACACTTGTGCGGGATTGTTGTTGAAGCTGCCAAGTCTCCTGGAGCTTGTGCTTCCTGTTTTCTGGTGAGGGGAAAGAGACAGAAATGGCTGCTTATGCCGGCGGCAAAGCCAGCGGTGCCCGGGGCTGTGCGCCCGGGGAGTGCCAACCGCTTGCCATCTTGCGACTCCTCCCATCAACCTGCTGTGGTTCCTGGGCACCGGCACAAGTTGTAACTGTGCCTGGCTGCGATGGATGTGGGCTGCATTTGCTGACATTTTATACATTGCTTTTATTTCATTCATTTTTGTGGAAGAGGCAGGACTGCCACTTGAGGGCGTGCAGCGTAGCTTTACTAGGTTAATGGCGGGACTGTCATATGTTGAAAGACTGGAGTGACTAGGCTTGTATACACTGGAACTTAGAAGGATGAGAGGAGATCTTATCGAAACGTATAAGATTATTAAGGGGTTGGACACGTTAGAGGCAGGAAACATGTTCCCAATGTTGGGGGAGTCCAGAACCAGGGGCCACAGTTTAAGAATAAGGGGTAGGCCATTTAGAACTGAGATGAGGAAAAACTTTTTCAGTCAGAGAGTTGTGAATCTGTGGAATTCTCTGCCTCAGAAGGCAGTGGAGGCCAATTCTCTGAATGCATTCAAGAGAGAGCGAGATAGAGCTCTTAAGGATAGCGGAGTCAGGGGGTATGGGGAGAAGGCAGGAATGGGGTACTGATTGAGAATGATCAGCCATGATCACATTGAATGGCGGTGCTGGCTCAAAGGGCCGAATGGCCTCCTCCTGCACCTATTGTCTATTGACTGTGTGTGCGGCGGGTTTCGATTCAGTGAAACGACTTGCCATCTGTCATCTGTCTTGTATCGCAAACAGTGGCAGCTCCAGCATTACAATAGCCCTTCAACTTCCAATGAGACCTGGTTCCAAGTAAATGAAACTTAGAAACATAGAAACATAGAAAAATAGGTGCAGGAGTAGGCCATTTGGCCCTTCGAGCCAGCACCGCCATTGAATATGATCATGGCTGATCATCTAAAATCAGTACCCCGTTCTTTCTTTCTCCCCATATCCCTTGATTCCTTTAGCCCTAAGAGCTAAATCCAACTCTCTCTTGAAAGCATCCAGTGATTTGGAATCCACTCCCTTCCGTGACAGAGAATTCCACATCTGTGGCAGAGAAAAGATTGTTTAGTTGTTTTAAACCAAAGAAAATGTGTTGAGACTCTGTTGTAAATATCTGGTGAAGCCATGCTATAAACATTGTCTATATGTAATCTCTGGCTTGGCAGTGACTGAAGAACGAATTAGGAAGATAGGAACAAAAGGAGTATAGGAAGATAACTGCAGATGCTGGTACAAATCGAAGGCCTGTATTCACAAAATACTGGAGTAACACAGCAGGTCAGGCAGCATCTCAGAAGAGAAGGAATGGGTGACGTTTCGGGTCGAGACCCTTCTTCAGACTGATGTCAGGGGGCGGGACAAAGGAAGGATATAGGTGGAGACAGGAAGATAGAGGGAGAACTGGGAAGGGGGAGGGGAAGAGAGGGACAGAGGAACTATCTAAAGTTGGAGAAGTCGATGTTCATACCGCTGGGCTGTAAGCTGTCCAATCGAAATATGAGGTGGGCCTTACTATGGCACTGGAGGAGGAAAATTAAACAGAAAGGTCAGACTGGGAGTGGGAGGGGGAGTTGAAGTGCTCAGCCACCGGGAGATCAGGTTGGTTAAGGTGGACTGAGCGAAGGTGTTGAGCGAAACGATCGCCGAGCCTGCGTTTGGTTTCGCCGATGTAAAGAAGTTGACATCTAGAGCAGCGGATACAGCAAATGAGGTTGGAGGAGGTGCAGGTGAACCTCTGTCTCACCTGGAAAGACTGTTTGGGTCCTTGGATGGAGTTGAGGGGGGAGGTAAAGGGTGTTGCATCTCCTGCGGTTGCAGGGGAAAGTGCCCGGGGATGGGGTGGTTTGGGTAGGAAGAGACGAGTGGACCAGGGAGTTACGGAGGGAATGGTCTCTGCGGAACGCAGAAGGGGGAGGGGATGGGAAGATGTGGCCAGTAGTGGGATCCCGTTGGAGGTGATGGAAATGTTGGAGGATGATTTGTTGGATATGCTGGCTGATGGGGTGGAAGGTGAGAATGAGGGGGATTCTGTCCTTGTTACGAATGGGGGGAGGGGGAGCAAGAGCGGAGCTGCGGGATATATAAGAATATATAGGAATAGGAACAGTAGGAGATCTTTTAAGAAGGCTCTCGACCCCAAAATATCGCCCATTCCTTCTCTCCTGAGATGCTGCCTGACCCGCTGAGTTACTCCAGCATTTTGTGATACCTTCAATTTGAACCAGCATCTGCAGTTATTTTCCTTTACATATCCCTTGCTTTATCAATAATCTATCAACATAAAATATAAGATTAAACATCCCAACAGCATTAATTAACATTTGCATAAAGACTTCCAACTTTGCATAGCTGTTTCCTAACTTCGCTTCTAAAATCTCTGGCTTTAATATTTAGGCTTGCTGTTTATATATGATTTCTTATAACATGTGACTTTTGACTGTAATATTGTGGTTGACTCATAATTGTCTTTTGAAATGGCAATTAGGAGTCAATGCACTCAGTTCAAGTGCAACGAGAGAAGTCTAAGAAATGCCATTCATAATGGTGACCATTCACGTCCTGTGATTGAATAAGCACACTTTATTCTTCAAATGCCTTCCGTCCCAACTGCAGCCTAAAGCGTTCCACCCAGCTGAGAGCTAGAGGATGCATTCAAAAAGCACCCGTGAAGTTCAGACACGGTGAGAATTAATTAAGTGGGGAAGGTTGCCTCACACAGGTGCCATTATAAAGAGGTGGCAGCTCCCATTGCCTGTGGGTCCATGGTCAAATTCCTAGAACTCTCTACAAAAAGCAGTTTGGGCTTGTGATATATATGCCATAGTCTTTCAAGGACCAGGACCAGCACCAACGTTGCAGATGGCACAGTGGCTGAGCTGGTAGAGCTGCTGTCTCACTGCGCCAGAGACCTGGGTTCGATCCTGACCTCGGGTGATGTCCGTGTAGAATTTGACCGTTCTCCCTGTGACCGTGTGGGTCTCGTCTGGGTGTTTCGGTATCCTTCCACATCCCAAAGACACCCAGGTTTGTCAGTTAATTAGCCTCGGTAAAAGTGGCCCTAATATCATATCATATCATATCATATATATACAGCCGGAAACAGGCCTTTTCGGCCCACCAAGTCCGTGCCGCCCAGCGATCCCCATACATTAACACTATCCTACACCCACCAGGAACAATTTTTACATTTACCCAGCCAATTAACCTACATACCTGTACGTCTTTGGAGTGTGGGAGGAAACCGAAGATCTCGGAGAAAAAGTGGGATAACAGAACTAGTGGGAATTCTCAGCCTCAGAAGGCAGTGGAGGCCAATTCTCTGAATGCATTCAAGAGAGAGCTAGATAGGGCTCTTAAGGATAGCGGAGTCAGGGGGTATGGGGAGAAGGCAGGAACGGGGTACTGATTGAGAATGATCAGCCACGATCACATTGAATGGCGGTGCTGGCTCGAAGGGCCAAATGGCCTCCTCCTGCACCTATTGTCTATTGTCTATAGAGTGAATGGGTAATCGGTGATCAGCACGGTGGGCCGAAGGGCTTGTTTCTGTACTGTATCTCTAAACTAAACCAAACTAAATTAAACTACATTTCTCAAGGTGATCAGGAATGGGCAATAAATACTGTCAGGGTCCTTCCAATGCTGCCAGAACACTCTGTGTATTTGCTCTTATTTGAGATTCTGATCTTGGTTTATTTTCTTGTTCATTTCATATTTATACTGTGAACAATCAGAATACTGTTGAGGGGCGGCATGGTTTCGCAGCGGTAGAGCTACTGCCTTGCAGTGCCGGAATACCAGCTTTAATCCTGACCACGGGTGCTGTCTGTACGGAGTTTGCTCATTCTCCCTGTGACCTGCGTGGGTTTTCTCCGGGAACTCCTGTTTCCTCCCACGTTCCAAAGATGTGCAGGTTTGTAGGTTAATTGGCTTCGGTAAAAAATAGTAAATAGTCCCTCGTGTGTAGGATAGCATTAGTGTGCGGGGATCGCTGGTTGGCACGGACAGGGTTGGCTGAAGGGCCTGTTTCCGCGCTGTATCTCTAAACTAAACTAAAAAAAGACATGTTAGTGATGGTTAACTTCTTTGCATTGTTATGTAAGAAAATAACTGCAGATGCTGGTACAAATCGAAGGTATTTATTCACAAAATGCTGGAGTAACTCAGCAGGTCAGGCAGCATCTCAGGAGAGAAGGAATCGACCCGAAACGTCACCCATTCCTTCTCTCCTGAGATGCTGCCTGACCTGCTGAGTTACTCCAGCATTTTGTGAATAAATACCTTCTTTACATTGTTATGATCATTTCCTTATCTCAGATCGGGTGTTCAGCCTTATCTAGAGGCTTAAAATTTTGAATACCCTGAATTGCAGAGTATAATTTTTAACCATGTCCTGGAAATAACAGGCTGAATTTGAGCAATTGTACTAAATTCTGGGACTCGACTGATAATAGAATTTGCTCGCAGTTATCTACACACTACCGCCTTGACTTCAGACTACCGTCTGAAGAAGGGTCTCGACCCGAAACGTTACCCATTCCTTCTCTCCCGAGATGCTGCCTGACCTGCTGAGTTACTCCAGCATTTTGTGAATAAATCGATTTGTACCAGCATCTGCAGTTATTTTCTTATACCGCCTTGACATCATTGTGAAGCTGTTATCCTCTGCTTCAGTTTTACCCTCTTACATAGAGATAAGCTGTGTCACAGAAACACAACTGACATATTTATTTAATATCATCTTCCCTTGGTATCCACATGATGTTTTGTGCAGAGAATACTAAAGGCAGCATCTCCTGCTGATCAAACTGTTAAGCTAATGGAATTCTAGCTTTTATCCAGTGCGGTGTAGAATGCAAAAGCAATGATATAATGATGAACCCATGCAAAACTGTAATTAGACCTCGGAGCATTGTGTTCAGTATTGTTCTGCGCAATCAAGATCTTGAAGCCTGAGGGCAGGTAAATGCAGGGGTCACTGCAAAGCTGGTTGGAATGAGGATGTGTAAATAAGGTGTGAAATGTGGTCTGTGCTTGTGAGAACAGGGCAGATGACAACGTGTTGTGGTGAGAGTGAAGGTGAGACAATGTAGACAGAACATCGCATGCAATAGTTTCTCTTTCTGGGAGGAGAGGGTTGAAGATTAAAAGATTAAAGAAAGAGGATTGAATGGAAGAGTTATGGAGACCAGGAGGAAATGGTCGACTGGGAGAGTTGCAAATGCTTTGGATTGTATTTCCACCCAGTTCCAGTTCAACCCAGGCTCTTATCAATAAGGATTAGCTTGGGCTGGTGGATGAGGAAGGGGTATTGGTATAGGGTGTAGTTGGAACTAGTAGTTCACATGGAAGATCTACATCAACGTGGTCTTCTTGGGGTGCATGCTCTCTACCTCTGTTTGACCTTGTTGCATGTGTGTGTATTTTGACTCTATGCTGACGTATTGACTTGTGATCTTGGTTTGCCTACAGCGAATTTGAGAAATGTCTACACATAGCTCCAGTGACATCAAGCCTCCCTGCATGCCGAGGAACGGACTAGTCAAGATCCCGGCCCAGTCCAATGGATTAGGCTCCGCCAGCATCACCAAAGGAACCCCAGCCGCTAAAAACCGCCTGTGCCAATCGTCCTCCATCCCAACGTCATTTCCTCCACCTCCACCGAACTACAGTGACCTGGCGACTGTGGCCCAGGTGCCATCAGCCTCTCTGTGTGCAGTGACAGACTCCATTCCACTGCTGGAACCCAACTCTGACGAGAACTTGCCAAGCACATGCCAGTCGTCAGGGTCCAAAAGAAAACTCTCAATCTCTTCGATGGAAGGACAATTGCCTATTTTGGATGAGAAGATCCTCAACCGACTCTTCTGGTACTTTTCCTCTTGCGAGAGATGCGTTTTGGCACAAGTGTGTAAAGTGTGGAGAAAGTTGTTGTACCAGGTCAAGTTCTGGGACGGAATCATTCCCATTCTCCATGCAAAGGAGCTGTACAATATACTTCTCAATGGGGAAAAGGAATTTGTCAATCTGCAAGGATTTGCCGTTCGTGGTTTTGACTCTTTCTGCCTGATTGGAGTGTCAGATCTGGACATTTGTGAATTTATAGATAACTATCCTCTGTCCAAGAAAGGTGTGAGGTCTGTGAGCTTGAAAAGGTCGACCATCACAGATGCAGGACTTGAGGTGAGTGAGATACCACTCTCCACATTATTATTTTTATTGACTCCTACTTACTTTGTGGTCCTTTGTGTTAACCCTTACAATGTCAAACGGTCAGACAAAGCTTTTCAACGAAGTTAGACACAAAATGCCAGAGTAACTAATCGGGTCAGGCAGCATCTCTGGAGAAAAGGAATAGGTGAAAAGAAAGTGGATCAGAAAGGTTGAGGGGGATCGAGATCCTTCTGGTCGAGATCCTTCCCCAGTCTGCCACCTATCCCTTCTCTCCAGAGATGCTACCTGACCCGCTGAGTTACTCCAGCATTTTGTGTCAATCTTCGGTGTAAACCAGCATCTGCAGTTCCATCCTGCACAAAGCTTCACATCTCCTATTTAGTGAATCTCGTAAATAATTATGCTTCAAAGTAACAATTTATCAAAGACAGTCGGTGGGCTCTCTTTTAGTTAATATTGCCACTTAAAGCCGTAGAGTGGTACAGCATGGCCTGAAAGCCCAACTCATCTCGGCTGACCCAGATGTCCATCTAAGCTCATCTACTTTGCCTGCCTTTGACCTGTGTCCCCCTCAACCTTTCCGATCCACTTTCTCAATTTGACCACGTAACAATTTGAATTTCAGTGGCTGGTTGTGATGAAATATCTTCAAAAAAGAGTATAATAATAATAATAATAATACTAAGGTGATCAGCCATGATCGCATTGAAGGGCGGTGCTGGCTCGA
Organism: Rhinoraja longicauda; assembly: GCF_053455715.1. Lineage (NCBI taxonomy): Eukaryota > Metazoa > Chordata > Chondrichthyes > Rajiformes > Arhynchobatidae > Rhinoraja > Rhinoraja longicauda. Next base: position 31,512,204 of record NC_135973.1, on the reverse strand, counting down.
AGGGCTGAATGGCCTACTCCTGCACCTATTGTCTATTGTCTATTGTCTAATGTTACCATTGTCCGATCATTTATTTTGATGTGCAACAAGGCTGTTTATTTTAACGTTGATTTTTATTGATATCGTTTTTGCTTGAAAGCAGCTAACCACCCTTTTGTTAAAACCACCGCAAAGATCAAGCCGATCCCAATGTTTGACAACTGAAGTTGTGAAAAATAGATTTTGCCAAAGCCAGGTGTTCAGGACAAACATTCCAACCTGACAAGATTTTGCCTTGGAGAAAAACACAGAGGCTAGGAAATGCATGGAAGTTAATTGTGATCGTTTATAGAGGGTCCATATTACAGAGGAGGAGGTGCTGGTGGTTTTAAGATAGTCAAAAGTGTTTTATTGTCCAGGTGGACCCGTTGGGCCCAAACCTCTCCTGCATTGGTGCAGCACCCTCTCCTCTCCCCCTCTCCTCCCCCCCCTCTACCCTCCCCCCTCCCCCTCCCTCCCCATCCCCCTCCCCTCACCCCCTCCCTCCATCCCCCTCAACCCCTCTTATCCTCCCTCCTCCTCCCTCCTGCCCCCCCTTCCCTCCCTCCCCCCTCTCTCTCTAGGAGATAGATTTAAACTTTAAAATGTGAATAACTTTAAAAAATGAACAACGATTTCAATGAAACATCTTTCATTAGCACCAAAGGGACGATGGTGAGTAAGGTGGGCCTAACATTGTCGCGCTACCGTGTACCGTTTTGGCTGTAGTTCAGGAACAAACAAACAAGAATTTTAGTATATAGAATGTTCCAGATAGAACAATGAAATTCTTACTTGCTGCAGCACAACAGAATATGTAAGCATAGTACACTGTAAACAATATAATAAACGAGATGTTATGTTTATCATACGAGCTTCATGAGGAAGTGGGCATAATTACAGCATTTAAAAGGCACTTGGACAGGTACATGGATCGGAATGGGTGGGCCATGTGCAAGCGAGTGAGATTGGCTTTTTCAGGCAACTTGGTCGGCACAGAGCGGAAGGGTCTTTTTCCATGCAGCACAAGTATGACTCTATGATATGTCGATCTTAATTATAATTCTGGGTTGGTTTTGGGCCAAGTACACTCCTGGCCTATTTTAACCCTGGGTTTCGTGATAAACTGGCCGGTTTATAGATCTGAGAGGAAACTGTTCAATCTTCTAGGGAACAAATTTGAACCGGTCAGCCAGGAGCCTATTTACAGTGGGAATGCACCTCGTAAACCGAGACTACGTTTCCTCTGGCTCTTTTAATTTCTGTGGTGTGAGAAGGCGAGTCTTGGATCAGTTCCCAGATCCATGGTGAAGCTCGGGGATAATGAGGAGTAAATTTCTGTTCTCGAGCTACACTAGGAGGATTGTCAACTACTCTCAGTACATTACAGAAGGACTGAACTCCAGGACTGTTACCCCAGGAACCGGATACAGTACAGAGAATGTCACAATGACTTACAGCAATAGCAAGAGTGAGTGCTACTTTTCATTTATCCCAAACCCTGTATCTAGATTTGAGTCTAGGAGCAAGGAGGTCCTACTGCAGTTGTACAGGGCCCTGGTGAGACCACACCTGGAGTATTGTGTGCAGTTTTGATCTCCTACTTTGAGGAAGAACATTCTTGCAATTGAGGGAGTGCAGCGTAGGTTCCCCAGCTTAATTCCCGGGATGGCGGGACTGACATACGATGAAAGAATGGATCGACTGGGCTAATATTCACTGGAATTTAGATGAGAGGGGATCTTATAGAAACATATAAAATCCATAAGGGATTGGACAGGCTAGATGCAGGAAAAATGATCCCGATGTTGGGGGAGTCCAGAACCAGGGGTCACAGTTTGAGAATAAGGGGTAGGCCATTTGGGACTTAGATGAGGAAATACTTTTTCACCCAGAGAGTTGTGAATCTGTGAAATTCTCTGTCACAGAAGGCAGTGGAGGCAATTCACTGGATGTATTCAAGAGAGAGTTAGATGTAGCTCTTAGGGCTAAAGGAATCAAGGGATATGGGGAGAAAGCAGGAACGGGGTACTGATTTTGGATGATCAGCCATGATCATATTGAATGGCGGTGCTGGCTTGAAGGGCCGAATGGCTGACTCCTGCACCTATTTTCTATGTTTCTTTGTTACCTCAACAATCTCAACATTTCCCTCACCTGCTTCACATTCTTCATACCAACTACAAAGCCACAATATATCAGTACTCACTCTGATATATAGCATTTCTGCATATTTTCTTATGATATAGAAGAGGCCATTCAGCCCATCAAGTCAATGCCAGGTCTCTGAACAATCCAGTCAATCTCATGTCAAGAGTCAAGAGTTATAAATTTTCATATCCACGGATATAAACTGGAACAATGAAACTCGTTCATGTTGCCACTTTGCAGGCAATTTGATAATAATAATAATATATTCCTTTATTCGTCCCACACCGGGGAAATTTACAGTGTTACAGCAGCAAAGTGGATAGCAAGAGATCATTCATTATAAATAAAAGATACATAAATTATCATCAGTTTCCATGTGTTCTTAGCTGTTACTGTTGACTCGTCTGCTGGGAGCAGTGCTGGTTGTGCAGTCTCACAGCAGCGGGAAGGAAGGACCTCCTATATCTCTCCTTCACGCACTTGGGGTGAAGGAGTCTGTCACTGAAGGAGCTACTCAGTGCAGTGGCAGTGTCCTGCATGGGGTGGGAGTCGTTGTCCAGCAGCGATGTTAGCTTTGCCATCATCCTCCTCTCTCCCACCACCTGCACTGAGTCGAGGGGGCAACCCAGGACAGAGCTGGCCTTCCTGACCAGCTTGTCGAGTCTCTTCCCTTCCGCCGCTGAGATGCTGCTGCTCCAGCAGACCACTCCATAGAAAATGGCTGATGCAACCACCGTGTTGTAGAAGGTTCTTAGGAGTGCCCCCTGCACTCCAAAGGACCTGAGTCTCCTCAGCAGATAAAGTCTGCTCTGGCGCATCGGTGTTTTCGGTCCAGTCCAATTTATTTTTGAGGTAGACACCCAGGTACTTATAAGAGTCCACCCTCCCGATGCCCATTCCCTGGATGTTCACCGGTGTCGGGGGGACCTGGCTGCGCCTGCGGAAATCTACCACCATCTCCCTGGTTTTCCCCGCATTGATCCGGAGGCGGTGGGGTTGGGGCAGGAGAACCAGAAGCAGTGGGTGGTGACTGTGACCCAAGTGCTGTGGGAGGGGAGGTGGGGCAGTGTACTGGACGTGCAGACAATGGGGGGCTGCAGCAGGGGTGACTGGACCGGGGGAGGGGTAGGTGACTGATCGAATCTGTTGAAGAAAAGGTTCAGATCGTTCACCCACTTCTGGTCCCCCACAGCCCAGAGATGGTTCTGAGGCCTCTCCAGACACCACTGATGTTGTTCCTCTGCAGCTGGTCCTCCATCTTCTTCCTGTAGCTGTTCTTCCCCTCTCTGATCTTCCTCAGCTCCTTTTGCACAGCCTTCAGCTCCTCCTTATTTCCCGACTTAAAGGTCCTCTTTTTCTCCTTAAGGAGATCCTTTATGTCAGTGTTGACCCAGGGTTTGTTGTTGGAGAAACACCGTACAGTCCTGGTGGGCACAGTGTTCTCCACACAGAAGTTAATATAGTCCATGATGCACTGGGTTAGACTGTCAATGTCCTCCCCATGGGGATCACAGAGTTCCTCCCACACAGTTGTTTCGAAACAGTCTCTCAGAGCCTGATGCGGTAAGAACCAGATGCGGTAAGAACGAAAAGAAATATAAAATAATTTATAGAGTCACACAGCATGGAAACATGGAAATTGGGCACTATGGCCCAACTTGTCCATACCAACCAAGATGCCACATCTACACTAGTTCCACCTGCCCGTGTTTGGTCCATATCCCTCTGAACCTTTCCTATTCATACAATAGATTATAAGCCATATCATGAGCTATATCATGTTATCATGTTAGGGCTGCGCCGGAGACCCGGGTTCGATCCCGAATACGGGTACTGTCTTTACGGAGTTTGTACGTTCTCCCCGTGACCTGTGTGGGTTTCCTCCGAGATCTTTGGTTTCCTCCCACACTCCAAAGACGTACAGATATGTAGGTTAATTGGCTTGGTAAATGTAAAAAAGTGTCCCTAGTGTGTGTAGGATAGTGTTAGAGTGCGGGGATCACTGGTCGGCGCAGACCCGGTGGGCTGGAGGGCCTATTTCCGCGCTGTATCCCTAAACTAAACTAAATTAAACGAAACTAGGTTACGCAACCTGGCATAGTGCAAAATCCAAAGTATATACACTACATACATACAACTATGCTACATCAACCTGCCTCCCTTGCCATTTCAGTCACCACATACACACCACTTGTTGTCCTGCAGGACAAAATAGTCCAAATAATTGTTTTAGAAAGAAGACTGGGAAAAGACTAATTGATCCAATGTTCCCCAGGAGAGATGTGTTGTTTGTGGGCCTGTGCGATCTCCGTGTGATGTGCTGTTTGACCCCAGAGTTTCACTGATCACAGTCTCTGGCAACAACAAGGGCCTCATCATTAAGCACTGGAAAAGCTCACACAGAAAGCTTGATCACATCTATTTAGACTGTACGACTGTTCCACTGCCTTCCGAAAACATCTCCCGTTATTCCTTTCTTTTAGATTATTATTAAAAAAAATAGCTGAAACCTTTTTGATTACGACTTGTAATTGAAAGGGAATCCGTCAGAGCAGATAACGTCATGATTTCCAACTGACCCAAGCAACAACACAACGATTGGCACCCTGACTCCCAAAATACCCTCATCCTGTCTCTTGGCTTGTCATTGATTAAGTAACGATCTGAATGACTCTGCTTACGAAGATAGTGGAGACTTTGTAATGCAGCAGTGTACGGAGGCTGGGAGATGTGGAATATGTGCCCTGTAGCATCCGAGACGGAGTCTGAGGTGAAGTATTTCTGAAATGGTGTCAAGTTAGGAACAGGGGACGTACAACGAGATCTGGGTGTCCTTGTGCATCAGTCACCGAAAGGTAGCATGCAGGTACAGCAGACAGTGAAGAAAGCCAATGGAATGTTGGCCTTCATAACAAGAGGAGTTGAGTATAGGAGCAAAGAGGTCCTTCTGCAGTTGTACAGGGCCCTAGTGAGACCGCACCTGGAATACTGTGTGCAGTTTGGTCTCCAAATTTGAGGAAGGATATTCTTGCTATTGAGGGCGTGCAGCGTAGGTTTACTAGGTTAATTCCCAGAATGGCGGGACTTTCATATGTTGAAAGACTGGAGCGACTAGGCTTGTATACACTGGAATTTAGAAGGATGAGAGGAGATCTTATCGAAACGTATAAGATTATTAAGGGGTTGGACACGTTAGAGGCAGGAAACATGTTCCCAATGTTGGGGGAGTCCAGAACAAGGGGCCACAGTTTAAGAATAAGGGGCAGGCCATTTAGAACTGAGATGAGGAAAAACTTTTTCAGTCAGAGAGTTGTGAATCTGTGGAATTCTCTGCCTCAGAACGCCGTGGAGGCCAATTCTCTGAATGCATTCAAGAGAGAGCTGGATAGAGCTCTTAAGGATAGCGGAATCAGGGGGTATGGGGAGAAGGCAGGAACGGGGTACTGATTGAGAATGATCAGCCATGATCACATTGAAGGGCCGAATGGCCTCCTCCTGCACCTATTGTCTATTGTCTATTGAAAGTGGAATCATTTTCAAAGCTAAATGTGATCGCATAGCTCAGCAGGCAGCATTGGTGCTGTATGAAATGAGGAAGGTTCTCTGACTAGCAGCTAACGTGGCTTAGACAGAGTAAGTAAGAAAAATAAATCAAGGATCCAAGATAGACACAAAATGCTGGAGTAACTCAGCGGGGCAGGCAGCATCTCTGGAGAGAAGGAATGGGCGACGTTTCAGATTGAGACCGTTCTTCAGACCCTTCAGATCGGTCAGGGAATGGGAAGGGGAGTTAAAAAGGTTAGTGACTGGGAGATCCTGCAGGCCTTGGTGCAAGTGTTCAATTGATTGATCGATGTTTTGACTGTTCAATGGTTTGTTTGTTCTTCAATCAAGAATAAAATGAGCCTTGGGAATGAGAGGGAGGCTTTCTGCTCCTCTTTACATAAGTGTTTGTAGAAAGAGATTGAAAAAGTAGGTGATTAATCCGCTGTCCCTCTATCTGCCATCTATCTGGTGTGCAGGAAGGAAATGCAGATGCCAGTTTACATTGAGGTTTGACACAAAGTGCTGGAGTAACTCAGCGGGACAGGCAGCATCTCTGGAGAGAAGGAAAGGGTGATGTTATAACAAAATAACTACAGATGCTGGTACAAATCGAAGGTATTTATTCACAAAGTACTGGAGTAACTCAGCAGGTCGGGCAGCATCTCGGGAGAGAAGGAATGGGTGACGTTTCGGGTCGAGACCCTTCTTCAGTCTGAAGAAGGGTCTCGACCAGAAACGTCACCCATTCCTTCTCTCCCGAGATGCTGCCCGACCTGCTGAGTTACTCCAGTACTTTGTGAATAAATACCTTCGAATGGGTGATGTTTCAGGTCAACACCCTTCTTCAGACCGAGAGTCAGGGGAGAGGGAGACACAGAGCCGAGGAAGTGTAAGGTGTGAATACAAGACATCAAAGGGGATGAGGTTGAAGGAAAATGTAGAATAGATCATTGTTAGTAAGGAGAAGGTGACAACGAAGCATACAGAGATAAAACCTAATCGGGGGACAGTCAGACTGGTCAGAGAACTAGGAAATGGGAGAGATGGAGAGAGAGAGAGAAAGCAAGGGATTGAAGTTAGAGAAGTCAATCTTCACACTGCTGGGATGTAAGCTGCCCAAGTGAAATATGAGGTGCTGTTCCTCCAACATGCGCCGGGCTTCACTCTGTCTGGTCTGGTCGCTTTGTAGAGAGCATATCCTTATCCCCTGGAGGACAGCAGCAGCAGGGGGAATAGCATCACAAGATGAAGGCACTGAGGCACCTACAGGCAAACCTGGTAGAGCCTAATGTTATCCTCAGTCAATCTTCATACAGCATAGGCATTTAGCAGCATCAGGTCAAAGGGGGGCATTTCACTGCCAATGAACCTATTGAAGTGTGGTCATTGTTGTAATTCAGGGAAAGGATTTATGGCTTTTCTGTGGAAGGAGAGTTCCTGGATTATCCTCTAACCTATATAAGTGCAACCAAGGATGTCCTAAGCACAAGAAAAGCTGATCGCTGCAGCAAATCCCAAAATGCCCTCATCCTGCCTTTTGATTTGTCATTGCTTCAGTCTGAAGAAGGGTCTCGACCCGAAACGTCGCCCATTCCTTCTCTCCTGAGATGCTGCCTGACCTGCTGAGTTACTCTAGCATTTTGTGAACAAATACCTTCGATTTGCACCAGCATCTGCAGATATTTTCTTACATTGGTTAAGTAATGATCTGAATGGCTCTGGTTAAGAAGATAGTGGAGGCTTTGTAATGCAGCAGTGTACGGAGGCTGGCTGGGAGATGTGAAATATGTGCCCTGTAGCATCGTAGAAGAGTCTGAGGTGATTTCTGAAAGCGGAGTAATTTTTAGGGCAATTAGCTAAGTGTGATCCCAAGGCTCAGTATGGTGCTGTATGAAACGTGGAAGGTTCTCTGACTAGCAGCTAACGTGGCTTAGACGGAGTAAGTAAGAAAAATAAATCAAGAAATCAAGTTTTGAAATCCATTGATCAGTAAGACAATTGTCCCACTAATCGATCGGGTGTGTGCTCTCTTCCCTTACCCTTCCAGTGCTGGTGACAGGATGCTGAGGTCATTGCCATTAATTTTGGTGAGGAGGTAGGGTAGAAAAATATTACCAAAATCCAACAGCATCACAGGACCTTCAAAAGGCAGCCGTTAGCTCCCAACAGTTTTAGTTTTAGAGATACAGTGTGGAAACAGGCCCTTCAGTCCATTGAGTCTGCACAAACCAGTGATCCCCGCACATTAACACTATCCTACGTGCACGAAGGACAATTTACAATCTACAAACCTGTACGTCTTTGTCATGTGGGAGGAAGCCGGAGATTCCGGGGAAATCGCACACACCTCACGGGGAGAACGTACAAACCCCATACAAACAGCACCTACAGTCAGGATGGGACCCAGGTCTTTGAGGCAGCTGTGAGGCAGTAACTCCACTGCTTCACGGCTAACAGTCTTCTTCTGATCTGACTCAATAATAGTGAAGATCATAAAAAAGCCATATTGAATTCTGAATCAAGCTGAAAGTGTATTACTGAGAATCTACTTGTTCATCAGTTTCCTTCATTTGAAGCAGACTGCATTAAATTATCCCCTTAAGCCTTTTTTTTTAAAATTCTTGAAAAAATGCTTCATCTTGTGTTATGACCTGAGGTGCTTGCACTTACAAATACAGAAATAGTTTAACAAAATTGATTTATCTGCAAAAGACAACAATCCATATTAAGTTTTGGTTAACTTTTGACAACGGTTTCATTGTTAATTACATCAGCAGTTGTGGAGAGAGCCTTCCCAATGAGAAAACCATCTTCCCAAATCCAGTAATGTGAATGGGCAATAAAACCAGCTGAGAAAGCAGCACACAAATACATCGAAGTGACAATGAATTTGGAATGACGATGATGATGAGTGATATCTCAGTAATATTCTGTCAATATTTAATTTATGGAACCTGTTCTATTTCAGCGACGTTTGTAATTTTAATTTATAATTCCATAACTTTAAATTTGTGATTGTGTCTTGCCTCCATTGTAATGAAAAGGTTACAATACAATACAATATATCTTTATTGTCATTGTACAGGGGTACAACGAGATTGGGAATGCGCCTCCCATATGATGCAATAATTTAATTAGCTAGTCAGTATTAATTTAAACAACCCAATGAAACAAATTGTAACAGTTTTAAAACAGAATAAAGTGCAAGTCGATCTGCTGTGCGATGTGACCATCCGGCTCAGCAGGACCGGTTCATAGCAGCTATGGCCCTGGGGATGAAGCTGTTCCTGAGTCTGGAGGTGCGGGCGTAGAAGGCCTTGTATCGTCTGCCCGATGGAAGGAGTTTGAACAGACTGTTGCAAGGGTGTGAAGAGTCTTTGTGGATGCTGGTGACTTTTCTGAGGCATCGTGTGTTGTAGATGCTCTCCAAGGCTGGTAGCTGTGTTCCGATGGTCCTCTGAGCTCTATGGACTGCCCGCTGAAGAGCTTTCCTCTCTGCCTCCGTGCAGCTGAGGTACTTCACCTTCTCTTTGTGAATCCTCCTTGGTTTGTTCAGTGCTGCCTGTCAGAGGCTGACTGAAGTCTTTCTATCAGCAAATCTCTGATTTTATAATGTGTGCTAATCTCACCTTGGATTTTTCATCTGCAAAATAATTTACGGTGGTAATGATCTTCCCTTGTAATTTAATGTGTGTGACCGAAGGCGGTAATTTTGAGCGATGGACATTCCTGCAGATTTTGTTCCCAAATCAAGCCTCTTTCTGTGTGATACACTTCCAGTCAGATTTCTAATGTTCCTCTATCATTCAAGTATCTGAGTTACGTAAATTCTTTCAACATTCTTTGCATTGGCTTTGACATACTTTAGATTTCTTGGCATCATTTGACCTTCGGATCTTTGGTTCCAACATTCTTTGGATTCCTTAAGTCCCTCCATTCTTCGGGTTGCCAAAGTTCTTTTTGGTTTCTATCTGCATCCTTTAAGTTCTACGGTTGAAATGTTTAATATACTCTGTTACCAGATCATTATTTGTCAAGGCCGGCATTTTATTCAACTGCACACAACTCATAGAACATAGAACTGTACATCACAGGAACAGGTCCTCCAGCCCACAATGTCTGTGCCAAACATGATGTCAAGAAAATACTCATCTCAGTAGCCTACATATGATCCACATCCCACCATTCTCTGCATATCCGTGCTTATTTAAGGGCGGCACAGTGGTAGAGTTGCTGCCTTACAGCTCCAGAGACTCGAGTTTGATCCTGACTAGGGGTGTTGTCTGTATTGAGTTTGTACGTTCTCCTCGTGACCATGTGGGTTTCCCTGGGTGCTCCAGTTTCCTCCCACACTCCAAAGACGTTCAGGTTTGTAGGTCAATCTGTCTTCGGTAACAAAATTGTGAATGGTCCCTCGTGTGTAGGATAGTGTTGGTGTACGGGGATTGCTGGTCGGCACGGACTCGGTGGGCCGAAGGGCCTGTTCCCATGCTGTATCACTAAAACTAAATGTGTCGATCTAAAAGCTTCTGAAATGCACTTTTGTACCTGCCACCACCGCCGCCGCCACCACCACCCCTGGCAGTCATTCCAACTGCCCACAACCCTCTGAGTAAAAAAAAAACTTGCCCTGCACATCCCCTTTAAACTTTGCCCCTCTCACCTTCAAATGATGCCCTCTAGTCTTGGACATTTCCACCCTTGCAGACAGGTTCTGGCATGCACTGTCTATGCCTCTGATAAACGTATTTCCTTCTATCAAGACCCCCCTCAACCTCCGGTGCTCCAGACAGGACAATCCAAGTCTATCCAACCTCTTCTTGTAGCTAATACCCCCCTAATCCAGACATCATTCTAATAAATCTCTTCCACTCCCTCTCCAAAACCTCTACATCCGCTGTAATGTGGTGACCAGAACTGCATGCAATATGAGGCCTAACCAAAGTCATGACTTCCAGACTCGTAAACTAAATGTCCACAACATCAAGCCTTCGTTACACTCTGTCTACTTGTGTTCCCACTTTCAGGGAGCTGGAGACTTGTTCCCTCTGGCCCCTCTGTGCATCCACACTGTCCAGAGTCTTGCCATTATCTATATACTTCCCCTTGTATTCCGACCACCCAAAGTGCATACCTCACACTTGCTCGGATTAAACTCCATCTGCCATTCCTCTGCCCATTTCTGTAGCTGGTCTATATGCCATGAGGTCATAAGGAATAGGAGTAGAATTAGGCCATTCGGCCCATCAAGTCTACTCCATCATTCTATCATGGCTGATCTATCTCTCCCTCTTAACCCCATTCTCCTGTCTTCCCCCCAGTACCCCTGACACCCGTTCTAATCAAGAATCTATCTATCTCTGCCTTAACAATATCCATTGATGGCCTCCACAGCCTTCTGTGGCAAAGAATTCCACAGATTCACCACCCTCTGACTAAAGAAATTTCTCCTCATCTCCTTCCTAAAGGAACATCCTTTAATTCTGAGGCTATGCCCTTTAGTCCTAGACTCTCCCACTAGTGGAAACATCCTCTCCACATTCACTCTGTCGAAGATAGAGGATCTTATTGAAACATATAAGATTATTAAGGGATTGGACACGTTAGAGGCAGGAAACATGTTCCCAATGTTGGGGGAGTCCAGAACCAGGGGCCACAGTTTTAAAATAAGGGAGGGGTAGGCCATTTAGAACGGAGATGAGGAAAAACTATTTCAGTCAGAAAGTTGTAAATCTGTGGCATTCTCTGCCTCAGAAGGCAGTGGGGGCCAATTCTCTGAATACTTTCAAGAGAGAGCTAGATAGAGCTCTTAATGATAGCAGAATCAGGGGTATGGGGATAAGGCAGGAACGGGGTACTGATTGAGAATGATAAGCCATGATCACATTGAATGGCGGTGCTGGCTCGAAGGGCCAAATGGCCTACTCCTGCACCTATTGTCTATTGTGTATTGAAGCCTTTCACTATTCTGTATGTTTCAATGAGGTCCCCTATCATTCTTCTAAACTCCAGCGAGTACAGGCCCAGTGCCTACAAACGCTCATCATAGGTTAACCTACTCATTCCTGCAACAATATACCTTGACAGCCTTCCTTACCATCTGTAATTCCAGCAATATTGGTGTCATCTGAAAACTTACAAACCAACCTGTATACATTTATGTCAAACCGCATTTATATGTATCACAAGCAACAAAGGTATCAGCAAAGATCCCTGTGGAACTACTCTAGTCATAGTCCTGCAGCAAGAATAACAATCTCCCACTGCAACACTCTGCCTTCTATCAGTAGGCCAGTTTTCAATCCACACAACAAAGTCACTGTGAATTCCTTGCATCCTAATCTTCTGGATCAACCTATCATGTGGGACTTTATCAAGCTCATTATAAGTTTTTTCAACACAAGTGTTCTGTGAGAAATCTCCTTTTTCTCCAGAGATGCTGCCTGACCTGCTGAGTTACTCCAGCACTTTGTGTCTATTTTCAGTATAAACCAGCACCTGCAGTTCCTTTCATAAGTTCTAGGAGCAGAAGTGGGCCATTTGGCCCATCAGGTCTACGCCATTGATTATGGCTGATCTATCTTTTCATCTCAACCCCATTCTCCTGCCTTTTCCCAATATACCCGTGACACTCTTATTAATCAAGAATCTGTCAATCTCTACCTTAAAAATATCCATTGACTTGCCCTCCAGTCATCTGTGGTAATGAATTCCACACATTCACCACCCTCTGATTAAAGAAATACCTCCTCATCTCTTTTCTAAAGGTGCGTCCTTTTATTCTGAGACTATGGCGTCTGATCCTAGAATCTCCCACTACCCAGGCCTTTCTACACATACTCTAAAGACTTTGCTTATTTTATCGTGCATGGATTGAGAATGGATTGGTGAGACTGCTATAGTAAGAAATAGTTCCACACTGTTATTGATGGAGTGATTCTCATGAATTGAGAGCTACCTTTGGCATTTTAAGATGACGAATATTAAAATGATTGAGCTTTGCAATTAGACTTCAACTGAATCTCCACAGAGAAAAAATTCATACCAAAATTGCTATCATTTTCATACCAGAATACCAACAGGCCCACCAGGGTCTAAGGGGGAGTGAATTGGTGAATGCTTCAGTTGCAGATCTATCCACAGTGTTAACCTGTGTCTTACTTTCATAGATGCCCATAGATAGCTTCTAACCTTTCGGCATCTTCTGCTTTTTGTTTAGATTTGCAAAATAAACCAATTGTTGATAGTTTGAGAAACACATTGCCTAAAATAAGAGGTATCCAATCTTAGAATTATCATCCCGTGTGAATGCAACATTATAATCTAAAACTATTGTCACTTCATCATGATAGACACAAAATGGTGGACTAACTCAGCGGGACATGCAGCATCTCTAGATAGAAGGAATGGGTGACCTTTTGGTTCGAGACCTTTCTAGTCATTTCATCAAGACCTAGACTAATTACCGCCTTACTTTTGATTTTATTAAAACCGTAATGTCTTTCACATTGAATAATATTGTATTGTGATCAAGTAATAATCTCATTGTAAATTATTAATGATATGGTGAGTTTTTATATAATCTCTGTCAGCTAATGATATGTAGATCAATGTTGAGTCCAACTTTATGAACTATTATAACTATTATTTTGTCCTAAGGCCATGATGTCCTGCAAAAAGAACATCATGTACCAACTAATCCTGTTTAAACAGAACTGATCTGGAGGCAAATTTGTTTTAGGCAAGATGGAAATGGAGAGAAAATCAAAAACTGTAGATGCTGGAAGCCTGACGAGAAAGCAGAAAATGCTGGAAACGCTTAGAAGTTCAGCGGACCATTTATTGAAAGAGAAACACTTAATATTTTGGGTCTGAGACCCTTCATCTAGAATAGAATAGAATAGAATAGAATAGAATAGCCTTTATTGTCATCCAAAAACATGTTTTTGGACGAAATTATGTTACGTTAAATGCAAAAGGTTTTCCTCAAAGTTTCCTTCAATTCTGGTGAGGAACAGGATCGGTGGGAGATATTTCCTCTGTGCAGGATGACAATGGACTCTCTCCAGGGAACAGTCAGGGGCTCCAGACTCCAGATATTCAGGGATATCTCCATTGGGATCTCTGGTGCAATCTCTGTAAAGCTGGTACTCTGAGGAAGCGTGAAATGCAGGTATTTCCGTGAGCAACGAACCATCTGGAGTAAATCCAAGTCTTCCTCCGTCTGCTCTGATAAAAACTAGATGAAGTGTCCTCTTTCACTGGATGAATTTCACTGGATGAATTTAAATGAGAGTTAGATGGAGCTCTAGGGGCTAGTGGGAATCAAGGGATATGGGGAGAAGGCAGGCACGGGTTACTGATTGTGGATGATCAGCCATGATCACAATGAACGGCGGTGCTGGCTCGAAGGGCCAAATGGCCTCCTCCTGCACCTATTTTCTATGTTTCCATGTTTTTTCATCAAAGATAGACACAAAAAGCTGGAGTAAGCCAGGGGGTCAGACAGCATCTCTGGAGAAAAGGAATAGGTGACGTTTCTACTTGGAAGAAGTTCTCGTCCTCTCTCTGACGAGAGTTCTGCAATATCCTCACTCGCTGCTCCCCCTCTGTGATTCCTCCCGCTCTCCCACTCTACGGTCTCGACCCAAAGTCACCTATTCCTTTCCTCCAGCAATGCTGTCCGACCCGCTGAGTTACTCCAACTTTTTGTGTCTGTCTTCGGTTTAAACCAACATCTGCAGTCCCTCCCTATACATTTCCTCTTCATCACTCTGGTTTGTGAATCCTGGTTCGATGGTTTCTTTTTTAATCACGTGTACCACGGTACAGTGTAATTCCTTTTTCAGCGTGATTATCCACAGACAGAAGCACAATCAGTACAGCTTGACATCCCCCTCGGAATCCCCCCTGAAAATGTGACGCCCCGGCCGGGCGAGACGGTGATCTCGACCTCATCGGGACTTCCGCGCTGATCGAATTCTCCCCCTGTGTCCACGGCTCTGGAACTCCGGCCCAGCCCGCCGATCAGTTCCTGTAGCCGACTTCCACGGCCAAACGGTGCGTCGAATTCTCCGCATGCGGCAGGGGCTCTGGAACTCTGGCCCAACCCGCCGATCAGTTCCTGTAGCTGACTTCTAATCTTGACTTTGTGGGCCGAAGTCTCGGCTCCCCTTTGACCAAGGCAGACTGCTCAGGTACTGTTGTACTGCCGGTCTCCTCTCGGAGGCTGTGACCTCTGTTGGTCCGGCAAAAACGGATAATCCAGAAAGGCCCTGGAACTAAAAGCGCCGGAAAATCAGTGGTAGACCCCTGAACAAAATGTACAGACAATAGGCAATAGGTGCAGGAGGAGGCCATTCGGCCCTTCGAGCCAGCACCGCCATTCAATGTGATCATGGCTGATCATTCTCAATCAGTACCCCGTTCCTGCCCTCTCCCCATACCCCCTGACTCCGCTATCCTTAAGAGCTCTATCTAGCTCTCTCTTGAATGCATTCAGAGAATTGGCCTCCACTGCCTTCTGAGGCAGAGAATTCCACAGATTTACAACTCTGACTGAAAAAGTTTTTCCTCATCTCAGTTCTAAATGGCCTATTTAGAACAGGACAGCCCACTGTGTCCACATGCGTGAGGAGCCATTTTGGCACCATTTTACAGTCCCACCTGCAGCTGGAAAGGTCCGTTGCAGCCGCTGCCTCCACTCCAGTCATCCCACGTACTGCCGGCCCTCCCCTTGCACGGCCCTCTTCGGCCCTTGTTCCCTCAGGGTGTCCTCCCACAGCCGACCTTGAGGGTGTGGAAGGTCAGACCCCGGCCCTTCTCCGACTCCCCCCCACCTCCTGTCCGGTTGCTGGTGCTCGGGGGGGGGCGAGCAGACTGCTCCTGCCCACATGCAGCAGTGACCAGCAAAGTGTGAAGAGTTGGCAGAGCCCAGCGACAGCTGCAGCCATGTCCCTGAGGCGAGGAAACTGAGACCAACCGTGACTTTCACCTCCATGGGCAAAGCGGTCAAACAATACTCGTGATGTTGCATCTGGAGGTCAGGACTAATACAATTTAAACATTGGCCCATTAAATCACACGCTTTCTAGAGTACATAGAATTAAGAAAATGTTCTTCTATGGGTAAATAAGAGGTGTTTTTTCTCACACCAGTGCGGATTACAATCTTGCTGCCGGTGGTACATGTTGTGTTACATCACCCATGGCATCAGCTGCGAGAGTCTTTCTTTGTACAGGAATCAACGTGGTAGACAGTACAGAAGTCTGATATATACTATTTATTTCCCTTTTCCAAGGTGTGAGAATCCTTTGTGTGTTCATCTCTGGCCTAAGTCCAACCATCTGCCTATCAAAACCCCCCTCTTTGCCTGTGTTCAACTCTGACCTGCCACACTTTATTCTGCCCCTCCTGTCTTGCAGCTTTCTATCCCCCCCCCCCCCCCCCCACCCCAGCAGTCATTCTGAAGAAGGGTCTCAGCCCAAAACATCACATATCCATATTCTCCACAGATGTGTAGTCAAGTCAAGTCAAGTCAATTTTATTTGTATAGCACATTTAAAAACAACCCACGTTGACCAAAGTGCTGCACATCTGATTAGGAAAAAAAAAATTACAGTGGTAGGGGGGAACTGCAGAAGCTGGTTTACACCAAAGATAGACACAAAATGCCAGGGTAACTCTGCGGGACAAACAGCATCTCTGGAGAGAAGGAATGGGTGACATTCCGGGTCAAGACCCTTCTTCAGGTGCTGCCTGACCCACTGAGTTACGCCAGCATTTTGCGTCTTTCTTTACTATTCCCCGGGTTTGTCAGAACGCCAAGAAGGCGGAGTTGTTATCTCGTGCGGTCGTGTGAATACATTGATAGCGCCGAGGAAGGGTGTCTGTCGACCTAAAACGTCACCCGTTCCTTCTCTCCAGAGATGCTGCCCGTCCCGCTGAGTTACTCCAGCATTCCGGGTCCACATTAATAGCGTGTCGTCCTTTTATGGTTTGAACCTCTAAGTTCCTTGCTCCCTGAATTATGAACCTTTATCCAAGTTAACCGCATAAGCTTTGAATTAAAGAAGATGTCTTACAAACAAAAGACGGTGAAAAGTCCTAAAACAGTAGGTGGCTGTTTGTTTTTTGAGATTGGCAGTGATACAGTCACTCACCTCACAAGCTGTGCAACTATTACTGTAAATACACCTTTATCCCGAGGGCTTTGACTAACAGAAGGTACAAGCTCACTTGTGCTATGTGACTAATTAAGATACATAAACTCACTTATCTGGATTTATTGTTTACGGAGCTCTGTGAAGTCATGCGTTGTGGTAATGCACAGATGACACAGTCACCACCAAAAACAGAGTCAAACATTCCTCAGGAGTTTCATAGGATGAAACGTCAGACAAACCTTGACTGAACCATCAAATAACGTCGTAGAACAGGACGTGCAGGAAGGATCTGCAGGTGCTGGCTTAAACCGAAGACAGACACAAAAAGCTGGAGTAACCTCAGTCTGTAAGAAGGTTTCTCGACCCGAAAGGTCACCTATTCCTTCTCTCCAGAGGTGCTGCGTGACCCGCTGAGTTACTCCAGCATTTTGTGTCTATCTTCATAGTAGCACAGGAGTTATACAGTTTGGTGAAAGACGTGGTGTTTTAAATAATGACCTCATGTAAAAGAGAGTGGTGAAGAAGCAGGTAGATTTAAGGAGGAAGTTCAGAATTTGGAGCTGAAACAACTAATTGGCTCCATTACAAACCAAAGGCAGTCAGTGATATAACCATATAACAATTACAGCACGGAAACAGGCCCGTTCGGCCCTACCAGTCCACGCCGACCACTTTCTCTGACCTAGTCTCATCTACCTGCTCTCAGACCATAACCCTCCAATCCCCTCCCATCCATATACCTATCCAATTTACTCTTAAATAATAAAATCGAGCCTGCCTCCACCACTTCCACCGGAAGCTCATTCCATACAGCCACCACCCTCTGAGGAAAGAAGTTACCCCTCATGTTACCCCTAAACTTTTGTCCCTTAATTCTGAAGTTATGTCCCCTTGTTAGAATCTTCCCCACTCTCAAAGGGAAAAGCCTACCCAAGTCAACTCTGTCCGTCCCTCTTAAAATTTAAAAAACCTCTATCAAGTCCCCCCTCAACCTTCTACGCTCCAAAGAATAAAGACCCAACCTATTCAACCTCTCTCTGTAGCTTAAGTGCTGAAACCCAGGCAACATTCTAGTAAATCTCCTCTGTACCCTCTCCATTTTGTCGACATCCTTCCTATAATTTGGCGACCAGAACTGCACACCATACTCCAGATTCGGCCTCACCAATGCCCTGTACAATTTTAACATTACATCCCAACTTCTATATTCGATGCTCTGATTTATAAAGGCAAGCATACCAAACGCCTTCTTCACCACCCTATCCACATGAGATTCCACCTTCAGGGAACAATGCACAGTTATTCCCAGATCCCTCTGTTCCACTGTATTCCTCAATTCCCTACCATTTACCCTGTACGTCCATCTGTGCAAACCGTGTCGAGTCTTGTGTGATTACAGGGCTGGAGGGTGGGACTGGGAGATGAAAAACAGGCCCTTCGGCCAACGAGTCCACGCCGACCAGCGATCACCTGTGCACTCGTTTTATGTCCTACACACTAGGGGGAATTTGCAGAATCCAATTAACCTACAAACCTGCATGTCTTTTTGGATTGGGATAGGAAGCCGGAGTACCCAAAGATTACATATGAGGTCACAGGGAGAATGTACACATTCCACACCAATAGCACCCATAGTCAGGATCGAACCTAGGTTTCTGGAACTGTGAGGCAGCAGCACCACCATGCTATCCTTGGTAGGAGCCAGATTAGATCAGCAGCCACAGAATGAAACTCATAATGTCGGACTGAGAATATAATATCCCATTTTAAGCTGTGTGTTAGGACTGGCATGTTCCAACGAGAGGGATAAGGATGGCAAAATGAAGGAACCTTGGATGACCAAAGAGGTTGTCAATTTGGTCAAAAGAAAAAAGGAAATGTAAGGTTTAGGAAGATGAAAGCAGACAGGGCCTTTGAGGAATATAAAGCAAGTAAGAAGTAACTCAAGCGGGAGGTTAGAAGGGCCAAAAGACGCCATGAAATGTTTTGCAAGTCGGATTAAAGAAAATCCAAGGCTTTTTATGCGGACACTAAAACCAAGATGGTAACCAGGGCGAGGATAGGACTGCTCAAGGATAATGGAGGGAAACTTGTGCTTGGTCAGAGGATATAGGTGAGGTACTAAATGAGTACTTTGCACCTGTATTCACCAAGGAGAAGGCTGTGGAGGACAGTGAGATTAGTGTGGAGAATACTAATATTCAAGGGCAGTTTGAGATCAAGAAGGAGGAGATGTTTGGGCTCTTGAAGACCATTGAGGTGGATAAATCCCCAGGGACTGAAGGGCTGTATCCCAGGTTATTAAGAGAGGTAAGAGAGGAGATTGCAGGGGCCCTGATGAAGATCTTTGCATGTAATCTAGCCACAGATGAGGTTCTGGAGGAGTCTAGAGTAGCTAATGTTTTTTGTTTGATGAAGAAGGCAAGTGGAGAGAACTCGAGTACTTTACAAGACGTGTACAGTTCTGGTCATCAGGATATAGGAAGGATGCCATTAAAATGGAAAGGGTGCAAAATAGAATTATCGGGATTAGAGGCTTTGTGTTATAAGGAAGCTGGATAAGCTGGAATTGTTTTCCCCTGGAGCATTATGAGGCTGAGTGATGGCTTTATAGATGTCTTTAAATTGTAAGAGACAGATAGAGGAATAGCCTGTTTCAGGGTAGTCTAAAGCTAGAGACCATAGCTTCTGAAAGGGAAAAGATTTAAAAGAGACCTGTGGAGCATCTTTTTCACATAGAGGGTGGTGCATATTTGGAACGAGCTGCTTGGAGCAATGGTAGAGGTGGGTACAAAACATTTAAAAGATACATGGACAGAAATGGATTAGGGAGATATGGGCCAAACATAAGCAACTGGGACTGACTGTTATGGAACTTGCCCAGCGTGGATGAGTTGGGTTGAAGGTTTTGTGTCCATGCTCTTTAGCTCTATGACTATCGGCCTAGAAATTGCTGTCAGTGTTAAGGTGATGATAATACCTTTGGAACAATCTTAGTGCAAAGATCTTGCATGTCAAGAGTCCTAAAAAGAGCATAAGGGACCTGTCCCACTTAGGCGTTTTATTAGGTGACTGTCATAGTCATATCATATCATATCATATCATATATATACAGCGCGGAAACAGGCCTTTTCGGCCCACCAAGTCCACGCCGTAGCAGTTGGCCGAAAAAACGGCGACTGGACCCGCCCCTACGACAATGTCTAGATTTTTTTAGATTTAGATTTAGAGATACAGCACGGAAACAGGACCTTTGTCCCACCAAGTCCGCGACGCCCAGCGATCCCCGCACATTAACACTATCCTACACACACTAGGGACAATTTTTACATTTACCAAGCCAATTAACCTACAAACCTGCACGTCTTTGGAGTGTGGGAGGAAACCGAAGATCTCGGAGAAAACCCACGCAGGTCACGGGGAGAACGTACAAACTCCGTACAGACGGCGCCCGTAGTCAGGATCGAACCTGAGTCTCCGGCGCTGCATTCGCTGTAAGGCAGCAACTCTACCGCTGCGCCACTGTGCCGCCTTGTCTACGGCAAGCTACCGACAACCAGCGACCCAATCGTCGTGACTTAGAAAGTCAAGCTACGACAAGCTACGACCCTGTCGGCGACAACTGAAGATAATTCACATCATTTTGGCCTCCGGTTTTGATGCCGGTACCTGTCGCCGGTTGACGTAGGTAGTCGCCAATGGAATTCAACGAAGTCAGCACCGGCGACAACCTACGTCACCTGGCGACGACCTAGGTCACCTGGCGACAACCTATGTCACCTGATGACAACCTGACGGCAACCTATGACAGCGCCTACGTCAGGAGACGTCAAGCTATGATCATTGGCGTCAAACCAACGGTCGGCGAAAATCTTTAAACATTTCAAAGTCCATTGGCGACCAGAAAAACGCTGCAACTCTTTGGAGACGACTCGCGACCGTACAGGCGACACCCCGGCGACCGTGTGGCGACAGCCTCGTCGCCTGTAGTCGCCTAAAAAATCGCCTAAGTGCGTCAGGGATTTAAGATCAAACTAACACCGTGACTGCGGCACGGTGGCGCAGCGGTAGAGTTGCTGCCTTACAGCGAATGCAGCGCCGGAGACTCAGGTTCGATCCTGACTACGGGCGCCGGCTGTACGGAGTTTGTACGTTCTCCCCGTGACCTGCGTGGGTTTTCTCCGAGATCTTCGGTTTCCTCCCACAGTCCAAAGACGTACAGGTATGTAGGTTAATTGGCTGGGCAAATGTAAAAATTGTCCCTAGTGGGTGTAGGATAGTGTTAATGTGCGGGGATCGCTGGGCGGCACGGACCCAGTGGGCCGAAGGGCCTGTTTCTGCGCTATATCTCTAAATCTAAAAAATAAAAAAATCTAACTTAAAATGGTTAACTGTGTATGTGGAAACTGCCAACGATTCTCAGCGGAGCAGGAATTGATATCAGGCTTTTTTTGAGCACCATTTTTTGGTTTTGCTAAGACTCAGATGGTAATTAAAGATTGCACACAGCTATTGAATAATTTATCCAGAACGATTCTGAAGCGCTCACAGGATATGGAAAGATGTTTCAGCTGCTTAATTGTCACCAGTTTCCACTTCAATCGCG
This sequence comes from Rhinoraja longicauda, assembly GCF_053455715.1. Lineage (NCBI taxonomy): Eukaryota > Metazoa > Chordata > Chondrichthyes > Rajiformes > Arhynchobatidae > Rhinoraja > Rhinoraja longicauda. The sequence goes on along the minus strand of NC_135973.1, from coordinate 31,490,718 downwards.
GCAGCTAATTATTACAGGCAGCGAAGTGTTGGAGCTTTTATCCAGGAGGAATTTGGGGTCTGAAAATATCCTCTTAAATCATTGGGATGTTCAGTCAGCTGCTTGTTTATGCATTTGGCAATTTACTAGCTGTATTCACAGATTGCAGGGAATAATTTATGACAGCTTTCAAAAGGAGCAACAATAAATAATCAGAACAATGAGGGTTCATTAATTTGATTTCAATTGTCGTTGGTGTCATTAGAGGTATTCTGAACAACCACAGAGGAAGGATTATATTATTATATACATATAATTATTAGATATTTTATTATTATTAGTAGCAGTAGTAGTATTATTATTTGCATTATTAGATTTATTATTATATTATTATATATTATTATATTATTGTTATAATAGATTATTATAAATTATATAAGAATATATTATTAACATGGCTTCTTAGAAAGTACCTTTTGCTCAACCCCGATGAAATCTTGTAGGAAATTACTACATTGGTGTGTACTATGCAGTACAGCTTGTAGCGGGATTTTAAAATGATTTTTGACAAATGCCTATCCATAGGCAACATTCTACGCCAGCATCCCATGTGACCAGCGACAGTTTAAAAAAAGTTGGGCTCTGAATAAGTTCATCGCATGTTTCCCTTTAGCAGAAATGATTCTGTGACAGGCAGTTGCTATCGGAATGCTGCAGGTATTCGAGACAATCTTTATCAGTTTACCAAGAGAAAGGAATTGGAAAACTTGACTATAAATTTGCATGTTTAATGGAGCATGGAATTTTGTGAGTGTCAGAATCCAGGATGAAAGCCAACAAATTTAAGCAGATCCATAATCTGATAAAGAACCGGTTTAAAAAAATGATGGGTGTCATTTAATATTCTTCAGTCTAACTTGGATGAAATAATAATGAGCAGTATATCCTGGTGCTCAGATGCCACTAACTCGGGAGAGGTAGTAAGCAGTGGAGATTGGGAGCAGTGCAGAGAGTTGCATAAGGGGCCATTAATAACTGGACGATATCAGGGCAGGAGATGGTGATGTGGTGGGAAATGGGGGGATGTAGATTTAATGACTCTAGGACGTCCTCCGTGGTCTGATTTAAACTTTTGGGAATAAGTTTCCCAATCATTAGATTCGGGCAGCCACAGAGTGAAGCCACAAGATGAATATGTTCTAGTTTAGAAACATAGAAAATAGGTGCAGGAGTAGGCCATTCGGCCCTTCGAGCCTGCGCCACCATTCAATATGATCATGGCTGATCATCCAACTCAGTATCCTGTACCTGCCTTCTCTCCATACCCCCTGATCCCATTAGCCACAAGGGCCACATCTAACTCCCTCTTAAATATAGCCAATGAACTGGCCTCAACTACCTTCTGTGGCAGAGAATTCCACAGATTCACCACTCCGTGTGAAAAAAAACGTTGTCATCTCGGTCCTAAAAGACTTCCCCCTTATCCTTAAACTGTGACCCCTTGTTCTGGACTTCCCCAACATCGGGAACAATCTTCCTGCATCTAGCCTGTCCAACCCCTTAAGAATTTTGTAAGTTTTGATATGATATGATACGATACAATAGAACTTTAATTATCCCAGGAGGGAAATTGATCTGCCAGCAGTCTTACAAGCACAAAATACATGAAACATGAAATGATGATGAAATGGATACTGGAGATTGGCAGGAAAGTGAGGTCCATATGAGGTCCATATGAAGTCCATATGTGGAATTATACTGCAGGAATCTGTAGCAGGGTAGAAGATGTTAGCATATTGAACATTACAATATAGCAACAGGCCATTCAGTCCTTTTAGACTATTCAGTCTACAGACTGCTCAGTCCAGCAGCTCAGTGCCAAGGTTTATGCTCCAAGCAAGTCTTTTTCCAGCATTCCTTACTTAATAATAATAATAATAATAATTCATTTATTTTATATAGCGCCTTATCACATGCTCAAAGCGCTTTACAAAAACAATTAACATAGAAACAAACAGACAAACTATCCTGACGGAAAAGCGGCCAATACTCAACGCCAGCGTCCTCTCACGTCAGGGTCCGGCAGTAGACATTAAAAAGCACAAGACACACAGATATAATTTTTTACACAAACAGCCATCACAGTGATTGCTCTAGGCATACCCTCACTGTGATGGAAGGCAAAGTCTTATCTCCTCCTCGTTCTTCTCCCGTGGTGCCACGAGGTGATCGAGGCTCCCAACTTTTTGAAGCCCCCACCGGGCGATGGAAAGTCCCAGGGCCGAGCCGAGCAGGCCGATGAAAGTCCTGAGCCCCCACCGGGCGATGGAAAGTCCCAGGGCCGAGCCGAGCCGAGCAGGCCGATGAAAGTCCTGAGCCCCCACCGGGCGATGGAAAGTGCTGCGGCCGAGCCACGCAGGGCGATGAAGGGTCTGCGGGCGGGTCGATCGTACCTTGCGCTTCGGGGCGGTCGAAGCTGCTACGGCTGGAGCTCCCAAAAGCCGGTCGCCAGCCAGGGACCTGCGAACTCCCGATGTTGCGGTCTGCAGGGCCCACGGCCGAAGCCTCCGAGATGGTAAGTCCAGGCCCTGCGACCGGAGTCTTTGAGGTCGATCCCAGCTGGATCGCCGACTCCACGATGTTAGGCCGTAGCGCGAACGGAGATACGACACGGTAAAGGTCGCATCTCCGTCGAGGAGGAGATTTGAAAAAAGGTTTCCCCCAACCCCCCCACCACCCCCCCACATACACAGAGTTAAAAATAAAACAAAACGTACATTTAACGACGACAATGACAAAAAAACAACAAAAAAAACCAGAGAGACTGCCGGTGAGCCGCAGCTGCAGAACACAGCCACGTCCCCACGGCCACGTCCCCACGGCCACGTCCCCACGGCCACGTCCCCACGGCCACGCCCCCACGGCCACGCCCCCACGGCCACGCCCCCACGGCCACGCCCCCACGGCCACGCCCCCACGGCCACGTCCCCACGGCCACGCCCCCACGGCCACGCCCCCACGGCCACGTCCCCACGGCCACGTCCCCACGGCCCCACAGCCACGTCCCCACAGCCACGTCCCCACAGCCACGCCCCCACAGCCACGCCCCCACAGCCACGTCCCCACAGCCACGTCCCCACAGCCACGTCCCCACAGCCACGCCCCCACAGCCACGCCCCCACAGCCACGCCCCCACAGCCACGTCCCCACAGCCACGTCCCCACAGCCACGTCCCCACAGTCACGTCCCCACAGCCACGTCCCCACAGCCACGCCCCCACAGCCACGTCCCCACAGCCACGTCCCCACGTCCATAACCCATCATTTTACCCTGTTCCTCTCTCCTTCTCGCGTTTACCTGTCTGTTAATCCACCATTGCCATGGCGTTTACAGTGAAGGTAGACACAAAATGTTGGAGTAACTCAGCTCTGAAGAAAAGGAATAGGTGACGTTTCGGGTCAAGACCCTTCTTCAGACTGAGAGTCGGGGGGAGGGGAAGACATAGAGATATGGAAGGGTAAGGTATGAAAATGAGAGATCAAAGGGGACAAAGTTCAAGGAAAATGTAGAATAGATCATTGCTAGCTGAGGGGAAGGTGACAAAGTGGCATACAACCAGTAAAAGTTGATCAGGACCGTGAAACTAGTCTGAGAACTAGGATGGGGGAGGGATGGAGAGAGAGGCAACACAAGGGTTACTTGAAGTTAGAGGTCAATATTCATACTGCTGGGGTGTAAGCTGCCCCAGTGAATATGAGCTGCTGTTCCTCCAATTTGTGTTGGGCCTCACTCTGACAGTTTTGAGTACTCAGTGTTGAGTAGGGTGTTTCCAAACCTATTGTGCTGCTGCAAGTAAGAATTTCATTGTTCCCATCCGGTACATATTGAACACTCTTGACTCTTGACTCGTAGCTAAAGAAATGTCCCCTGCATCCCCTCTTGCATTAAGAGTGATCATTGAATAGTTATAACTAGTATTGTTCAAACCACATGCAGGAAATGTGTTTGCTCTATGCGGTACATATACATGGTGGCCACTTATGTTAACATGATGCTGCCACTTAATGTTTGCATTTTCTACTAAAGGCTTAGGAAAAGATTCCACTATACTCAAAGATGCAACTGAACGTGTGTTGTGTATTTGTAGGGGATTTGAAAATGTGTTTCCTGCTACTCTGTAACAAGGCTAGGAATGGGTGGATACGGTGGCCATTGGGCACATGTTGGGTCAGATAGGCCAGTCCTCTGCCTGTTGCACGGTGGGAGAAGGATGAGAGGAGATCTTATCGAAACGTATAAGATTATTAAGGGGTTGGACACGTTAGAGGCAGGAAACATGTTCCCAATGTTGGGGGAGTCCAGAACAAGGGGCCACAGTTTAAGAATAAGGGGTGGGCCATTTAGAAATGAGATGAGGAAAAACTTTTTCAGTCAGAGTTGTGAATCTGTGGAATTCTCTGCCTCAGAAGGCAGTGGAGGCCAATTCTCTGAATGCATTCAAGAGAGAGCTAGATAGAGCTCTTAAGGATAGCAGAGTCAGGGGGTATGGGGAGAAGGCAGGAACGGGGTACTGATTGAGAATGATCAGCCATGATCACATTGAATGGCGGTGCTGGCTCGAAGGGCCGAATGGCCTCCTCCTGCACCTATTGTCTATTGTCTAATGGAAGAATTCAGTGGCGATGGATGATTGAAGTTGGGCAGTGACTGATCATTGGCATGGTTGGGGAGAGGTTATCAGACTCTGGCAATGGTGGCTTGTTGCTGCAAGTGGAAGCCAACAGGAGGGTTTTGGTCAGGATGATGGAATGGATGGAAGTGTGATGTAACAAGTGGAGAGGGATGGTAAGAGGTACCTGACATGGGTAATGTTTGGGGGTGGGCTTTGTGGAGCTGTGGTTCAAAGTTGCAGCTCAGGGGAATGTGTTGGGTAGGGGACAACGGTGAAAGATTGTGGGAGCCTGGATCTCAGTGGATCACGGGGTCAGAGTGGAGGTTGAGGAGGGGTTGATGAGGCGACTGCTAATTTGTGGTCGGGTGCCTGAGGGATGATTGCCAAGGAATTGGCTTACCTGGTAGAATCTTAGTTTGACATTCTGCCAACGATGTTTACTGCTGGGACCACACTGCCCAGATTTCCCCATCCAGCTCCGGTCGAACTATTGCATTGAAAGGGACATGGTTCCATCATTCTCTGATGCAGAAATCACATCAAGGCTACAGAGGTGATTCACGCTTGGATTTGATCATTCAATGGATTGCCAGAGTATTGCCTGGCAACCCGGTCATTATTATGTTCCCTTTCTGAAAAAGATCCATTTTCAATTGGATTAATGCCGAACAAAAAATAACATTAAATAATTGAACTTCTGAGAAAAATCTGTTACTCCTTCAACATGTTTTCCTTACGGGAATGATGTGCTGGTGATTGGAAGCTCCCACCATTGCTGGCACCTGAATTACTCCTATGCCAGTGAACACTGTGAGCCTCTGGTGCAGCCCCATCCATGAAAGGCTTGGATAGAGTGGATGTGGAGAGGATGTTTCTATTAGTGGGAGAGTCTAGGACTAGAGGTCACAGCCTCACAATTGAAGGACGTTCTTTTAGGAAGGAGATGAGGAGAAGTTTCTTTCATCAGAGGGTGGCGAATCTGTGGAATTCTTTGCCACAGAAGGCTGTGGAGGCCAAGACAGTGGATAGTATTTTTAAGGCAGAGGTACTGTGGATAGATTCTTGATTAGTACGGGTGTCAGAGGTTAAGGGGAGAAGGCAGGAGAATGTGATTAGGAGGGAGAGATAGATCAGCCATGATTGAGTGGCGGAGTAGATTTGATGGGCCGAATGGCCTAATTCTACGCCTATTCCTTATGACCCATTCTGCCACCTCCTCCTGCCTGCCCTGTCCACCATTCCTCGTGAGAGGGCGGCACGGTAGCGCAGCGGTAGAGTTGCTGCTTTACAGCGAATGCAGCGCCGGAGACTCAGGTTCGATCCTGACTACGGGCGCCGTCTGTAAGGAGTTTGTACGTTCTCTCCGTGACCTGCGTGGGTTTCCTCCGAGATCTTCGGTTTCCTCCCACACTACAAAGACGTACAGGTATATAGGTTAATTGACTGGGTAAATGTAAAAATTGTCCCTAGTGGGTGTAGGATAGTGTTAGTGTGCGGGGATCACTGGGCGGTGCGGACTTGGTGGGCCGAAAAGGCCTGTTTCCGCGCTGTATCTGAAATATGAAAAATAAATAGGACAGGCTCCACCAGTTGCACCAGTTATTCCCCCTCTCATCTCCTGCGGCACAGCTTCCAGCCCCGGCAGCTTTCCTCATTCTATAGCTGTTCCGCTCCATAAACACCCGTGCTTGCTTATCGCTACTAATTCGAATGCTTAAATGCCTTCTCATTGTCCCATCCGCTGTTAAGTAGTTCTGCGCTTCCTCCTTTACACCGCTGGCTGATTGCGTGGGGAATGCAGTGCATGTTTCAGCCTGGAGACTGGGAGACTGTACGGAAAGCAGCAGGCAGCGTTGCGCCCAAAATCTCCTCACCTCTGAATGCGCCCAACATGATATCTCTCCCTCAGTCACCAAGCAATGGGATTTGTGAGCTCATTAAAGATTTGTCCAAACTGCGACTTATTCCTAAACCATCCCCAGAGCAGAAGGATGAACAGTTCCTAGTGACGTTCTACATCAGCACGGTTGCAAACATAGTCCATATGCCGCCTGTCAACTCCTTCAGCCTCATGCAGACCCTTTGTTTCCCTTGTATCCAAGAGCTATTAATATTGCCCGCTCCCCTGAGGCTGCCCAGCACTTTATTTAGCTTTTTGTTTCTTATGTGTTTCTGATTGAATGCCTGATATGTAGATTCCTCTGGCCCTCCTTTGAACCCTGCACAATAAAATTCTCTAGAATTGCCACAATCTGCCATCCACCACAGGCCCACAGGCAGTGCAGTGCTTAAAGGTGCTCCCTGAAGGTAAATTGTTGTTGCTTCACACCATCATTTCACCAGGAGGTTACGCCCTGCCTTACGCTGATTATTCTTCTGGAGTTCCAATCGCCTTTTTTTGCTTTGCAGATCTCAGTAGCATGGATAAACTGAGCAGTAAATGTGAAAGTTTAGAGATACAGCACAGAAACAGGCTCTTCGGCCCACCGAGTCCGCGCTGACCTGTGATACCCGCACATTAACACCATCCTACACACACTAGGGATAACTTACAATTATACCAAGCCAATTAACCTACAAACCTGTACGTCTTTGGAGTGTGGGAGGAAACCGGAGATTCACGTGGTCACGGGGAGAACATACGAACTCCGTAAAGACAGCACCTGTAGTCAGGATCGAACCTGTGCCACACTGCGCCACTGTGCCACACTGCGTATCAAAGGTAATAGAGCAGAGCAAGATAGACCACTCGACCCTAAAAACCGTAGTATGTCACGGCGCCATTTTAGTAGGCAGAAACTTGCAGAAACATTTAAAAAGAAAAATAACAAAAATCTGTGAATTGATAGATGAGATATATTCTGCGTTTTTATGGTATTATCGCACATATTGTTCCCCCAAAACACTGATTACACTGCGAGAGGCATAGCGGACGACGGGTTTTGCTTACTAAAATGGCGGATGTTCCGCTCCTTTGCGTACTACACTTCAGTATAGGCGATTTTGACGGAGTGGTTCATCTTGCTCCTCTAGTATCTTTGCTGCATATGATGATGTGCACCCTCCCTTACTCCACACACCTCACTGCACCCCCCAACTCAAGAAGAAATAACCCTGTAGACTCACTTAACACCAAATTGATGTGTGGACTGCAAACTCCGACCATTTTCACCATCACACATGCTGAAGAAACTCGGGAAACGAGGAATACATTCTGGAACTCTTCCAAGTTCCATCGGAAATACTCTCACCTTCCAGCTGTCACCTCACCCTCTTGTCCCCTGCCATGTGTTATTTTATTTGCAGCCTCCCCACTGTTTGCCTTCACCTTCTTAAACCATTCCCATCCTGCTCCTCATATTCTGCTTGGTTAACCTACAATCCAACAAAATTAATGTTGACCTCCAATTTCAAGTAATCTCACCCACTCTTTTTACTGAAATGATTCATATCAAGTGTATTTAAATTTTAATTTAGTTTAGTTTAGTTTCGAGATACAGCGTGGAAACAAGCTCTTCGGATCCCTGAGTCCGCCCCAACCAACGATCCCTGTACATCAGTACCATCCTGCACACTAGGGACAATTTACAATCTTTTACCGAAGCCAATTAACCGACACACTGGTACACCTTTGGAGTGTGGGAGGACAATGGAGCCCCCTGGGAAAACCCATGTGGTCACAGGTAGAACATACAAACTCCATGCAGACAGCACCCGTGTCAGGATCGAACCTGGGTCTTTGGTGCTGTAGGGCAACAACTGTAAGGCAACAACTCTACCACTGCGCCCAGTGCAATTGAAAGCCTAGTGCTAATACAAAGCTGTTTCATTATCACTTACGCACTTAATGTGACTGTGGCTTCCATGCTAAGCAACCCAGACTGAATTTATGGACAAAGGCACAAACGGCCTGATTATATTTAATGGTTGGGTATTAGACACAATTCACTTATTTAGTGCATGGTACCAGGCAATAGGATTTCCAGTGCCTGTATGTTCACACAGCAGCTGAAACAATTTTGTATTCAGTACTAAACTTCTAGTGTAAGGAAACATGATGTGCATCATTTCAATAAATTCTAATGTTGTAAGGCCAAATAGTTACACAGATTCCTTTAATGATCTGCCTTCATAAAATATATATTTTATTTCATTTTAATCAAAATAGTCTGAAGAAGGTTCCCAACTCGAAACGTCACCTATCCATTTTCTGCAATGAAGCTGTCTAACCCATAGAGTTACTCCAGCACTTTTTGTTTATCTTTGGTGTGAACCTGCATCTGCAGTTCCTTGCTCTTACATTTCCTTTAATAATACGTGCTGCAGTCCTAAACTATCATACACACAGTAAATTAGGATCATTCTTTCATGTCGAATGAAGCTAGCAGCAGGAAAACACAGGCAATAAAATACATTGAAGCTATCACGATTTCCATTAAATTTCAACTAATAAATAAAATGGAAGTCCAAGGAAGATAAAATCCAAGTGCCAGGGCAAGCTCTTTAACAGCAGATTGACACAAAGTGATGGAGTAACTCAGTGGGACGGGCAGCATCTCCGGAGAAAAAGGATGGGTGATATTTTTGGGTCGGGACCCTTCTTCAGACTGAAAGTCGAGGGGAAGGAACTGGAGGTAAGACAAGGCCAGACAAAGCAGAGGCACAGCAAAGAAGGGTGGAGCCCACAATGGCCCATTGTTGGCTGGGGAAGAGGTGATAATGAAGGGATACAAGGATGCGAACAGTGGAACTAGTAGGAGGATTCGGGTGATGGGGACGGGGGGGACGGGCGGAGAGGGAGGGAAAGCAGGAGTTACTTGAAATGAAAGAAATCGCCGTTCTTACCACTGGATTGTAAGCTGCCCAAGTGAACTGTGAGGTGCTGTTCCTCCAGTTTGCGTGTAGCCTCACTCTGACAATGGAGGAGGCACAGGTCAGAAAGATCAGTGTGGGAATGGGAGGGGGAATTGAAATGTGTGGTAACCGGGAGATTGCATAGGCCAAGGTGAACTGAGTGTAAATTACAGGATTATGTCTTTTTGCAATCGTGAGATTGCATCTGTTTTGGTCTCCTTACCCTAGAAAGAGTTATAGAGTCATAGAGTGATGCAGTGTGGAAACAGGCCCTTCAGCCCAACGTGACCACTCTGGCCAACATGCCCCAGCTACACTAGTCCCACCTCCCCGCGTTTGGTCCATATCCCTCCAAACCTGTCCTATCCATGCACCTGTCTAATGGTTTCTTAAATGTTGGGATCGTCCCAGCTTCAACTACCTCCTCTGGCAGCTTGTTCCATACACCCACCCCCCCTTTGTGTGAAAAAGCTACCCCTCAAATTCCTATTAAATCTTCTCCCCTCCACCTTAAACCTATGCCCTCTGGTCCTCGATTCACCTCCTCTTGGCAAGAGACTCTGCATCTACCCGATCTGTTCCTCTCATGATTTTATACAAGGCACTTAAAGAAGGTACTTATAAAGTGAATGCAGCAAAGATTCACTAAACAGAACCAGAAACAGCAAGATTACTGGACAAGGAGAGGTTGCGTAGAGAGAGAGCATATTCTCTCGAGTTTAGGAGAAGAGGGGAGGTCTTATCGGGAAAATGCTGGGCTGAAGGGCCCACTTATGTGCTGCATGGCTCTACAAAGGATGACAAGATGAAATTCAATGATACACAGGGAAAAAATGATTTATTAAATTACTCGAAAGGAAAGCAGTTGAAAGTTAAATTGCTACAGTAATAATAATTCTTTAAAAAATCAAAGCATTTCAGGATAGAATGGAGGCCTCCAAACAGTTGAAAAATATACCGCTAACATTGAAAAAGGACCCCAGGTGTAAAGCGATGTTTAATATTGGCAAGTGTGTGCATTTTTGATGTATGTAACTGGGGGTACAGTTGGGGGAAACCCATTTGATCAGCCTCATTGGCTTGAATGCAAGAGCCGCATCTACATTATAAAGTTAAAAAGAAATGACTTTCTTGTCTGACTGCCAATTCAAATCCGCAGTAATTACAGCCTCAAGACTCCCATGAGCTCTCCCTGTTGGGCTGCACGTACACTAGGCTGAAGACACACCCAGCACTATACCGTCGGATAAAACATGTGCAGAATTGTGTTTTAAGCAACCATTGTGCAACCTTGTGCACGAAAACTCCAGAGTTACTTCAGTGGCCGAGTTCGTGTTGGACTGTCAAGCGTCTCCGAAGAAAAGATATCCTGTTGAACAATGCACATTGGAAGATTTTAACTACCTTGTTCCGGGCTGAATCTTAATTGTTGGTAATGGTCCTTGGAAGTGATTGCAGCATCTTGGTGTTCTGACTGAAAGGCTTTCTTGTGAGGGAGTGAAGAGTGAGGTGCTGGTCACTACCTCTCTGTGCTCTCTGCTCACATGTTCAGTTGCATTAATTGCGTTAATATTCCACATGGGAATGTAATAGGTGGGTATTGAGTGCTGTTTCTGGAATCCCCCACCTCAGCATTCTGCTCAACCCTACTGAACCTACTGAATATATTCGAAACTGCGATAGAAATATTCTCAGACAACAGGGGAGCCAAGGGTCATGGGAATATGGGGCTGAGGACCAAGGACTCTAACCTTATTGTACAATAGAGCATGACTTAAACCTGCTCCTATTTCCTCATGGTGCCCCCACCATCACGCTCAGGGTCAAGTCTGGAGTGTTTAATTGTTACATATTGACTTCTCTAACTACTAGTAACCCTTGCTTTCCCTCTCTCTCCATTCCTCCCCTTTCCTAGTTTTCCAACCAGTCTGACTGTCCCCTTGATTAAATCTTATCTCTGTATTCTTCACTGGCGCCTTCTCCTAGCTAACAATGGTCTATTCTACATTTTCCTGGATCCACGTCCCCTTTGAAGTCTTGTTTTCACACCTTACACTTCCTTATCTCCGTGTCTCCCTCTCCCCTGACTCGCAGTCTGAAGAAGGGTCTTGACCTGAAACGTCACCCATTCCTTCTATCCAGGGAAGCTGAGTAACCCGCTGAGTTACTCCAACATTTTATGTCTATCTTCAGTGTAAACCAGCATCTGCAGTTCCTTTCTACTCATTGTCACTTGCAATGAGACCAGAATGATGAACCTCTTATTTGCTGCAGCTTCACAGGCACATTAAACGCTACAACACAACAAATAAATATGCAGTATTTAACCTGCAAAAGCGGTTACGGACTTCATTGCAACAATAGCCGATAACATCGTCCCCACGGTAAGGGTTAGTATCTTTCCTAATCAAAAACCCTGGGTGGACAGGTCTATTCGTGTTGCCTTGAATGCTCGCACCGCTGCTTACAACTCTGGCCTGGCATCCGGCAACATTGAAGACTACAAGGGAGAGTCCTACTGACTGCGAAGGGCGGTGAAGGATGCAAAATCGAGGTACCGGGACAGGATAGAGTCACAGATGGAGCAGCAGGACACCAGGCACCTTTGGCAGGGGCTACGGACTATAACTAACTACCGGTGCAGCCCCCCTTCAACCGGAAGTGCCGACACCTCCCTAGCTGATGACTTGAACTCCTACGCACGATTCGAGACGGGCAACATCACCCCTAGCTCGCCGTCTAAAAACAACACCGCCAGTGCGCTGGCTAGCGAGGCTGGAGGGGGATCCACCGCTGGGGATGTGCACACATTCTCGGTGTCCGAGCATGAGGTGAGGTGGGCTCTGACGCGTGTGAACACGAGGAAAGCTGTAGGCCCAGATGGCATATCTAGGCGAGTACTAAAGTCTTGTGCTACTCAGCTTGCTCCAGTGCTCACCACAATATTCAACCTCTCCTTGGCCAAGTCCGTGGTCCCTGCATGCTTCAAAAGATCCATCAACGTACCAGTGCCAAAGAATGCCTCTCCAGCGTGTTTAAATGACTACCGACCAGTGGCCCTCACCTCGGTTGTCATGAAATGCTTCGAGAGGCTGATCAAGAACCACATCTGTGCCCTCCTCCCTCGCAATATGGACCCGCTGCAGTTCGCATACCGTCCGAACAGATCCACGAATGATGCGGTCTCCCAGGTTCTGCACACCGCTCTCTCACATCTGGACAGCCAGGGGGGCTATGTGAGGATGCTGTTCATTGACTTTAGTTCAGCTTTCAATACAATAGTCCCCACCAGACTTGCTGAGAAGCTGCTGAAACTGGGGCTTAACACTCCCCTGTGTGCCTGGGTCCTGGACTTTCTCGCCGCCAGGCCCCAAGTGGTCAAGATGGGGAGACATACATCTAACCCCCTCACCCTGAACACAGGATCCCCCCAGGGTTGCGTCCTTAGCCCCCTACTGTACTCCCTATTCACACAGGACTGTGTGGCCAGGTTCAGCTCCAACTCCATCATCAAGTTTGCTGATGACACTGTGGTGGTGGGCCTGATCTCCGATAGCGATGAGAAGGCCTACCGGGAGAAGGTGGCTGATCTGGCACTCTGGTGTCAGGACAGCAGCCTCCTCTTGAATGTCACAAAAACTAAGGAGCTGATTGTGGACTTTAGAAGGGCTCAACATCCGAGGACGTACACGCCACTGGAGATAAATGGGATTACTGTGGATAGGGTGAGCAGCTTTAAATACTTGGGAGTCCACATCACAGAGGATCTGACATGGACAACACACATTGCCGCACTGGTGAGTAAGGCAAGACAGAGCCTTTACCACCTCAGACAGCTGAGGAAATTCAGAGTCTCTCTGAGGATCCTTCAGTGCTTCTACTCTGGGGCTGTAGAAAGCATCTTGTCCAGCAACATCTCAATCTGGTTTGGGAACAGCTCTGTCCAGGACAGGAAGGCTCTGCAGAGAGTAGTGCATTCGGCTGAACCCACTATGTGAACTACACTCGCCCCCCCTGCAGGACCTATACATCAGGAGGTGCAGATTCAGAGCCAGCAACATTATGGGGGACCCCTACCACCTCAGCAACGGACTGTTCCAGCTGCTACGGTCAGGCAAACGCCTCCGCTGTCACGCTGTGAAAACAGAGAGGATGAGACAGAATTTCTTCCCACAGGCCATCAGGACTGTTAACTCTTATATCACCAGGGACTAATTTACTGTATTAATTAATTTTTTTGTGTTGTGTCGTTTAAAAAAAAAAGCTATTCTGTTTTGTAGTTTTAGCACAATCCGCAGGCATTGCCACTTTCATTTCACTGCACATCTTGTATGTGTATGTGACAAATAAAGTGGACTTGACTTGACTTGAGTAAATGTTCAGTTATTCTGGGTAATGCAGTTGATGATAGTGGAAGCCAAGGTACGAGGAGCAACTTTAGCAGTGCAAGGCCCATGGTGATGTGATGCTGAGGTGGGCTTGTGGTTAGGATTGTGCAGGGTGGTTCATGAGCCTAATGGTTGATGGGATGAAGCTGTTCTTGAACTTGGTTTATCAGTACCATCTTCCCAATGGTAGCACAGAGATAAGATTGTGACCAGGGTGGGGTGAGTCTTTGATAATATTAGCTGTCTTTTGGAGACAGTGCCTCCTGTAGATCCCTTCGATGGTGGGAAGGTCAGTGCCCATGATGGACTGAGGAGTGTCGACCATTTCCTGCAGCCTCCTTTTTCTTGAGCACTCAGATTCCCAAATCAGGCGGTGATGCAACCTGTTGGAAAGCTCTCCACTGCACACGTGTAGGGGTTCGATAGCGTCTTCAGAGACGTGCCGAATCTCTGCAAACTTCTGAGGAAGTAGAGGTGGTGGTGAGCTTCCTTTGCTATTGCATCAACATGCTGGGCCCAGGACGGATCACTCCGGAAGATGACCTGATGAAAACTGATCTCGGGACAAATCATGCAAGTTGTCGTATATGCCGTTTTCCTACTGAGTTCCAGCAGAACCCCTGTGTAATCTCAGGGCGGTGAACCCCTGTGTAATCTCAGGGCGGTGAACCCCTGTGTAATCTCAGGGCGGTGAACCCCTGTGTAATCTCAGGGCGGTGAACCCCTGTGTAATCTCAGGGCAGTGAACCCCTGTGTAATCTCAGGGCAGTGAAACTGGATTCGTGGTATCCAGTGCTAAGGGAATACGGGTTTAAAGTAAAATGTACCAATCTTTGCTGACTTGTTCAGTTTAATTTATTGTCACGTGTACTGTGGTACAGTGAAAAGCTTGTGTTTTTGTTGTGTGCCAACCAGCCAGCGGAAAGACAATACATGATTACAATCGAGCCATTCACAATGTACTGATACATGATAAAGGAATAACGTTTAGTGCAAGGTAAAGCCAGTAAAGTCCGATCAAAGATAGTCCAAGGGTCTCCGATCAGGTAGATAGTAGTTCTGCACTGTTCTCTAGTTGTGGTAGGATGGTTCAGTTGCCTGATAACAGCTGGGAAGAAACTGTCCTTGAATCTGCAGGTGTGCGTTTGCACACTTCTATACCTTTTGCCCGATGGGAGAGGGGAGAAGAGGGAGTGACCAGGGTGCGACTCGTCCTTGATTATGCTGCTGGCCTTTCCGAGGCAGCGTGAGGTATAAATGGAGTTAGTAGAAGGGAGCTTGGTTTGTGTGATGGTCTGGGCTGCGTCCACAATTCGCTGCAATTTCTTGCGGTCTTGGATGGAGCTGTTCCCAAACCAACCTGTGATGCATCCTGATAAAATGCTTTCTACAGCGCATCTGTGGAAGTTGGTGAGAGTTGTGCATGCCGAACCTCCGCAAATAAGAAGTCGAGGCATTGGTGTGCTTTCTTGGTTGTTGCTTCAATGTGGGTGGTCCAGGAGAAGTCATTAGTGACTCAGCAGTTAGGTAGGAGGTAGTGCTTTTGTAACCTAGTGGTCATTGGTCCCTATCCTTCCAAATGCTATTTGCACATTTCATGGCATTAATGTCAATAATTTGGTCACTTCATCAATATTTTTATCTTACCCTCGTCACATCTGGTTCTCAGCTTTGGTATCTAGTTTGGCCTGTTCACTGAAGAGCTTCCATTTAGCACTAGCCACCTTTTAGAGAGGATGCAATGACCATTCAAGCTTAGTCTTACATTTTGATTGGAAAAAGTAGTCAAATGGAAAGAACAAAAATGAAAGACGTGTTAAAATGGGTGCCATTGCAGCAGATTTCACATGTTCTTCAGGAAAGATGAGGACCCACAATCCTGTTTATATCCTGTTTATATCAACGGGACGATGGGGGAATCAAAAACTTCAAATTCCTGGGCGTGCATATTTCCGAAGGTCATTCCTGGACCCAGCACACTGATGCAATTATAAATAAAGCTCATCAACGCCTCTACTTCCTGAGAAGATTACGGAGATTCGGTATGTCAGAGACGATTCTCTTGAACTTCTACAGGTGTACAGTAGAGAGCATATTGACTGGTTACATCATGGCCTGGTTCGGCAACTTGAACGCCCAGGAGCGAAAAAGATTGCAACAAGTTATGATCATTGCCCAGTCCACCACCGGCTCTGACCTCCCCACCATCGAAGGGATTTATTGGACTTGCTGCCTCAAAAAGGCAGCCAGCATCATCAGAGACCCACACCATCCTGGCCACACACTCATTTCACCCCTGTCATCAAGAAGAAGGTACAGGAGCCTGAAAACTATAACATCCAGGTCCAGGAACAGCTTCTTCCGCACAGCCATCAGGCTATTAAACACTACAACCTCAAATAAACTCTGAACTACAATAGACTTATTATTATTATAATAATTATTATTGCACTACTATTGTTTTTATATATATATATGTGTGTGAACTTGTGGGTATGTGTGTGTATATATACACACTGACCATTTTTTCTCTCATTTATCATATTGTTTACAGTGTACTATGTTTACATATTCTGTTGTGCTGCAGCAAGTAAGAATTTCATTGTTCTATCTGGGACAGTAAAACACTCTGGACTCTTGAACAGGTGAATGAATTGTCTGTCGGGTCAGTTGTTGATTACTAATATAAGAGGATCATAAGGT
This sequence comes from Rhinoraja longicauda, assembly GCF_053455715.1. NCBI lineage: Eukaryota > Metazoa > Chordata > Chondrichthyes > Rajiformes > Arhynchobatidae > Rhinoraja > Rhinoraja longicauda. The sequence continues at coordinate 31,474,122 of NC_135973.1, read as the reverse complement.
CATAAGTGACAGGAGCAGAATTAGGCCGTTTGGCCCATCAAGTCTGCTCCGGCATTCAATCATGGCTGATCTATCTCTCTCTCCTAACATTCTCCTGCCTGCTCCCCATAACCCGACACCCATACTAATCAAGAATCTATCTATCTCTGCTTTAAAAATACCCATTGACTTGGCCTCCACAGCCTTCTGTGGCAAAGAATTCCACAGATTCACCACCCTATGGATGTGGGAAAAGGAAATAAAATGGATGTCAGCACAACACTGTCTCGGTATTTCCCTTATTTACTCCGTAAGATACTGGGAATTGTATGATAAGCTACCCCAAGGGTACTTTTTCATGAAAGAGCAAATCAGCATGCCAACCATGTTTTTGTTTCCAAAAACATTCTTCTGAAACTTTCTCCCCAAAACAGTATTGATGCACTAGCCTTGTCACATCATACAATCTTTTAAAGGGTGACAACATTAAACACCTCATTGAGTCTTACAGCACAGAAACAGGGCTACCTGTCCACCACATCTATGTTGACCATCCAGTATCTATCCGTACCATTGGTCCACAGCTTTCTAATGCCCCAGTGGTTCAAGCATTGGCCTAGGTACTTCTTGGATGTTGTAAGAGAACCTGCCTCCATCAGGGAGCTGGTTCCAGATTCTAATCACCCTCAAGGTGGAAAGGTTGTTCCATAGATCCGCTCTAATCTCTTAGCCTTAGCTGTGCGCTCTAATTTTAGATGCCTCGGAAATGGGGAAAACTTTCCTATTATCTAAGCTATCTTTGCCGCTCATAATTTTGTATATTTCTATCAGATCTCCCCAGATTATCCTCCACTCCAAGGCAAACTAACCCAGCTTATCTGGCCTCTCCACATGCCATAAATACTCCATCCCAGGCAACATCCTACTGAATATCCTCCGTACCCTCCCCATTCTTCCTGCCGTGTGGTAAGCAGAACTGTACAGTACACCAACTGTGCTCTAATCAATGTTTTATAGAGGTGTACGTTTTATAAGGTTGTGCCACAATAGCCAGAGACCTGTATTACCCATCACTTGCATGCTGCATCCCTCCTTCGATAATGAAAGACAAAAGCAACAGAAAATCTCTCCTGCTTACCTGCTTTTCTTCGTTCTTGGGATAGTTGGCTTGAGGGTCTACCCTTTCTGATTTGGTCCTAACTGGCTGCAGTGCTGCAGGGCTGTGTATTTGGGCTGTGTTGCTCCATCTCCACTGGTGCCAGTATCTCCACGTATGCCTCAGAAAAAGGAGCCTCCTACATAGTCTTCCTGAGATGGTGCTTGAGCCTCTGATATGGGCCCCTCCTCTCCGACCCTTTTCCTACTTCTGCACGTCTTATCTCTACCATTCCATCAGCCTTGCGTGTACTTTTCATTGTTCATAGAATTGATCTTTCAATCCGCTTCTTGCATTTGGCTTCCGAGGATGCAGGCCATTCTTCTTCTGGCTGCTCATATTGCTACTAGCCCACTTGAGAGCTGAGACGGACGACAGATAATTGCAAATTTGCAAAACTGAAGGACTTGATTTGCAATCAGTACTCTCCCTGCTTGTGGTTTACACCTGGTGTAGGAGCCATTTATGTAACTGCCATTACACCTGGTATTTCCCCACATAAACTCCCTCCTGGTGCTTTCTGTCTTTGGACGTCTCCACATTTCTGTGCACATTTTTGCTCGAGTTGAGGCTGGATTCCCACAAATTCTTCACAAATAATCAGATATCCGATGAGTAAGTCCTTCCATGTGGCCCATCAAGTCTACTCCACCATTCATTCATGGCTGATCTAACTTCCCCTCTTAACCCCATTCTCTCTTGCCTTCTCCGCATATCCCTGACACCCGTACTAATCAGATATCAATGCATCCTGTGAATGAACAGGCAACAATAATAGGCTGGATTTTCCTGAAAAAGGTTTTAATTCTCTTTCCCCCAAATGTAGCTAGACCGGAGCTTTACCAGTTGACATGGTGATATGATGGTGGAGAGGGGAGGGCTGGTAGCAGGGCACGTCCCAGCCTACAAAGCCTCAGGAACTCTTTACTAAGCAACAAAGTCTTCAGCTTTGCTCTCTGTCAAAAATGCCATAGTATTTCCCTGCTTCTTAAAAACAAATGAGCAAAAAGTAAAATTCAAATAAACATTTAAAATGATTAAAAATTATTAAATATTTGAAATAATTTAAAGAAACACCTAAAATGATTTTTAATAATAAAAAAACTTAAGGGAAAGTCAAGTAATTAAAATGTCTTTGCTTTACTGTCCAAACTTTGTGGATTCTCGACTATGTCTAAACAGCTTCGGAATCCAGGGGCAGATTCCCGGTGTAAATGTTGGGGAACGCCAGCAGGATCTTGTTCCACAATAAGATTCCTTGTGGAGTGTAGAAGCTCTGCAGAGCTGGGCAAGTGCCAGCAGGGAGAGCCAGCAAGCTCAGGACTTCTGCGCTCGCTGAGAAATGCTGCCAGTTCCATGTGGAACTCTTGGCAAAAGCCCAACAAAATCCAAGGGGGAAAAAATAACTGCAAAATATGGGCCAGCAATATAGCCAGTGAGAGGAGATGATGAGCAATCTTGGTATTGCAGAATGAGGGGCAGGTACATTGTTTCTGCTCTGAGCTATCATGGAACGCCTTCTTCAAAATAAACCTAAAACGCCGACCGACGTTTTGTCACAGGTAGGACGTAACAAATCCGCATCAGCTTTCCATTCATTACAATGGAATGATGGGCAATTGGGGAAGGGTTTTGCTGAAGGGGAAGAAACACTTACAGAAGATGGCGGAGATTGTTGAGAGTGAAACATTGCTGAGCGAGAAATCAAGCACTTTAGCACAATGAAAGGGCAAGGGCGGTCATTACACAGATGATTGTTATTCAATGCACAGGGCATTCTGGAAAGGTACTTCTGACCTTACTTTCTGTGCCAGTTCTTTGCTACTGTGGTTACATTAACACTTGCTGTGCTGCACACTTTGATAGCCAGACATTTATTGGACCATAAAATCACAGATATTTACTTCATAGAAAGGGACCAGTTGACCCATTACCTCTCTTCATCGACATTGTTCAATCTACTGAGTAGTTGCAACATTTTTTTTGTGGCTGTTCCCTATATTTTTATTTAGGATTTGACTTAGGTGGATATAGTTCAAGGGTTACCACAACTAGGGAGCAGTCCTGAACTACTATTGACCTCATTGGAGACCTTCGGACTATCTTTGATCGGACTTTGCTGGCTTTACCTTGCACTAAACGCTACTCCCTTATCATGTATCTGCGCACTATGGTTGGCTCGACTGCGATCGTGTACTGTCTTTTTGCTGACTGGTTAGCACGCAACAAAAAGCTTTTCACTGTACCTCGGTACACATGACAATAATAATAAAGTCGACTAAACGAGTTCAGGTTTAAAGACCAGGAAATGAAAATACAAAGAGAAGTCAATTTCCAGCCAAAGTGTGAAAGAACAGCATAGTTGTGCTTTAAGAACACCCTCAAGTCTGGATTGTTGAATGATAGTGGGCGTGATCTGCAGCCTTGACATTCTGAGCATGATTACACCTACTCTCAGGCCAAAATGGCAGTGCCATGATTGACTGATCTGTGGGCAAGACGAAAAAACAGTACAGAGAAATCTGCGGTAAAAAAAATCAGTAGAAGGGTCCTGATCCAAAATGTTGTCTGTCCATTTCCCTCCACAGATGCTGCCTGTGCCACTGAATCTCTCCAGCAGTCTGCTTTTCACTCCAAAATGTAATTGGATGTTTTTCTTATTTTTAGTCATTAGGAACCTTGATTCATTTTAATATAATGGTGCAAATTGAACATTGGAGAGGCATGCAACTCATGGCATTCAAATGCATCCCAGTTCATATTGACGCTGGTTTAAAGTGCCGTACAGCATATTCCTAATTCGATTATTCCAGAAATAGTCACCTTCCTTAAAAAACCCTGACGGAATCGTGCCCATCACAAAATCTTGACATTTTGAAGAAAGTACGCTCAGCCAAGAATCTGTTTGGTTTATGCAATTAAATACAGATTGCAGACACTTACAGCTCGATGCCCTTTGGAAGATGTTTCCTGTTTCCAGCTGAGGCATCTGATGGAGGGTGTGCAGCTAGCTCGCAGGAGCACTCTGGGGTGCATTAACAGGTGGATTGTTGGGGTGGATTGTTGCATTGGTGGAATTGCAAATCAGGCCTCCGTAAGGTTTACACAAAAAGCTGGAGTAACTCAGTGGGTCAGACAGCATCCCTGGAGAAAATAACTTATTCCTTTTCTCCTGAGATGCTGTCTGACCAGCGGAGTTACTCCAGCTTTTTGTGCCTATCTTCGGTTTAGGCCAGCATCTGCAGTTCCTTCCTACACATTTCCTCTGAGCGGTTTACCTTGGTTTCTGGATACGAGTCTCGCAAGTTAACCACTGCATTAATACAGCCTTAGTAATTGAGTCTCCAGAGAGGAAGGACGAGGTAAAATGCATTTGCTGGATTAGAAACCAGAGTTCGTGATGAGTGAAGGAGAGGATGAGACTGAGTGTATAGGGTGAGACGGGCGCTCCGTGCGTATAACCTCACAAGTGCTTACTATACGTACTGATTTCATCCCACAGCACTTTGCTGGTGCCGGCCACTCAAGCACTTTCTTCATTCATCCCCACACCAGCACTGGAAGAATCAACATAGTGTGTTAAAACTAAAAGGGACGGTGGCGCAGCGGTAGAGTTGCTGCCTTACTGCGCCAGGTACCCGGGTTCGATCCTGACTACGGGTGCTGTCTGTATGGAGTTTGTACGTTCTCCCTGTGACCTGCATGGGTTTTCTCCGAGATCTCCCACACTCCAAAGACGTATAGGTTTGTAGGTTAATTGGCTTCGGTATAAATCTAAATTGTCCCTGGTGTGTGTAGGATAATGTTAATAGACAATAGACAATAGGTGCAGGAGGAGGCCATTCGGCCCTTCAAGCCAGCACCGCATTCAATGTGATCATGGCTGATCATTCTCAATCAGTACCCCGTTCCTGCCTTCTCCCCATACCCCCTGACTCCGCTATACTTAAGAGCTCTATCTAGCTCTCTCTTGAATGTATTCAGAGAATTGGCCTCCACTGCCTTCTGAGGCAGAGAATTCCACAGATTCACAACTGTCTGACTGAAAAAGTTTTTCCTCATCTCAGTTCTAAATGGCCTACCCCTTATTCTTAAACTGTGGCCCCTTGTTCTGGACTCCCCCAACATTGGGAACATGTTTCCTGCCTTTAACGTGTCCAACCCCTTAATAATCTTATACGTTTCGATAAGATCTCCTCTCATCCTTCTAAATTCCAGTGCATACAAGCCTAGTCGCTCCAGTCTTTCAACATATGATAGCCCCGCCATTCCGGGAATTAACCTACGCTGCACGCCCTCAATAGCAAGAATATCCTTCCTCAAATTAGGAGACCAAAACTGCACACAGTACTCCAGGTGCGGTCTCACTAAGGCCCTGTACGTCTGCAGAAGGACCTCTGCTCCTATACTCAACTCCTCTTGTTATTAATGTGCGTGGATCGCTGGTCGGTGCAGACTTGATGGGCCGAATGGCCTGTTTCCGCGCTGTATGTCTAAAATAAATGAAACTCTAAAAACAGGAGTTCTGGCACCTCCTTTGGCAGGAACAGATGTTATCGAATGGTCCATATCCGGATTTAGCTCATTCAGTAGCACGTACACAGGACACAACACTTTACTAAAATGACTTTCCAAGATGCCAGGAATAGCAGCCCACATTAATTTATGAGTTGGACCAAGGCCTGCAGCGATTGAACAAGAAGTCAAATGATATTGTAGGAATTTTTCATTCCAGTTATTTTGCTAATATTTCATCCATCTCTAAGCACCAGTAATAATCTGTCACTATCTCGAGCCACAACAATATCTTGGCATCAGTAATAGGTTTTCTGGAAGGCAACCAATTGACATGTGCAATGAGAATATCTTGTTTATTTAAGTGGTTTCCCACTGCTGGAATCTTTGGAAACCAACGGGGAGGCAGGATTGACTAAAAAAAATGACGATGGGTGCTTTGAAATAGTCAATAAATGCACTTTCATAATATTGGATTCATGTCTCAGTGTCATAGAGACATATAGAGTCATGGAGTGATGCAGCGTGGAAACAGGCCCTTCGGCCCAACTTGCCCACACAGGCCAACGTGTCCCGGCTCCACTCGTCCCACCTGCCTGCGATTGGTCCATATCCCTCCAAACCTGTCCCATCCATGTACCGCGTACCGCGTACCACGTATTCATTTAGCACAGAACCAAGCCCTCCATCCCGGCACAGGATTGAAATGTCAAATAGCAGAGGCACAGATTTACAGTGAGTGGGCAAAGATTAAGGTAGGGTAGGGAGAGCCTGGAACATGCCGCTGTAGGTGGGGGTTGGGGCAGATACGATAGTGGCATTTAAGAGAGTTGTGAATAGGCACATCAATATGCAGAGAATAGAGGGAGATGGATCATGTGCAGGCAGCCATGAGGTGGTCTTGGCACCATATTCGGCACAGACATTACTGTACTGTTGGGAAACTAGGATGGGGAGGGAGGGAGAGAGAGGGAAGGCAAGGAAAAGAGAAGGAAAACCTTTGCTTGCTCTCTCCATCACTCTTTCTGTGCCTCTCTCCGTCACCCTTGCTTTCCCTTTCTCTCCGTCCCTCCCCATCCTAGTTCTCCGACTAGATTCGCTGTCCTCCAGATTAAATGTTACTGATTGTTTGCCTCTTTGTCACCTTCCCCTCAGTTAACAATGAACCGTAATACATCTCCTTATCATACATCTGCTTTAATCTATGTTTTCACCCCTTACCCTTCCATATCTCTATGTCTCTCTCACCAACTCTCATAGTACTTCAAGCTTACCCTTCACAGAAATCCAGCACTGCCCTCTTCCCCTCATGCTCACAACCCACCCCACACACATAATACGCTCAACCCACCCCACAACATGCACACACAAAAACACACACGCACCAACGCACACACACACACACACACCCACAACACAAACACACACCCACACCTATACACACAAACCCACAACACACACACACCCACATACACCCACACCCACACAGCACACACACACACATACTCACAACAAACACACACCCACACACACACACATACACACACCCACAACACACACACACACACACCCACAATACAAATATGCACAACCCACCCCCTCCCACACACACACACACCAACACACACACCCACAACACACACACGCACCAACGCACACACACACACCCACACCCACAACACACACACACACACATACACCCACAACACACACACCCACAACACACACAAACACACACGCACCCATAACACACACACACGCACACAAGCACACACCCACAACATACACACATACCCACAACACACACACATACGCACACGCCCACAACACACACACATGCACACACACACACACACGCATACACACGCACACACACGCACACACCCACAACACACACACACACACTCAAAACACAAGCACACATCCACAACACACACACACACACATACATACACACACAGAAGGAGAGGCACGAGTAAAGACACTATGGAGATTTGTTTGCTAAACGATCATGCTGTCTGTATGCGGAAGATGTTTCTGTTTTGTGATTGCTTTGAAAATAAACCCAGCTTGATGTAATTAGGTAGCACATTCACAGCGCTGCTCTGAAGATTGGGTATTTCATGCAGGGGAGCGTTCCTGATGACATGCTGCATGATCAGGGACCGACTCCTCAAGTAGGTGGTTGGCCTGATGGTCTGCTAGAAAGGACACAAAATGCTGGAGTAACTCAGTGGGTCAGGCAGCATCTCTGGAGATGTGCGGGGTTGTCTGGTCGGTGCGGACTGGGAGGGCCGAAAGGCCTGATTCCGCGCTGTTTTCTAAACTAAACTAATGACACGACACAAACAGAAAATCAAGCAGTTTTCCCAGTGCCTTAAGCATCTTTTCCCCTTCCACCAACGCCGAAGTAACAAATAATGCCACAGCAATGTGGTTGAAAGATGAGGAGGAATCAGCCAAATGGCCCTTCAGACTGCTCCACCATTCATGAAACTCAGCATCACTTCCCACTGCTATACCCAGATACCATGATTGCCTTCATATCTAGAAATCTATCTATTTTCTGCTTTGTGAACACAATGACTGAGCCCCGACAGCCCTCTGGAGTGAGAATTTTAAAGGTTTATTACCTTCACAGTGAAGAAAGTTCCCCATCTCTGTCCAAAATGCCAACCCTTTGGTCACAGGTCGTGGCCAATGTTCCCAGACTCCTCAGCCAGGGGATGCAACGTCTTACCTGTTAATGTGTAGAAAGGAACTGCAGATGCTGGTTTATACCAAAGATAGACACAAAGTGCTGGAGTATCGCAGCGGGGGCAGGCAGCGTCTCTGGAGAAAACGGTGTCAGTCTGGAGAAGGGTCCCGACCTGAAACGTCACCCATCCTTTTTGTCCGGAGATGCTGCCTGTCCCACTGAGTTACTCCAGCACTTTGTGCCACTCTTGCCTGCCAAGCTCTTTTCAGAATTCTGTCCATTTTCACGAGATCCTGTCTTCTAAGGGTGGCCTGAAACTCTTTATATGTAATTTGGAGAGATAATCTGAATGGATGCAGCTCCTTTTAAATGTATCCTCCATGCCACGTAACCGTTGCATGCATTCCTAATCAATGGATTCCATCTTCAGTGGATTCTCAGCTCACGTCTCTATCAACTGATCTGCCGTAAAATGTAATATTTCTTGGTCTTTCATGGTCTTTGCAAAGAACACGAAGTACGGAAATTTCCATGTGATCACTAAATGTGAGAGTAACTCAGCAGGTCGGGCAGCATCTCAGGAGAGAAGGAATGGGTGACGTTTCGGGTCGAGACCCTTCTTCAGACTGAAGGGTCTCGACCCGAAACGTCACCCATTCCTTCTCTCCCGAGATGCTGCCTGACCTGCTGAGTTACTCCAGCGTTTTGTGAATAAATACCTTCGATTTGTACCAGCATCTGCAGTTATTTTCTTACACTAAATGTGAGAGTATCAACTTCTTCTACACCTCCCCCCAAAATGAATTCAATTGACTTTGGTGCATCTGAATATTGTGAGTGGTTGTTCAAGGGGCAACATAAGTGTTCAGAAGGTGGTGCCACAGATTAATTCCTACTCCTGACTGTAAAATGTAAACTTTCCCCCTTTCTCCCCCACATCCCTCCTTTTCTCTCTCCTCCCACCCCCTGTGCACTACCTGGACTCCCAGCTGTCCTCTGTCCTCCCACCGACCCCCATTACTTTCCTCCCTCTGGCTTCACAATCCGCAACTCTTCGATGCTGCCTGACCACTTCTGCTTTTCTCTCTGGCCTTTGATCCTACCATCTGCCTATCAAAAATAACCCTTACCTGTGTCTACCTAGAACCTGCCACGCTTTGTCCTGCCTCTCCCATCTCATGGAGTCACAGCGTCAAAGAGTGATACAGTGTGGAAACAGGTCCTTCGGCCCACACCAGCCAACATGTCCCAGCTGCACTAATCTCCCAGTTTTCTTCTCCCATCCCTACAATCAGTCTGAAGAAAGGTCTCGACCTGAAATGTCACCAATCCATGTTCTCCAGAGATGCTGCCTGACCCACTGAGTTACTCCAGCACTCTGTGTCCATGTTCTCCAGAGATGCTGCCTGACCCACTGAGTTACTCCAGCACGTTGTGTCCTTTTGTGTTTCAACGTGTGTTTCCTGTCCCTGCACACCAAGACACTGCAAAGTGCTAGGCCATCAGCACGGTGGCGCAGTGGTAGAGTTGCTGCCTTACAGCGAATGCAGCGCCGGAGACTCAGGTTCGATCCTGACTACGGGCGCCGTCTGTACGGAGTTTGTACGTTCTCCCCGTGACCTGCATGGGTTTTCTCCGAGATCTTCGGTTTCCTCCCACACTCCAACGACGTACAGGTATGTAGGTCAATTGGCTGGGCAAATGTAAAAATTGTCCCTAGTGGGTGTAGGATAGTGTTAGTGTGCGGGGATCACTGGGCGGCGCAGACCCGGTGGACCGAAGGGCCTGTTTCTGCGCTGTATCTCTAAATCTAAATCATCAGAGTTTGTCCTCCATGAGCTCATTCCCTTGTGATCAGTCACACCAGGGCTACTGATGTGGTCTTTAAACAGGAACTGTTGAGCCATTGACTTTACTTCAACTTTTGCTGATCTCAGAATGATCTAAGTCGTGGTAATGCCCTGACATAAGCAGCGATAGATACATTCTGTTCCTTTCCTGATTAAGCCATGGTTGACCTAATTTTAAAATAAAACAAGGCAGCATTTGAAAATAGATCATTTTTTGTAACTAGAATGCAGGATTATTTGAGTGGCACTTCTTCAATTTATTTGAATGTTGTAATCCCACAAAAATGAAAAAGCTGCAGATCTAATTCATGATGTTATGGAGTGAAAGGGTTTGGACAGTTACCAGTTAGGAAGTTGTGGATAATCAGTAATAGGGGTTTCGATAGCAAAGTGTTTAAGTTACTGAACTAGGAGCAGGACCTCTGGACTATTGATCATTAGCCATCAAGTAGCAGGGAATTTAATTTCAAGTCATTAAATAAATCTGGAATTGAGGTAGAAAAAAAACTAATGACAGTAATGGTAAATATTAAACGAACAGGCAGTCAAATAAAACTATCTGGTTCATTCACGGTTACTGCACTGAGGAGGCTATTTGGCCCATCGTGTTCCCGCTATCTCTCACTACCGGAGCAACTTACTACTTCCATCTCCCAGTTCTTTCGCCATGGTCTTGCAAATTTTTCTTTACTATATATGAATGTAATTTTCTTCAGAGGCCGTAATGGAACCTGCCTCCACCACACCTGCAGGCAGTACATTCCCGATTTGAACCACTGGTATGTAAAACATGTTTTAAGTTCATTTCAATCTTAATTCTTTTAATTTAGTTTAGTTTAGTTTAGAGACACAGCACGGAAACGGGCCCTTGGGCCCCCCGTGCCCGCACCGACCAGCGATCCCCGCACACCTAACACTATCCTACACACACCAGGGGCAATTTTACAATTTTACCAAGCCAATTGACCTACAAACCTGCACGTCTTTGGCGTGTGGGAGGAAACCGGAGCTCCTGGAGAAAACCCACGCAGGTCACGGGGAGAATGTACAAACTCCGTACAGACAGCACCTGTGGTCAGGATTGGGCTCGGGTCTCTGGCGCTGCAAGGCAGCAAATCTACCGCTGCGCCATCGTGCCGCCCACGGTGTTCTTTTCCCAGTATTTTTATAACGTGTTAATGAGTGAAATACTTTGAAGGAGTAAATGTATATTCTTACCTTCCTTCACAAAAGGAAACCTGCCACTCTCACCTTGTTCAGCCTCTATCTCCCAGTTCTGGTGTAATTAGAGATGAATAAAACGGCTGCCATTGCCAGTAGATGTCCACATCTTAAGTGACAATAAATAGAAAAAAAATACCCTGAATTAATTTATTGGATGAACACGTTACACTGGTATTTGATGCCTTCACAGCAGGCTGCGTTTCATTAGCAAGTGACTCAAGACGAGTAAGTTCACATAAAGAGCTGTTCAATGACTGAAGCAGCTGATGCAGTAATCTCTGCAGTCATGATTAAAGTATCAAGCAAGAAGTCATACCTTGAAAATGCTTTGCTTCTCCTAATTTATATATGCTTCATGTAATTATTCACTGGGAAATGGACTGTTAATTCCTTGACTGCTAATTCCTCTAACCTGATGATTAGATTTCTAGACTTCATCAAAAGACCATGATGGATATATTTTAGTTGCTATTGGCCCAGGCATCATTTGATAAACATCACATCTACAAGCATCAATAAGTCCTGGGGAGACTCTCAATTTACTGAGTGCCCTAGGATATATGAAACAAATCAGCTATTTAGTTTGTTGTGCTTCTTGCCGAAACCCACATTTGAGCCATTACTCACATCACCCTGAATAGTCAGGGCTCTGGGGAGTGTTGTAGAGCAGAGGGATTAAGGAGTTCCTTGATGGTGGCACCACAGGTATATAGGGTGGTCAAAAGGCTTTTGGCACATTGGCCTTCACGAGTCAGAGTATTTAGATTTTGGGAGGTCATGTTGCAATTACATAAGACATTGGCGAGGCCACATTTAGAGTATCGTGCTCAGTTCCGGTCACCATGTTATAGGAAAGATGTTGTCAATTTGGAAAGGGTATAAGAGAAGATTTTCGAGGATGTTGCCAGGACGCGAGGGTCTGAACTTTAGGGAGAGGTTGAGCAGGCCGGGATTCTGTTCTTTAGATTGCAGGAGGGTGAGGGGTGATCTTATAGAAAGGTATAAAATCATGCGAGGAATAGATCAGGTAGACGCACAGAGTCTCTTGCCAAAGAGTAGGGGCATCGAGAACCAGAGGACATAGGTATAAGGTGAGGGGGTAAAGATTTAATAGGAATCTAAGGGGTGACTTTTCAATACAAAGGATAGTGGTTGTATGGAACGAGCCGCCAGATGAGGTAGTTGAGGCGGCAGGGACGAGCGCAATGTTTACAAAACAATTAAACAGGTACAGGTTCAGAGGGATATGGGCCAAACGCAGGCAGGTGGAACTAATGTAGATGGGACATGTTAGTCGGTGTGGGAAAGTTGGGCTGAAGGGCCTATTTCCACACTGTGTGATGTGAAATGAGATCTGCAATGGGAAATCTGTAGATGGGGAGAAGGTGTGCAGGAAAGCAGATACAGTTCTGATTATATTTTGGTTTCTAATTATACTTGTGTGCAGAAAGCGTTACTTCTCCTTCAGCGTAAGCTCCCGTTGGAGAAATGATCTGCATTCCAGATTAACAGTGGTGTGAGCAAGGGGTCTGCTGGGAAAGGAGAGGATTGTGAACATACATAAAAACAGGATCTTCATCCATATCAGCAGACGGCTAGAGGAGAAGCTGGTTAATCACATCAGAGCTACTTCATCTTGTAAGCTGCAAATACGTGTTTACAGTGGGAGCCGGCAGTTGGTCATTTGACTCTATCAAACATTCACTTAGAATGCACCATATTGACACCATCTGTTGCAAAGACTCTGCCTATCATTTTTCATTAACTACTCATATTATGCACACCTTCCAGCTGATTAAACAGTTACATGCTGCAAGCAGGCTTAACTTGAAACGATATTTTATATTTTTTTCATGCAGCCAACTCGGGGATATTAAACTTTCCTAATATTCGCATTTACTTTGGAAAGATCTTTAAAGGGTTAGCTGAGTTATTGGATTGTTCTCTGCAGCTCTTCCGCCCTGATCCAATTGCTCTGCGGATTCTTAGTCTCCAGTGCAGTAACATGCAGAGGGTGCAGCTAACAATACAATACAATACAATACAATATATCTTTATTGTCATTGTACCCAGGGGTACAACGAGATTGGGAATGCGCCTCCCATACGATGCACTAATTTAGGTAATTTAGACAGCAGCAACCCAACGAAACGAACAGTTATAACAGTTTTGGACAGGGTAAAGTGCAAGTTGATCTATGCGTTGTGGCCATCCGGCTCAGCAGGACCGGTTCATAGCAGCTATGGCCCTGGGGATGAAGCTGTTCCTGAGTCTGGAGGTGCGGGCATAGAAGGCCTTGTATCGTCTGCCCGATGGAAGGAGTTCGAACAGACTGTTGCAGGGGTGTGAAGAGTCTTTGTGGATGCTGGTGGCTTTTCTGAGGCATCGTGTGTTGTAGATGCCCTCCAAGTCTGGTAGCTGTGTTCCGATGGCCCTCTGAGCTCTATGGACTACCCGCTGTAGAGCTTTCCTTTCTGCCTCCGTGCAGCTGAGGTACCACACAGGGATTCCATGCGTTAGGATGCTCTCTATGGTGCAGCGGTAGAAGGTCGTCAGCAGCTGTTGGGGTAGACCAGACTTTTTCAGTGTTCTTAAGTAGAACAGTCTTTGTTGTGCCTTCTTGACCAGCGCAGCAGTGTTATTGGACCATGTTAGGTCCTCCGAAATGTGAGTGCCCAGAAACTTGAAGCTGGACACTCTCTCCACACTGACCCCATTGATAGAGATCGGGGCATATTCCCCGTTATGTGACCTAAGGAAGTTGATGATCAGCTCCTTGGTCTTGGTGGTATTTAGGGACAGGTTGTTATCCGAGCACCAGTCCGCCAGGTTCTGCACCTCCGCTCTATAGTTTGTTTCATCCCCGTTGGTGATCAGCCTGATCTCCAGAAAATTCCAATGGCGATGAGGAGGAATGTCTTTAGCCAGAGGATGGTGAATCTGTGGAATTCATTGCCACAGATCTGTTGGGTATTTTTAATGGCCAAGTCGTTGGGTATTTTTAATGCGGAGATTGATACAATAGTTTCTTGATTAGTACGGGTGTGAAAGGTTACGTGGAGAAAGCAGGGGATAGGGGGGTTGAGAGGGAAAAATAGATCAGCAATGATGGAATGGTGGAGCAGACCCGATGGGCCGAATGGCCTAATTCTGCTCCTATTTATCATGAAAATGTGTCTTGTCTATGCACGGTTCTCAGTCAGAGAGTTGTGAATCTGTGGAATTCTCTGCCTCAGAAGGCAGTGGAGGCCAATTCTCTGAATGCATTCAAGAGAGAGCTGGATAGAGCTCTTAAGGATAGCGGAGTCAGGGGGTATGGGGAGAAGGCAGGAACGGGGTACTGATTGAGAATGATCAGCCATGATCACATTGCTGGCTCAAAGGGCCAAATGGCCTACTCCTGCACCTATTGTCTATTGTCTATTGAGATGCAGAATAATCCACGCATGGTCAAATATATTATGAAGAAACAATATATTTATTTAGATATACCTTCACCTTTTAAAAGAATGAACCTAGTTTAATGGCACTCCCAGATTCACTGAGCTTTGAAATCCCTTTGATCCTTCCAACAGTACTGGTACAAAGGGACAACAGAGGTTGTTCATGTAGTCATTCTAGACTCTCTTCAGTCTCACTCATGTGTCCATTCTTCTTCAACAATTGTGGGAATCATTTTAGAAAAATATTCAAACCT
Source organism: Rhinoraja longicauda (assembly GCF_053455715.1). Taxonomy (NCBI): domain Eukaryota; kingdom Metazoa; phylum Chordata; class Chondrichthyes; order Rajiformes; family Arhynchobatidae; genus Rhinoraja; species Rhinoraja longicauda. Next base: position 31,459,003 of record NC_135973.1, on the reverse strand, counting down.
TTAGAAGCAGAAAAAATAGTAGAAGAAACAGCCCTTGGAGCCTGTTCCACCAGTCAAATATAAGAATGGCTAATCATCCATCTCAATACATATTCTATCCACACACCTTGTAATGTATTTTGTGTTGAGAAATGTATCTATCTTCTGCTTCAATGCATTCAGTGTCTTAGCCTCTACAGGTGCCATTTTACTGAATGGTTTGAATTTAATATACTGAGATTATTCGGTCATGAAATGAACAATAATTTTTCAACACATTAAGCAGGCTACATACGACTATGTAGAGTCAAGAAGTGCTGAGTATTCACATAATGGATACGTTATACAGTAATTGAGATCATCATATCACATCAGCAGCTCATGAAGTGCCAAGCAATTATGTATCCAACAAGAAAAAAGGGAGGCCCAATGCAAAATGGAGGAACAGCACCTCCAAAGACGTACAGGTATGTAGGTTAATTGGCTGGGTAAATGTAAAAATTGTCCCTAGTGGGTGTAGGATAGTGTTAATGTACGGGGATCACTGGGCGGCATGGACTTGGAGGGCCGAAAAGGCCTGTTTCCAGCTATATATATATGATATGATATGATATTTTGGTTGGGCAGCTTACAACTCAGCAGTATGAATATTGAGTATAAGAAAATAACTGCAGATGCTGGTACAAATCGATTTATTCACAAAATGCTGGAGTAACTCAGCAGGTCAGGCAGCATCTCGGGAGAGAAGGAATGGGTGACGTTTCAGGTCGAGACCCTTCCTCAGACTGATGTTAGGGGGGCGGGACAAAGGAAGGATATAGGTGGAGACAGGAAGATAGAGGGAGATCTGGGAAGGAGGAGGGGAAGGGAGGGACAGAGGAACTATCTAAAGTTGGAGAAGTCGATGTTCATGTCTCCACCTATATCCTTCCTTTGTCTCGCCCCCCTGACATCAGTCTGAGGAAGGGTCTCGACCCGAAACGTCACCCATTCCTTCTCTCCCGAGATGCTGCCTGACCTGCTGAGTTACTCCAGCATTTTGTGAGTATGAATATTGACTTCTCTAACTTCAAGTAACCCTTGCTTTTCCTCTCTCTCCACCCCTCCCCCACCCTAGTTCTCCCACCAGTCTAACTTTCCTCCAGATTTCATTTTATTTCTGTGTGCTTCATTGTCAACTTCCCCTGGCTAACGATGATCTATTCTACATTTTCCTTGACCTTCATCCCCTTGGATGTCTCGTTTGCACATCATACCCTTCCATATCTCTGTGTCTCCCTTTCCCCTGACTCTCAGTCTGAAGAAGGGTCTCGACCCGAAACGTCACCCATTCCTTCTATCCACAGATGCTGCCTGTCACCCTGCATCATTTTGTGTCTATCTTCGGTGTAAACCAACATCTGCAGTTCCTTCCGACACAAGAAAAAAACCCGTCTTATTACCTGACCATTTCCGAGTGCCCCACCATCAATATCCAGGGTGTCCCCATTGATCAGAAACACACAATGGACAGCCGCATTGATACTCTGGCTACAAGAGCAGGTCAGAGGCTGGGTATCCTATAGTGTGACCCACCACCTGCCCACACCAGGCCTTTCCACTGCCCACAAGGCCCAAGCCAAATGTAGGGTGGAGTATTCTTCCATTGACCTGGATGAGTGGAGTGACAACAGTTCTCATGAAGCATGACACATTCCAGGATAAAGCAACCTGCCTTTTTTCAAAAGTTCATAAGTGACAGAGAAGAATTAGGCAATTCGGCCCATCAAGCCATTGATAGAGTGGATGTGGATAGGATGTTTCCACGGGTGGGAGAGTTTAGGACCAGAGGTCATAGTCTCAGAATTAAAGGGGGCATTTTTAGAAAGGAGGTGAGGAGGAACTTCTTTTGCCAGAGGATAGTTAATCAGTGGAACTCATTGCCACAGAGGGCTGTGGAGGCCAAGTCAGTGGACATTTTTAAGGCATAGACAAATTCTTGATTTGAACAGGTGTCAAGGTTTATGGGGAGAAGGCAGGAAAATGGGATTAGGAGACAAAGAGCAGCCATGATTGAATGGCGGAGTAGACTCGATGGGCCAAATGGCCTAATTTTACTGCTATAGCTTGTGAACTTGTGAGGTCTACTCAGCCATTCAATCATGGCTGATCTATCTCTCCCTCCCTCCCTCTCTCTCACTCCCTCCAAACCGCATACTCCTGCCTACTCCCCATAACCTCTGACACCCGTACTAATCAAGAATCTATCTATCTCTGCCTTAAAAAATATCCATTGACTAGGCCTCCACAGCCTTCTGTGTCAGTGAATTCCACAGATTCACAACCCTCTGACTAAAGAAATTCCTCTTCATCTCCTTCCTAAAGGAACGTCCTTTAATTCTGAGGCTATGACCTCTGGTCATAGGACCTCTGGTCCCAGTCTCTCCCACCAGCGACGATCACAGTTTTGGAGCACAGTGGTGGCAGCGTGTACACAATGCACTGGACCTGCCAAAGCCGCAGTTTCTTTCACCAAGAAGGACAAGACCCCATGTATTTCAGGGCCAGAGTACTACAGGCGGTATTCACTCCTAGTGAGATTCAGGTGCAGTTTCTGCAGATGACAATGAGATCATGCAGATGTGGGACATGCAGGTATGAAGAACGAGACACAATTGAGAAGGGAAAGCAGATTCTGCAAATCACTGTTAAAGACGCCAACCTTCTCTGCCTAACTTGCAAAGTATCACAGTTTACAATGTGACCATAAAATGAATCATATGTTTTCATCCAAAGATTCTCCCAGGTCAGAATTAAGGATAAACAAGTTCATGACATTAAAATCATGCCTAACTAACCAATAGATACGATTGTAGACACAAAAAGCTGGAGTAACTCAGCAGGTCATCTGGATAGCATGCATACAGATGCTTGCTATTCGCCCGCCCCGAATTGCGGGGCTTGTGTCGCCCCACTGCGGACATTTCACCGTCCGGCGTGCCCTGAGATAGGCCGCGGGATTTTTCTCTGCCCGGCGGGGGCTTCATTGTCGGGAGCCACGACCGCCCCGACGTGCAGCAGCAGTGGCAGCGGCAGCGGCAGTGTCTTCGCCCGCCCCGAATCGTGAGGCTTGGGTCGGCCCGCTGCGGACCTTTCACTGTCTGGCGCGGCGTGGAACGTGGCAACTTCAATAGCCTGATGACCGCAGGAGAAGACGGCAGGGGAAGATAAAATACATTCTGGCCTTCCATCACAGTGAGGAGGTGACTGGAGAAGACTCACTGTGATGGCTGTTTCTTTTTTTTGTTTTGTGTTGGTTTGTGATTGTGTGTGTTATTGCTTATTTTTATTGCTCTTATTGTTGGACTGTGGGTGACGAAATCTCGTCCAAAAGACTTGTTTCTTTGGATGACAATAAAGGTTATTCTGATTCTGATTCTGATCAAAAGCATTTCACTGTACCTCGATACACATGACAATAAACTAAACTGAACTGGGTCAGGCAGTATCTCTGGAGAGAAGGAATAGGTGATGTTTCGGGTCAAGATCCTTCTTCAGACTGAGTCAGGGGAAAGGGAAACAGGAGATATAGATGGTGAGAGATATAGAACAAATGAATGAAAGATATGCAAAAAAGCAACTGTGTTCAATGAGGAAAGTGACAAAACTAATTTTCATGGACCGTGACTCATGCTATACTTTCAAATTCTGATGGGGAATTTCTTAAGAATGTTGCAGAAATCGATTCAATTTTAGCTCCAAGTAACACAAAACTTCGGTGACGAATAATAAAATATGTCATTTTCAAACATCTACCAACCAGAATAGAGACTCACAAGGTCTTTGGCTGCGTCAATCATAAACCATGATATGTCATGTGGAGAGTTTGCAATAAAAATGTATCAAAGGTTTTTTGTGTCTTTCTGTTCCAGTGGGTCCAAGGTCCTTACTATGGTCGGAGTTGCTATCTGTTATGAACAACTTCTCAAAGCACTTCATCACTATGGATGTCAGTGCCATCAATCAGTAGCCTTTCAGGCATATCACCTTCCTCTTTGTTGGCACTGGTATTATTGATGTCCTTTCAAAGCAGGTGGGGAGCTTGGACCTCAGCAGTGAGAGGTTGAACGTGTCTGCAAAAGCTCCAGCCAGGTTTTGAGTGGCTGGGTGCACCATTGGGTCCGGATGCTTTCTGAGGGTTCGCCCTCTATACAGAAGCTATGAATGACGTTTCTCCATTATTCGACTGTGGAGTTCTTGGGTATAATTGCTCCATAAACTTTTTGAGGCAGCCGTGATTTAGTTTAGAGATACAGCGCGGAAACAGGCCCTTCGGCCCACCGTGTCCGCGCCGACCAGCGATCCCCGCACATTAACACCATCCTACACCGACTCGGGACAATTTTTTTACATTTACTAAGCCAATTAACCTACATACCTGCACGTCTTTGGAGTGTGGGAGGAAACCGAAGATCTTGGAGAAAACCCACGCAGATCATGGGGAGAACGTACAAACTCCGTGCAGACAGCACCCGTAGTCAGGATCGAACCCGGGTCTCCGGCGCTGCATTTGCTGTAAGGCAGCAACTCTACCGCTGCGCCACCGTGACCGCCCGTTTGTGGACAGCTGATAACATCTGTAGTTGAAAAAAAAAGTTTTTATATTCTCATTCATAGATGTATCTGAAACAATCCAGCCATTTGCTCAAATAGTGATCCTCCTGTGTCAATTTTGTGATCTCCAGCATCATTACGGCGTTATCCATTTGATGCAATGGTGTCAATGCAATTGTGAGGCCAGGAAGAATGTTTCACACATGCTGTGTTTCCAAGTTTCCTTCCATTACAGAGGGAGAGCATTTTGGCTCAGCTTGCAGTGGTACCATTACCCCACCAATATTCCCTTGTAGCTTATCCTCTCCTCAATCCCGTCAACTCCTTGCAAGTTCTATCACTCACCTAGATACTCAAGGCAATCTAGAGTGATCAATTAACTTAGTCACTCACACGTCTTTGTGATGTGGGAGGGAATGTGAGTTCCCAGTGGGAATCCATGCAGTCCCAAGGAAAATGTGCAAACTCCATGGATCAGAGGTGAACCTTGCTGAAGTTGTGAGGCAGCTGCTTTACCAAAGATACTAGAGGAGCAAGATGAACCACTCCGTCAAAATCGCCTATACTGAAGTGTAGTACGCAACGTCCGCCATTTCAGTAGGCTAAACCCGCCATCCGTTATGCCTCTCGTAGTGAAATCAGTGTTTTGGGGGAACAGTATGTGTGATGATACCATTCAAATGCAGAATATATCTCATCTATTAATTCACAGATTTTGTTATTTTTCTTTTAAAATGTTTCTGCAAGTTTCTGCCTACTAAAATGGCGGCATGACACACTACGGTTTTTAGGGTTGAGTGTCCTATCTTGCTCTGCTCTATTATCTTTGAGCGTTACTGGGTTACTAAGGTTTTCTAGCCTTGACCTCACCCTCAGCTGGCCACCGATCATTTGCATCCCCCCTCAGTCACAAATAAAAACTTCATTCTGCACAAAGACATTGTTAGTTTGACATCAAGGTTTTGCTTGCTCCTGAATATCTCTTCAAACTATTCAGGGATTTTCTTCGTATGTTGCAGTGCAGTGCAATCAAAACATCACCTTAGCTGCATACAAAATGTTCTACCCTGGTGACTTCCGGTTGTTGGATGCTATTAGTGTTGTGTTTCTTTAAGTTTAAATGTGCACATGCAAGTGGCAAGGCCAACTTAGTAAAGATCACAGCCCTCATCAATTCATTCTACAGGTTTCATGACATAAGAACCAAATAACTGTTCAGCATCATAACACAGTGTGGCTGAGGCATCAGAACACAGCGTAGCTGGGGCATCAGAACACAGCGTAGCTGGGGCATCAGAACACAGCGTAGCTGGGACATCAGAACACAGCGTACTGAGGCATTATAACACAGCATAGCTGAGGCATTATAACACAGCATAGCTGGCATCATAAAACAGCATAGCTGAGGCATCAGAACACAGCGTACTGAGGCATTATAACACAGCATAGCTGAGGCATTATAACACAGCATAGCTGGGGCATCAGAACACTGAATGCCACTCATTCACTTTGCAGAGTGTTAACCTACAGGCGTTTCAGCACTTTGATAAAATAATACAAACGTGACAATAGGTGCGGGGTGAGGCCATTTGGCCCTTCGTGGAGTAAGGGAGCAGAGAGAACATTATAAAGAAGGTCCTGACCCAAAATGTTGTTTGTCCATTTGCTCCACAGATGCTGCCTGACCAGCTGAATTCCTCCAGCACTTTATGCTAAGCTTGCAGTAAATTGGCTTAGGATTCGGTTTAATGCATATGTGGAATTTGTCCCCATTCAAGCTGATATTTTTAACTTTGCACATATTGGCATATCGCTTCAGAAGCTCATCTAAATCTGGTTCAAAATGCTCCCATGAAATACATTCTTCAAATCCATTTTTAATTCTTTGAGCCCGCATTTTCAAAATAGCGTTTTTTTAATGTCGTCAGCTATTTATGACTGGCAGGTTCTCAGCTTGAGTGGAAATTTTGACACAACACATGTGACCTAGAGTTTTCGGTATCTTGCCAGAATATGTCATCAGATTCAGCATGCCTTTAATTAATGACATTTATCTGAACCTCCACCTATAGTGAAACAATCAAATCATAAAATTTCAATTTAATTTTAAAATCACTTAATCTTTCATTGTTGCAACTGATATATATATATATATATATATATATATATATATATATATATATATATATATAACATAGAATGCAGAACAGTACAGTAAAGAAACATGAGTTTTGGCCCACAATATCTGTGCCGAATATAATGCCAAGTAATCTCATCTGCCTGCACATGAACCCTGTCCCTCCATTCCCTGCAAATCCATGTGACTATTCATAATGCCACTATAGTATCTGCATCCAACACCACTCCTGGCAACACGTTCCAGGCACCCACCACCCTCTGTAAAAAAACAATTGCCCCACAGATCTCCTTTAAACTTTGCCACACTCACCTTAAAAATAAGCACTATTATCTTTGACATTCCCACTCTGGGGAAAAATGTTCTGACACACTATCCTATCTACGCCACGCGTAATTTTATAAAGTTCTATCAGGTTTCCCTTCAACCTCCTGTGTTTTAGAGAAAACAACCTGAATGTGTCCAACTACTCCGTATAGCTGATACTTTTTAATACAGGGATCATTCTGGTAAACCTCTTCTGCACACTCTCCAAAGCCTCAACATCCTCCCTGTAATGAGGTGTACAGAACCCCACGATGTACTCCAAATGATGAATCTTGTTTTATTGCTGCTCATTCCTTCTCTCCAGAGATGCTGCCTGACCCGCAGAGTTACTCCACCATTCTATGTCTATCTTCGGTGTAAACCATCTTCTGCAGTTCCTTCCTACACTTATTAATGTTGAAGCATTTTTCTGCTCTACATTGGCTCACAACGGTGATGGCCGATCTTTGTGAACTGGGTCGAACTTTCTTCCACCAGTCTCAACCTCAGAGCTCCCACTTTTCCAAAGGTATTTCCTGTCAGCATTAACAGCCCAAAATTCTTTAGTACTTTTGGAAGTTATCTCCATTGATGCGGCAATTTTACGTGCACACTTAAACTTAAAGCCTTTTGCATTTAATAATCTGGATTAAATTTACTTGTTTGTTAACCTACTTTGGAATTTGACCCCCAGAAAGGTGCCAGAATTACAGATACGAGACAGATTTAACGTCGCTCTGTAACAGTAATAATCTCACCACAGCTTTGGTCTTCCGTTCTAAATGCGTATCTTCCTTTGATCTCAGAAATGCCGGATCAAAAAGATTCTGCAATCTCTATCAGATCATCAAGTGAAATGCCGTTGGTCCGATATGATGCCAAGAGGATTGCTAAAGTGCCAGACATCCCTGAGCTGACCTCAGTATAATTACTTTGTTATGTTTTCATGTGGCTTCATTTTGACCAGACATACTTTCACCTTCACCTTCAATTTCAAAGTATTAGTTACTCTGAACAATTACGTCACCATCCATTTTACATAAAAAATGAAGAGCTCATAAGCTCCTATCACAAATGCCAAAGTTTCCAATATAATTGGAGTTGGTGTGAGCTACTATGTTTCTTGTTGCAATGATTATTGGGAGAGGATCCATGAGACCATAAAACGTAGGAGCAGAATTAGGCTATTCGGCCCATCAAGTCTGCTCCGCCATTCAATCATGACTGATCTATTTTTCCCTCTCAACCTCATTCTCCCTTCTCCACGAAATCTATGATGCCCTTACTAATCAAGAACATATCAATCTTCACCTTAAAAATACCCAATGACTTGGCCTCCACTGCCATCTGTGGCAATGAATTCCACAGATTCACCACCCTCTGGCTACAGAAACTCCTCATTTCTTTTGCCCATTCTGCCCACTAGCCAGCAACTAAACTAACTTTGATTGTTACAAGGCTTAGATCCTGCCATCAGCATGCACCATGTATTATTTCCCCTAAGATAGACACAAAAAGCTGGAGTAACTCAGTGGGACAGGCAGCATCTCTGGAGAGAAGGAATGGGTGACATTTCGGGCAGAGACCCTTCTTCAGACTGGTTAGGGATAAGCGAAATGAGAGATGACGATGATGTAGAGAGATAAAGAACAATGAATTTCCACTGCCTGAAATCTCACTACTGGCCCTGTCACTGCAAGTCTGCATGTTGAAGTGTCCATGACAAACCAGATATTTTCAAACTCCCACTCTCACCATTAATATAGTTGACAACATTTTACTTTGGGCAGCTTGCATCTCACCCTGATCACCAGTGCCCCTGTACGTTCTTTGTCCTGGCTAAGTCCTTTCCCATCAGGTAAAAGGTACAGAAGTGCAAAAACACTCACCACCAGATGCAGAGGCAGTTTTTTCCCAGCTGTTCTCAGGCAACTGAATCATCCTACCACCACCAGAGAGCTGTGCTGAACTACTGTCTACCTCTTTGATAGTCCATTCAGACTATCCTTGACCGCGGACTTTGCTGGCTTAACCTTGCACTGAAGGTTATTCTCTTATCGTGTATCTATGCACTGTAAATGGATTGATTGTAATCATGTATTGTCTTTCTGCTGACTGGATAGCAGACTTTTCACTGTACAAGCTTGCGACTGCGGCTATCCAGACAGGACCATCCCACACATCGTGAATGGCTGCTCACTGAGGCTTTTCCCTGGTGCCATCAAGGCCATCCACCCAGCAACTGATGCTGCCCTGGCCTGGATGTCTACCCTTGGCCTACAACTTTAGGCTGTGCACGCCATAAGCAAGAAGAAGAAGACTGTACCTCGCTCGGTACACGTGACAATAAACAAAACTGAACTGAACTCCCCGTGCAATAACAGACAAAGAGGAATGCAGAGAACGTGGTGTGCTCTAAGTGAGTCTGCTTTTGTCATCATTCTTCTGCAGACTGCACAGAGGTGCATAACAATGCACGCATGATTGAGTATGTCACGCAGTGATATCACACTCATTTATCCCACAACTGTCTAATTGGATCCATAATTAATCAACGTACCACTAAAAAAAGGCTTCCAGCTTGTGGGAAGTATTTTTCACAAGCTAAATGAAATGATTCATAAACTGAATCTGAAATTTAATTACGCATATGTAACTTGATTTGTAAATCAGCGGACAAATAAATAACTGAAATTGTGGGCAATTTTATGAATTTTTAAATGGATGTATATTTGCAAGTTAATGTAACCTAGAAACCAAAAACACTCACCTATGGTAATTAAATGAACTTTTAATGTAAAATAATAATATTTCTTCACATAAAATGGAAAATGCTGAAGCTTTCTTACGCGACTGTTTGCGGAGCATAGTTTTAACATTGCAGCTAAATATTGTGGTAGATACTAAATCACATCCACTGAATCTTGTAATCTTTAATCTTACTCCATGAAAACTGTGATGAATTAGCCCACTGTCCAATTCAGTTTCACAGTGGTCTGAGCTGTGCAGATATAACAATGACAGTTTTTGCTACAATGCACCATGAAACTGACAGCAACCTTGGAGGAAACGTATATACAATTATAGATGAACATCCATATGTTGCCAACGCATATTTTCTCAATGCATGCAAAAGGTTAATAATCAGTGAATTGATGAAAACTTCAAATGTTTGAGTATAGGAGCAAAGAGGTCCTTCTGCAGTTGTACAGGACCCTAGTGAGACCGCACCTGGATAACTGTGTGCAGTTTTGGTCTCCAAATTTGAGGATGGATATTCTTGCCATTGAGGGCGTGCAGATTAGGTTTACTAGGTTAATTCCCGGAATGGCAGGACTGTCATATGTTGAAAGACTGGAGCGACTAGGCTTGTATACACTGGAATTTAGAAGGATGAGAGGAGATCTTATCGAAACGTATAAGATTATTAATGGGTTGGACACGTTAGAGGCAGGAAACATGTTCCCAATGTTGGGGGAGTCCAGAACAAGGGGCCACAGTTTAAGAATAAGGGGTAGGCCATTTTGAACTGAGATGAGGAAAAACATTTTCAGTCAGAGAGTTGTGAATCTGTGGAATTCTCTGCCTCAGAAGGCAGTGGAGGCCAATTCTCTGAATGCATTCAAGAGAGAGCTAGATAGAGCTCTTAAGGATAGTGGAGTCAGGAGGTATGGGGAGAAGGCAGGAACGGGGTACTGATTGAGAATGATCAGCCATGATCACTTTGAATGGCGGTGCTGGCTTGAAGGGCCGAATGGCCTCCACCTGCACCTATTGTCTATTGTCTATTATTTGTGATATGTTCTAATAGAATACCAAAGAGTGTTATTTATTTTCTGGTTAGTTTTAATGGCATGATATGCCACAATGCACAGCAAACTACTTTAGCCTAAACTTTAATTTTGTGCATGTAGATTGTAACTCTCTTTGATTTTGTGATTTTTGTCATGGATACTTAAAAATACAATTGATTCACTAGTAGTAAAAGAACTTGTTGGCAGATATTTTGGCATTCAGCATTCACCTCAGTCTCCATTTTTTCATGCATTTTTAAATATTTGGAGCATCTTGGGGTGCAAGTCCATAGCTCTCTGAAAATGGCAACACAGGTAGATGACTTTTAAGGATAATTGGGAAGATACATGCCCTTTCTGTTCCCATACCCACTACCCAGTAGTGCTATTTCTTGCTATTTCACTTGCAGATTATTGAATTGACCTTGTGCCTATAATACCAAAACAATATATCTGTGCAAAATAAGGACACAAAGTGCAAGAGTAACTCAGCGGGTCAGGCAGAATCTCTGGAGAACATGGATAGGTGTTCATTTTGAAGAGGGGTCCCAACCCGAAACATCACCTATCCATGTTCACCAGAGATGTTGCATGACCCACTGAATTACTCCAGCACTTTGTGACCTTGTAAACCAGTATCTACAGTTCCTTGTGTCTACATCTCTTTTTGTGTCCAAATGGAATAAAGCACCGAAGTTCATACATCATCTCCAGTACAATATCTTTTCAAAGATCGTAGTGAGTGATTTCAAATTCTGTATGAAGTTTATGTAAAATGTAGAATGGTTGTGAATTTGCTAAAATGTTGGATTATTCACTTTAGTTCCTATTTGATGGATGTTGTGGTCTTTTGTGTAAAAAGACCCAACAACGAGGAATAAAAGTGCACTGGATCATTGATGTTAGGATAATGGATCAGCGTTTATGGACCTACTGTTCCAGCATGAATTTCTTTAGTCAGAGAGTGGCGAATCTGTGGAATTCATAGTCACAGGAGGCCAAGTGAATGGATATTTTTAAGGCAGAGATAGATATTCTTGATTAGTATGGGCGTCAGGGGTTATGGGGAGAAGGCAGGAGAATGGGGTTAAGAGGGAAAGATAGATCAGCCATGTTTGAATGGGGGAGTAGACTTGATGGGTCGAACGGCGTAATTCTGCTCCTATCACTTATGAACCTATGAACTTTAACTTTAATCTGCCAACTGAAAATGAATGTATTCAATGCACCAACAACATGTTTCTTACAATAATTAGTGAGAACATTTAAGAAAGCCACATTTATTTAGTGTCTTCCATGATGTCTTTAAGTAATCTATTACCACAGTAATAGGAAACAAAAGCAGCTCATTTAACAAAAGCAGCTCATTTAACAAAAGCAGCTCATTTAACAAAAGCAGCTCATTTAACAAAAGCAGCTCATTTAACTGAATAGTTTCAATAAAGATGACTAAATGGTTACAGATTGGGTGGGACACCAAGCGTAACTCTCCTCGCATTCTTCAAAATAGTACTGTGGGATGGAGACACATGGAACTGCAGATGATGGAATCGTGAGTACAATATCGTGCTGGGGTAGCTCAGCATGTCTGGCAGCATCTGTGGAGGATGCAGATTGCTTATCAATTTTCTCTGGAGATGCTTTCTGACTCATGAGTTACTCCAGCACTTTGTGTGGTACTGAGGGGAGGGGGGAGAGATCGGGAAGGGGGGGGGGTGGTGGGGGGAGGAGGGGAGGGGTGGAGGGAGGGGGGAGGAGATGGTGCTGCACCAATGCAGGAGAGGTTTGGGCCCAACGGGTCCACTTGGTCCAGTAAGAACTAAATAGATATATGGGTTGAAGGTAGACACAAAATGCTGGAATAATCCAGTGGGACAGGCAGTATCTCTGGAGAGAAGGAATGGGTGGCGTTTCGAGACGAGACCCTTCTTCAGATATATGGGTTTATGACTAATGCTTCGGTAAAGGAGGATCACCAATGGGGACTGATTGGAAACAGTGTGATTTCTTCTATTTAATTACATATATTTAATTGTGTGGCTTGCTAGACCATTTCAGAAAGCAGTTAGTATTCAATAACTTAATTGTGGATCTGAAATCAGATATTGGATAAGTACAAGAAGATTGGGATGCCAAATTTTGTCACTAAGGTATGATAGTTTTTTATGACAATTCGTTATATTCACTATTACTAACAAAAAATCTATTGATCAATTGAACCTAAATTCCCCATGGAACCCCCATGGTAGGATTTGACTATTTGTGTCTAGATCTTTGGTTCAGGCCACACCTGGTCATTAGTCCAATAGGATAGTCATTGTAGAAGACAAAGTGCTGGAGTAACTCAGCGGGTCAGGCAATATCATGGAAGACATGGATAGGGTTTCTTCAGACTGGAGAAAGGTCCCAACCCAAATTGTCAATTATCCATGTCCTCCAGAGATGCAGCCTGACCCGCTGAGTTACTCCAGCGCTTTGTGTTTGATGCAAGATTTCAACATTGGCAGTTCCCTGTGCCAACATAATCCCTATAATATTCCATTCTTTCACTCATAATTAAGTATATATCCAGGTCCTTATGACAGTAACTGTTGAATCTATTTTTACCACCTTTTCAGGCAGTGTGTCCAAGATCATGCTTTTAACAAGTGGTCCTTAATTCCCCATTCCTTCATTTGACAATTACCTTAAAATGACAACTACAAAAGTTGCCTGTGGGGAATGGAATCTCTTAAGTGAGAGATTTGTTTAGCAACACTGATCTGTAAATATGTTTCATCACAAGATTTTGAATCTTGAGATTTTTTTATTTCTTTCAGTATCTTGAAGGTTATTGTAACTCTGCCTTTCAAAAGAAAAGTGTTGTCTTGACACTTTATACATCTTTTAAATCTTCAATTTGAGCTACATAGATCAATTTCAATACAAAACTACAAACATGTTTCAAGGTTAAAATATTTTTCAATTAATGTTGTAAAATATCAAATTTAGGCACTAAGTATTTACCACCTATAACATCACCCAATGAACACATACAAAATGCTGGAAGAACTCAGTGGGTCAGGCAGCGTCCATGGATGGAATGGACAGAAGACATCTCGGGACAGAACCCTACTTCAGAGTACGGGGTAGAACGCTGGAAAAGAGAGATAGGAGGGTTGCTGCCGATTAAATGGTAGATGGCATAAGAAAATAACTGCAGATGCTGGTACAAATCGATTTATTCACAAAATGCTGGAGTAACTCAGCAGGTCAGGCAGCATCTTGGGAGAGAAGGAATGGGTGACGTTTCGGGTCGAGACCCTTCTTCAGACTGTAAATGGTAGATGGTTACAGGAGGGGGTGGGAGGGTAAATTGGCAGATGGGTGCAGGTAGTGATAAAGGCTGGATGTGAAAAGGAGACAAAAAGGTGTCAGATAAGGAAAGAAATAAAAGATTAAAATATAAAGTTGGATCGGAAGGTTCTCAGAAAGAAGAAAGTCGGAAAGAAGGTTCTCGACCCAAAACGTCATCAGGCCTCTCCCTCCACAGATGCCGCCTGGCCCACTGAGCTCTTCCAGCACTTGTTTATTTGCTCCATCTTTTGCTTGACTGGCTTTGCCTGCCCCCCCATCTCTCTCTTCTCGCTCACCCCCCCCCCCCACTGCATCAGCCTGATGAAGGATCCTGTCCCAAAACGTCACCTGCACATTTCCTCATTGGATGGTACCTGATTCAGAGTTCCTCCAGGACTTTGTTTTTTTGCTCAAGATTTCCAGCAACTGCAGTTTCTCGTGTCTCCAACATTTACCAATATTGCTCTTTTTTTCTTTTCGAGAAAAGTTTATTTGACTTCATTGATTAGAAAAAAAATTATTGTACACCGCGATCATTTAAACAATGTGCTCAAAAATTTGGTTTTCAAGAATAGGCACCTGGGATCTGAATTCTGGGATCTGAGGCCGTGAGCATTGGATTGATTCCCACCCCCAGCCTTGCAGTGGGAATTTATTATCAATTATTGATGATTAATGTCATTCTCAGACCTCCCTGTGGATATTGACCGTTCTAATAACGGTTGTGTCGGTAGTCTTCCTCATCACTTGTTGGGTACAATGGCATTTCAAGCTTGCCTGTACAAGCAAACAGAATTCACTCGGTCATGGAATATCAACGGCTGTGACCCACACTCAAAATAACTCACTGAACCAGTAGCAACGTATTGTAATACAATCCTCCATACGGTGAGCTTGATATGTTTAAATCATGTAAGGCTCCCTGCCATTTCAATCCCACTCTTTGTTTTCCAGCAGAGAGTGGATTAAAGCAGCCAATGTACTCACAAAAAAGGCATGTTTACTTGATCGCGGAGAAAAGGTTGCTATCAGTTTTGAAGCATCTTTAAATAAGACAACATCTCGGCATGACTCAGAAATATCCTTTCAAAAACACTGATTGTTTTTTTAAAAACTGCACCTTGCTAATTCAATATCCTGTTAAATGATGCGAGTTAAATATAGAACTGAGGGTATTAACTGGTTGATTTCACAACCTTTCTGGCTCTTGTTACTTCTCAATTGACAATAGCAAGATAAATGGTTCTTTCCAACAGCTTTTGCTTATCATATCAATGTTCTAACTCATTCTGACACCCTTCATTTATGCTTTCTGATTAATTTTGCTCTGATGTTAATCAATAACTGTTAATGATTTTGATGAAGAAGTTCTTCCGTTGCAGTGGTATTAACATATCGTGCTGGCTTGGAGCACTGCTTCAATCAAATAATAATGAATTCAATCACCATCCTTTCTTCTAATTTCCCAAAGAAATTTATGGAAGAAATTATGTAAGCACATTTAATCTTATCATTTAGGGAGACTTCCTTCGAAATGTGTATTTTAACTTACACATAACTTTTAACTGAACTCTTTGCTTGGTTGCTGAAGCAGAATTGTCCAACAACTATGTGAATTGGCAATCCCCAATTTCCGTGGCTATCTTCTTAGATTAATTTACTCAAACTGCCTCCACCCAATGCATTTTAGCTTTGGGCTGGGACCTTGCCTGACAGAGATTAGATGCTCTGGTCAGGTTTTATATATTAAAAATGTACCTTCAATTAAAAGTAAATTAGGCAGTATATTATGTTACTTCAAAATATTACTTATTTCCACAGAGGCAAAATAATGTGAATGTCTGAAAGCAGAAAATACCATAAATGTTCACCAGGTCAGGCAGCATCCATGGAGAGGGAAACATAGTTAATATTTTGTACCAAGGAACTGCAGATGCTGGTTTACACCGAAGATAGACACAAAATGCTGGAGTAACAGCGGGACGGGCCGCTTCTCTGGAGATGCCCTCTCCAGAAAGCCTCTCTCCAGAGATGCTGCCTGACCCGCTAAGTTGCTCCAGCATTTCGTGTCTATCTATAGTTAACACTTTGGCACGGTGACAGTTCATCAAAATCTGATTTTCTTAAGTTTTCAACCCTGGCTAAGTTATGGGGTGAAAAGTACCAAGTATTGATAAAGTGAATAGAAATCCATGATGTGAGTGGAAAGTAGTCTCTGGGGAGATCCCAGCCTTCTACTGGATTAGCTCATGACTTAGCTACCTGTGTGCCCAAGGTGATGTGAAATAGAGGAGTCCTGCTTGATCGTTCAGGGTAACTTACTCAGAGTACAGAACTTGACCTTGGATAATCAATCAATCAATCAGTTGAGATTGAATCTGATTTCATTTGCGCCATGTACCACATGAATCCTATCAGAAAGATGAATTCAAATAGTTAGCATATTTATTTAAATAAATGCTACCCTGCCAATGTTTACGAAGCCTGTCCTATGTCAACCTGCCAGAGGACATTGGTCAAAGATGGACACAAAACGCTGGAGTAACTCAGCGGGTCAGGCAGCATCTCTGGAGTAAAGGAATAGGCCGAGACCCTTCTTCAGACTGAGAATCAGGGGAGATGGGGGACTAGAGATAAGAAAAGGTACAAAAACTAAATGAATGAAAGGTATGAAAAGAACAAATCAAAGCCAGTCACGTGATCAAAGAAAGGTGAAGCAAATAGTGAAACTAAGCAGTATGACAGTGAAACTAGTAGGACAACTACGGTGGGAGAGGGACGGAGGCGAGAGGGAACGCAAAGGTTACTTGAAGCTAGAGAAATCAATATTCATACCGCTGGGTTGAAGCCAGATAGCTATCGCTAACTAGTTAGCAAACTAAAAGGCAATAATGCAGTCCCAGATTTCCTTTGACATCATTAACTACTTATGTTTTACCCTTGGAATCTGACATAATCTCAAATGCATGTGCACAAGCTATAAAAATTACAATTGTTGTTCTGGGTCTAACATTAGATAACCAGATATAACAGGATAGCTGCAATGAGTTTCCATTTGTGCTAGAATTCAACAGGTTCAATGGGTTGATCCTTGACTGATTATCGTGATCTTGGTTGACGAGATTAAGTGCGATGAGGAAGCATTGACTCTGGAATAAGAACTCAAATCTTAAGTTAAGAAGAAATTAAATTGTCCACATTTTCTCTGACCAGTGGAACCATGCATTTCGTCTCGTGAATGCTTTACTGCTGGGGGAACAAATCAGTTCTCTTATTCATTGGATAACCAGAGGTCATAGCCTCGGAATTAAAGGACGTTCTTTTAGGAAGGAGATGTGGAGGAATTTCTTTAGCCAGAGGCTGGTGAATCTGTGGAATTCATTGCCAATAGACGGCTGTAAAGGCCAAGTCAATGGATATTTTTAAGGCTGAGGTAGATAAATTCTTGATTAGTACGGGTGTCAGGGGTTATGGGAAGAAGGCACGAGAATGGGGTTAGGAGGGAGAGATGGATCAGCCATTATTGAATGGTGGAGTAGACTTGATGGGCCGAATGGCCTGATTCTGCTCCTGTCACTTGTGAACTCATAAGCTAACTGCCAGTTTAAAGTAGTATAAGAAAATAACTGCAGATGCTGGTACAAATCGAAGGTATTTATTCACAAAATGCTGGAGTAACTCAGCAGGTCAGGCAGCATCTCAGGAGAGAAGGAATGGGTGACGTTTCGGGTGGAGACCCTTCTTCAGACTCCAACAGTTACTCCAGCATTCTGTGAATAAATGCCAGTTTAAAGTGCTTGGGACTCAGGTAAAGTGCTAACGTGCAGGTAAGGAATTGCAGCTGCAGATTTTGACACATTCTCTCCGCTCTTTCCGTTCCTCAGGTCATGCTGGAGCAAATGCAGGGACTGGCCCACCTGGAGCTCTCCGGCTGCAATGACTTCACGGAAGCAGGGCTCTGGTCCAGCCTTAACGCACGGATTACCTCCCTGAGTGTCAGCGACTGCATCAACGTGGCGGATGACGCCATCGCCGCCATTTCGCAGCTGTTGCCGAACCTGACGGAGCTGAACTTGCAGGCCTACCACGTGACAGACACGGCCATGGCCTATTTCACTGCCAAGCAAGGTTACACCACGCACACCCTCCGCCTGAGCTCCTGCTGGGAGATCACCAACCACGGTGTGGTGAACATGGTGCACAGCCTGCCCAACCTCACGGCACTCAGCCTCTCGGGCTGCTCCAAGATCACTGACGATGGCGTGGAGCTGGTCGCGGAGAACCTGCGGAAGCTGCGCTGCTTGGACCTGTCGTGGTGTCCACGCATCACTGACATGGCACTGGAGTACATTGCTTGTGACCTCCACAAGCTAGAGGAGCTGATATTGGACAGGTAGACTAAAGGCTGCATCTGGTAGTAATAATATTGCAGGTCCTAAGTTACAGTAAGTCACGTTAAATTGCTATCAGGTAAACCATTCGGTAAAGCAACACACGGTGTAAATTTTCACGTAATTGTGAAGATACATTTCAATTCCAGCTTTCGGGTTCTTCTACACAAATTGCAATTCTCCATTATCATTGTAGAACGACAAATATTAACTAGCATCAAAGCACAGGCCAGTGACTGCAACATTTCACATCTCTCTCGTTCTCATTCTCTCTCACGCTGTTACTCTTCACAGAATTGGGTCGTTTTGTTCAATTCCAGCACGATTTCAAAGGCAATAAGATCAGACCCTGGAAAACAGAACTGAAATGATAAAACGGTGGAAACACTCAGCAGGTTGGATAGCCTCTGGGGAGAAGGAAACAGAGTGGGGGAGGTATTTGTCCGCGGATGGTGTTCGGTCTACACATTGTATCCTGCAGCTGAAATATGGCTGCAGTAAGTAACTTTAATGGAACCAAATTTGAGAAGCACAGTGCCCATGCAGAAAGTATCTATCTTCCTGCATGTTTAGCACCACCATTCTGCCAGCTAAAGTAGGACAATAACCTGCCATTTGAATTGGTTTTGCTCCTCACATATGCTGCTCAACCTGCTGAGAATTATCGGCAGACACAAAAAGCTGGAGTAACTCAGCGGGTCAGAGAACATTTGTGGAGAAAGGGAACAGGTGACGTTTCGGCTCGAGACCCTTCTTCAGACTGAGAGTCTGAAAGGGAAAGGGAAACGAGAGATATAGACGGCGGTGTAGAGAGATAAAGAACAAATGAATGAAAGATATGCAAAAAAGTAACAATGATAAAGGAAACAGGCCTTTGTTAGCTGTATGCTAGCTGAGAACGAGTGCAAACAATGAGACTCAGCAAGACGACTTTGAAGCCGGTATGATTTGGGTGGGGGAGGGATGGAGAGAGAGGTTGCAGGGGTTACTTGAAGTTAGAGAAATCAATATTCATACAACTGAGTTGTAAGCTGCCCAAACGAAATATGAGATGCTGTTCCTCCAATTTGCGTTTATACCATTTTATGATTTGTATTTCTCCAAGATTAGAGTGTTACTCCACGCCTTCTCATCGCAAACCATCATCCCTGAATGCTCCAGGAGGAGTTGAGTGTAAAATACGTGAACCAGTTTGATCAAGTGAGGGTCCATTTACATTTTAAACTGAGGCATCTGGACGGTTCAGCCAACCCAAAGTGGTGCGATTCTCCAGTCCAGTCACATCACAACTCGGCTCAGGTCTGCTGGGAGATGCTGTTGCTGAGAAACCGGGAACTGGATGGAACTTAGATCAATCTGAAACCAAGTGGTCATGATCAGATGACCGGGGGCCATCTGTTGCTTCTTTGTAACAGGGTGCCCTTCCAAATAAACCTATTCTTCCACATTGAAAGCAATGTTTGTATCTATTGTTGCTACGCCACACAACCATAATGTGGCGATTCATTTGTAGAAGTCATTGTCTGTGAAATTCAGTTGGGACTTGTGGGTGCTAGTAAAGGCCTTGTACCAACCGTGGGCTTGCCAGGAAACGAGGACGAACAGGCTGAGTACACAAATTGAGAAATGTTCATATTAACAAAATCATTCAAATGTAATTTTCACATATTTTAATTGTTTTGGCCACATATATTTTTTTACAGCAGCTCTTTTTAATGGTCTGAGATTACCTGCTGATTGAGTCTTACTTAGTGACGAGCTGCCCAACAACTAAACCGTTTTTGCCTCACGATGATATACACTGACAATTGACTAGAAGTGAATGTTTCAAGGTTTACCTTTCAATTTCCATACTTTCATTGTGCGCTACATTTCGTGGATCATTATTTTTATCTGTGAGATGCAAGAGCATTTTCATGAAACTGCCACAATGCTAATAAGAAATATACGATGTACAAATCCACTTTGGGTTCTTTAGACTTCCACATAGTTGGCCGAAATTGAAGTCTTTTGAAGAGATGTTGGGGTTATAGGTCCAGATATCATATTTTTATCCACATAACTGAGCCAGATATATATTTATTCCAACATATTGATTTGACCAGTGGATTAAGTTTTCTTTTCTACTACGATACTGAACAAAAACGTTTTAAAGAAAACATAAACACTCTCCACCGTGCTGAGCAATGGGTCAACATCACTTAATGAGTGACCAGAGCTCTGAAGACTGGAAGCACCATAAATGGTTGAAAGGGACTTGATGACCTGGACAGGACACAAATTGCTGGAGAAACTCAGCGGGACACGCAGGATCTCTGGAGAGAAGGAATGGATGACGTTTCGGGTCGAGACCCTTCTTCAGGCAGAGGATGACCTGGACTCTTCAGCAAAACCATTGAGGATCAAAACCGTGTCATCGAATGACAAAAGACCAGCAAGAAAACTGCTAACCAGGCCTGATAAAATCACTGTGCTAATATTCCAATTGCCATGTGATATTATCCAGTTCTTCAAGGCATTCTGAAATATTTGGTAAGTCATGAATTAATTTCCTTGCTGCTTTTTACTAAAGATGGATAGCATCATGGTAAAACATGTAAAGCCTCCTTTAACTGGTTAAGTCAGTTAACTTCTTGTTAAATGTGGGGCAAACGTAGTCACTTCTTGCCCATTCAAATGGTATTTTGACACATTTTATGCAACTTCCAAAGTCTCATCATGTCCATTCTTAAATCTCCACAGATGACCTGCCCTCGTGGGATGGCACAAAAAACAGTCACAGTTGATGAAGAATACACAAAGGTGTTGAAATATTCCCACCATGGAGAACCAGGGCAGTCAAACACGGGTTCAAGCAGCTGGCAGCACTGCTTCATGCCAGCTAAACACCGCGGCTACTTCCTCCCGTCATCGTGCACGATGAGGAGCTCGATGCAGAGTGATGCCGATTCTCATCACTGTTTTAGTCTCACGGGTCACAGGAGGCCATTTAAAACCTCCGCTACTCAACATAATCCTGCGCACAGATGGGCCTGGATAGAGTGGATGTGGAGAGGATGTTTCCACTAATGGGAGAATCTAGGACCAGAGGTCATAGCCTCAGAATCAAACGACGTTCCTTAAGGAAGGAGACGAGGTGGAATTTCTTCAGTCAGAGGATGGTGAATCTGTGGAATTCATTGCCACAGAAGGCTGTGGAGGTTATGTAACTGGATATTTTTAAGGCAAAGATAGGTAGATTCTTGATTAGTACGGGTGTCAGGGGTTATGGGGAGAAGGCAGAATGGGGTTAAAAGGGAAAGATAGATCAGCCATGATTGAATGGTGCAGTAGACTTGAATCGACCGAATGGCCTAATTCTGCTCCTATCACATGAATTTATGAATTTATGGCAATCTGGAAAGGCTGGGTGCACGGTCACATGATGCGGTTGTTTACAACCTACGTGGATATTGGTGAGTTAGCAGTTGCTTCTCTAATCAACTTGCTTATCACCAGCAAGTCTGCACAAGCTTTCCCCTGCATCTGCAGATGTAATACTCTCTCCTCACACCTCCTCACTCACATCCACCCAGCAGCCCTACCAGGTGAGACAGAGGTTCATGTGCACCTCCTCTAACCTCATCTACTGCCCTTCGGTGCTCCCTACCTGGCCCACCTCCGTCAATCAGGCGAGACCAAGAGTAGACTTGGTGACCATTTCGTGGAACTCTTTCACTCGGTCCGCCAAGGCCCACTAAATCTCCCGCTTGTTATCCATTTTAATGCCCCTGCCCATTCCCATGCTGACCTACACCTGTCCCTATACCTCCTCCTTCGACTCTGTCCAGGGACCCCGACAGTCCTTTCAGGTCAGGCAGAGGTTCACTTGCACCTCCTCCAACCTCATCCACTGTATCCGTTGTTCAAGATGTCAACTCAAGTCAAGTCAATTTTATTTGTATAGCACATTTAAAAACAACCCACGTTGACCAAAGTGCTGTACATCTGATTAGGTACTAAGGAAAAAAATGAAACATACAGTAGCACGCAAACAGTTCACAGCGCCTCCTCAATGAGCCTCAAACGTTAGGGAGTAGAAATAGGTTTTGAGCCTGGACTTAAAGAAGTCGATGGAGGGGGCAGTTCTGATGGGGACAGGGATGCTGTTCCACAGTCTAGGAGCTGCAACCGCAAAAGCGCGGTCACCTCTGAGCTTAAGCCTAGACCGCGGGATAGTGAGTAGCCCCATGTCGGCCGACCTGAGGGACCTGGAGTTAGAGAGGGGGGTTAGAAGATTTTTGATGTAGGGGGGGGGAATGTCCATTTAGGGCTTTATACGTGAATAGGAGGAGCTTGAAGTTGATTCTGTACCGTACAGGGAGCCAGTGGAGAGAGGCCAGAATCGGGGTGATGTGGTCCCTTTTACGGGTACCCGTCAGGAGTCTCGCTGCGGCGTTTTGGACCAGTTGCAGGCGGGACAGGGAAGATTGGCTGATCCCAGTGTATAGGGAGTTGCAGTAGTCTAGGCGGGAGGAAATGAAAGCGTGAATGATTTTTTCTGTGTCGTCGAATTGGAGGAAAGGTTTGATTTTAGCTATGGTTCGAAGTTGGAAGAAGCTGGCTTTTACCACAGAGTTGACTTGCTTATCAAATTTTAATGCAGAGTCAAATATCATGCCGAGGTTTTTGACATGCGGTTTGACTAGGCAGGATAGACTTCCAAGACTGCCTGTTATCGATTTGATGGAGTCGGGGGGGGGGGGGGGGCGAATAGGATGACCTCAGACTTGCTCTCATTTAATTGGAGGAAGTTCTGTGCCATCCAACATTTTATGTCCTCAAGGCAGTGTAAGAGGCTGTTTAAATTTGACTGGTTGTTGGGTTTCAGGGGGAGGTAAAGCTGAGTGTCATCGGCATAGCAGTGGAAAGAAATGCCGTGCCTTTGAATGATTTGGCCAAGGGGGAGCATGTATAGAGAGAAGAGAATGGGGCCTAGGATGGAGCCTTGTGGAACTCCGCAGGAGAGGCTAGCTGGAGCAGAGGAATAACTGCCTATGTTGATGGCGAAACTCCTATCTTTGAGGTAAGAAGCGAACCAGCTCAGGGCAGTGCCATCAATGCCAACTGCGTACCGGAGACGGTCAATAAGGATGGTGTGGTCCACTGTATCGAACGCTGCGCTGAGGTCGAGAAGGAGCAGGATTGCACAGTCGCCGGTGTCGATGGCGAGAAGCAGGTCGTTGTGTACCTTCAACAAGGCAGACTCTGTGCTATGGTGGGCTCTGAAACCTGACTGGAAACTTTCCAGGATGGTGTATTGGTGCAGGTAGGGCACTAATTGGTTTAGAATTGCCTTTTCAAGGACTTTTGACAGGAATGGCAGTTTGGAAATGGGTCTGTAGTTGCTAGGCAAGGTGGGGTCTAGGTTAGGTTTTTTCAGTAGACTCTTATACATCGGTGAGACCAAACGCAAAACAGGTTCACGGCAGAGGTGTTATATTATTGAGGTAGTATTAGGGTTGTGCAGGTCACTTCAAGAACCTGATGCTTATCGAAAAGTAGTTCCTGAACCTGAGGGAAGGATTTCCACTCAGGTCACACAGAGAACACATTCACTGCACATTAGAGATACAGCGCGTAAACAGGCCCCTTGGCCCACCAAATCCGCGCTGACCAGCTACCACCCCGTACACGAGCACTATCCTACACACTAGGGACAATTTACAATTTTACCAAAATGGTTCTGGTTTGAATGTTTGATGGTTTTGTCACTTGAATATCAGAATGAAATTCCTACTCAAAGCAGGACAACTTTTCCACCCGATGATTTTTCTACACCTAAGAACCTTTTATCTTGTTGGACTTGCAACGTTTCTGAAATGGATGCATTCATCCCAAAGGTAATCGGCATCAGGCCATACAAGTTTTAGCTTTACATCTTACGCAAGCATATCCTAAAGTTTTCTGAGGGAAGCATAACTGCTGGCATGGATGAGTTGAACTCTCTCTGCGATTAACAACGCCATACAAATGTATTAATGTCTATTGAGAAAGCTGCCTCATGGACAATTACTCTAATTAGACATATGACAGACATTAGCAGTAATTGTAATCATTGAGAGTATTTGATGGTGCCTCTCCACTGACAGTAAATACTGAAGAGTCATTTTAAAATAGAAGGCTAGAAATTGGGGTGCCTAGTGGACTGCCTTCATCTGAAAAGCAGGAGCTTGAGGGCCTTACACATCCCAAAGATGTGCGGGTTTGTAGATTAATTGGGCTCCATAAATTGTCCCTGGTGTGAAGGGAGTGGATGTGAAAGTGGGGTAACATGGAACCAGTGTGAACAGGTGATCAATGGGCGGCATGGACTCAGTGGGCCGAACAGCCTGCGTCAATGGCATGCACATCGTTATGTGGAACAAGTCCCCTTTGTTAGGATTCCTGTCTGATAAAGGTATTAAACCTGGTGAAAAAGGTATCAGCTGGTATAGCTGCAGCCTCACAGGTCCAGAGACCCAGGTTCGATCCAGACCTTGGCCGCTGAACGTGTGGAGTTTGCACGTTCTCCCTGTGATTACATTGGTTTCCTCTGGGTGCTCTGGTTTCCTCCCACATCCCAAAGATGCGCAGGTTTGTACGTTAATTGGCCTATGTAAATTAGCCCTAGTGTGTAGATAGTGGATGTGAAAGTGCCCCAGTTAACAGCTTTGGGCCCAAAATGGCTATTGTGTGACTGCAAAGTGTGTTTGTGTTTAACAAGTTCAATTTAACACAGGAGCAGAGCAACCAAACCAGCAGTGGTTAAATTCAGCTCTTTTGACCTCAATAACCAGGTTGATATTATTATACATGTCCATTTGCTGCTTAAAATCCGGACTAATTTTGGTTTTGAAAGGACTATTTGATGTTGGGCTTGTGGACAGAGTTGGACTTGAACCAATTTCCCCAAGTGTTTTAAATTACCCGAAACAAAAGCCTGAAACATCAAGAGTGTCCCGCCTCTTATCTCCTACCTCTCAAGCTCCTCTTCCTCACTCCTCCACACCAACTGGTATCTTCTCTGTACATCCATCTGTTTCTACTATGATTGGTGTCTTTCCTTTTTTTGCCACAATTGGTGTGCTCAGCCTGTTTGGTGTTACCTGATATCACAAGACCAATTTCATGCATTACCCTCCATCTTGTTCATCGGTTTTGAAAGAATTGTTTGCTGTTGAGCTTGTGGACAGAGTTGGATGCTCTCCAGTATCCAAAAGACCCAACAAACGACATACTGCTGATACGGATCCCTGTCTGTGCATGATACAATGCAAAGAGGCAAATAAGCAACAAGAATCTACATTTCTGCAGATCCTTCCTTCGACCCAGTTTTGTTCCCCGCAATCAAGTCAAGTCAAGTCAATTTTATTTGTATAGCACATTTAAAAACAACCCACGTTGACCAAAGTGCTGCACATCTGATTAGGAAAAAAAAAGAAACATACAGTGGCAGGCAGCCAAACACAACGGCGCGGCCATCTTGAACAAAATGTTTAACTAAAGCAGAATGGTAGGATGTGATAATATTGGATGCAGTCAAAAGGAGATTCTCCAGGCTAATTCCTTAAATAAGAGGCTTGACAGCTTAGGTTTGCAGCCCTTGGAGTTTAAAGGAATAAAGGGTGACCTTATTCAAGCATACAAGATACTATGGGGCATGGTTGGGTTGATTTTGAGATGTTTCCACTCCAGAGAAAGTCACAAACAAGAAGGCATAGCTACAAAATAAGAGGCCAGTTATTTAAAACTGAGGTGCACTGTAACTTCTTCTCACAGAGGGCAGTAAATCTCTGGAATTCTCTGCTCCCGATGATGGGCTAGGCCAGAGCATTAGATATATTTAAGATGGAGATAGACAAATATCAAGAAAGATCAAGGAATTTAGAGTTATGGGGAACTGGCACAGGGATTGGGGCCATTATAGATCAGCTATGACCATATTGAATGGTAGGTTAGACTTGAGGGATTGAGGGGCCTATACTGCTCCTATTTCCTCGTGTTTTAGTGTTCACATCCTCACAATATCCTGAAGCAATTCACTCAATGAATTTCCTCACAAATTATCATCGCTCTTGTCAAGTGATAGGAATGATCGATCTTTAAGCAAACAGTTGACAGATTTTTGATGGTATTATCTGGGGGATAGGTTTTTGGGCAAGGCAGCTGGATCTGTAACGACTACTTATATACATAAGGCCAATATAAGCAAAGGCTCCAGAGTGATGCCAATCAGACAATAAAGGTGTTGACGCCACAATCAGATGGAGCATGATATTACTGAATAACAGATCAGGATCAATGGACAGTCGGGCCATTGAATCAGTTAGAAGGGGCAAATATTTCAATATTGTATAAGTTGCAGCTTAATACCTTGATTAAATCAATGAAAACTAAAGCGGTGCTACATTCATCTTCAAGAGTCAAGAACGTTTTATTGTCATATGTCCCATATAGAACAATGAAATTGTTATTTGCAGCAGTACAACAGAATATGGAAACATAGTACACTGTAAACAATATCTTAAATGAGAAAAAAAGTATATACATACATGTGCACACGCATGCATGCATACACACACTCATATATATATATATTATATATATACATAATACACACACACACACATATATAGACTTTGGGGCATTGGTTTTGTCTTTTTGCACTATTATTTGTTTGTTTTTATGTGTGTGTATATGTTATATAATTTTTTTAATGTGCGTGTGTGTATGTGTGTGTGTGTACACACACATACACACACACACACATAAAACATACATTAATAGTGCAAAAAGACAAAACCTATGACCCCAAGTCTATGCAGTTCCGAGCTTATTTGAGGTTGTAGTGTTTAATAGCCTGATGGCTGTGGGGAAGAAGCTGTTCCTGAACCTGGACGTTGCAGTTTTCAGGCTCCTGTACCTTCATCCTGATGGCAGGGGTGAAATGAGTGTGTGGCCAGGGTGGTGTGGGTCTCTTATGGCTGCTGGCTGCCTCTTTGAGGCAGCGACTCCTGTAAATCCCTTCGATGGTGGTGACGTCAGAACCCGTGATGGACCGGGCAAAGTTCACCACTTTTTGCAGAATATAATTCGGAGAATATAATGCAGCGTAACTGTTTCAGCTTTCTTCAGTTGCTTCCATCAGCATAAAATTTCTGCAAGCTGGGAAACAATCTCCTCCCCAAGCATCTGCTGAATTCAAACAGTGCTTTTCTTTTATTCAAAAGCTTTTTAATTAAAGATATATTTAGTTGCCACATCTCGGCTGTCTTTGATAGGTGTGGCTTCATTCTCGATATCTTTGGGTGTGTTTCCATATCCTGAGATTTAGTAAAACACTGTAATCAAGAAGAGGATTAAAAATGTGCTAAGTTGTTGTTGCAACCATCAATTGTTTAAGGGCCAGTCGTTTCAAAACTCTGTGAAACGCAAGGCTCATGGATATGGGCACCAGTTAGTCCACCCCACATTTCTTTGTGTGCAGTTTTGTTTTTCCGACATGCTGCAAAGACCTTTACTCCAGGAAGGCACCCACACTGCATTCATTTGACCCAAAAATTGCGTTAACATCTGATGCAAATCCACCGGGTGGCGCCACAATGGCAGCCTCACCCTACAGTCTGTCTGTCCTATGTTAATGTTCTCTGGTTTGTTTTATGTCGGGGGGTGGGGGAGGAGGTCGGGGGAAACTTTTTTTCAATCTCTTACCTTGCCGGAGATGCGATTTTTTTCCGGATCGTATCTCCGGTCGCTCTGCGGCCTAACATCGTGGAGTTGGAGGCCGTGCCTGGGACTGACTTTGAACCCCGCGGGGCGTGTACACCATCGGAACATGCGATTCCTTGCCTGGATCGATGCTCCAACTGCGGCCTGCGGACTTTAACATCAAGGAGCTCGCAGTCTCGGGTTGAGACCGAAGTCGGGAGCTCCAAAGCCGCACGACTTTCGACGAGCCCCGACCCAGGGTAGATCGCCCAGCGCGGGGGAACTGAGATTTCCCTCCCACCCCCGATGCAGGAGCTTGATCACCCCGACGAGGAAGGCTCGCCGCCGGCTACGGGAGTCAAGATCGTCCCGTCAACGGAAGGTTAGAGGCCCCCGACCGCTGGAGGACAAAGAAGTGAGAAGTTGAACTTTTGTTCACCTTCCATCACAGTGAGGAATACGGAGGAGTCACTGTGGTGGATGTTCATGTTAAAATATATTTTGTGTGTCCTGTTGCTCTTTATTGGTATGACTGTATGGCAAATGAAATTCATCGTATGTTGCAAAACATACTTAATAATAATAATAATAATATATTTATTTTATATAGCGCCTTATCACATGCTCAAAGCGCTTTACAAATACATTTAACATAGAGACAAACAGACAAACTATCCTGACGGAAAAGCGGCGAATACTCAACGCCAGCGTCCTCTCACGTCAGGGTCCGGCAGCAGACATCAAAAAGCACAAGACACACAGATACAATTTTTTACACAAAACAGCCATCACAGTGATTGCTCTAGGCATACCCTCACTGTGATGGAAGGCAAAGTCTTATCTCCTCCTCATTCTTCTCCCGTGGCGCCACGAGGCAGTCGAGGCTCCCAACCCCTTGAAGCCCCCACCGGGCGATGTAAAGTCCCAGGGCCGAGCCACGCAGGGCGATGAGAGTCCTGAGCCCCCACCGGGCGATGGAAAGTGCCGCGGCCGAGCCACGCAGGGCGATGAGAGTCCTGAGCCCCCACCGGGCGATGTAAAGTGCTGCGGCCAGGCCACGCAGGGCGATGAAGGGCCTGCGGGCGGGTCGATCGTACCTCGCGCTTCGGGGCGGTCGAAGCTGCTACGGCTGGAGCTCCCAAAAGCCGGTCGCCAGCCAGGGACCTGCGAACTCCCGATGTTGCGGTCTGCAGGGCCCACGGCCGAAGCCTCCGAGATGGTAAGTCCAGGCCCTGCGACCGGAGTCTTCGAGGTCGATCCCAGCTGGAGGCCGCCAACTCCACGATGTTAGGCCGTAGCGCGAACGGAGATACGACACGGTAAAGGTCGCATCTCCGTTGAGGAGGAGATTGAAAAAAAGGTTTCCCCCAACCCCCCCACCACCCCCCCACATACACAGAATTAAAAATAAAACAAAACGTACATTTAAGAACGACAATGACAAAAAAAACACCAAAAAAAAACGGAGAGACTGCCGGTGAGCCGCAGCTGCAGAACACAGCCACGCCCCCAATAAAGTATGATTGTGTGAATTGTGAATGATGAGTGTTTGACACCACTGGGCCTGTACTCACTGGAGTTTAGAAGGATGAGGGGGGACCTCATTGAAACTTACCGAATAGTGAAAGCACTGGATAGAGTGGATGTGGAGAGGATGTTTCCACTAGTGGGAGAGTCTAGGACCTGAGGCCATAGCCTCAGAATAAATTACGTACCTTTAGAAAGGAGATGAGAAGAAATTTCTCTCGTCAGAGGATGGCGAATCTGTGCAATTCATTGCCACAGATGGCTGTAGAGGCCGTCAATGGATATTTCGAAGGCGGAGATTCACAGATTCTTGATTAGTAAGGGTGCCGGGGATTATGGGCCGAAGGCAGGAGTATGGGGTTGAGAGGGAAAGATAGATCAGCCATGATTGAATGGTGGAGTAGACTTGATGGGCTGAATGGCCTGATGCTTCTCTAGAACCTATGAATTTATGAACAATCTATGTTTACATGTATCAAGACCTAAACAATATCCAGGTCTGTGGATAATCAGTAGGTGTTTTGTACCACTCAAGTGCTTGGCAATGGTGCACAAGGAGAAATCCGAACACCTTCTCATGACTTTCAGTGGCATTATCACTGTTGCCTTCCCCACCAACAACACCCTGAGGGGTCACCAGTAATGAGAGATTCACTGGAATTGGACGCACAGTGTGATTCCGACAGGGGTTCAGAATAATCTTCAGTGTATGATTTCCTTAACGATTCTCCAAATACTTTCCACCATCGACGAGTCAGACATCAATAGTGCGGTTGACCATTTTGTATTTGTGTGGATGAAGGCAGCTCCAACAACATAAGGGCGGTACAATGGCGCAGCGGGTAGAGCTGCTGCTTCATGGAGCCAGAGACCCCTGCTCTATTTTGACCTTGGGTGCTGTCTGTGCGGCGTTTGCACGTTCACCCCGTGACCGCAGGAGTTTCCGCTCTGGTTTGCTCCCGCCATCCCAAAGACGTGCGGGTTTCTAGGTTAATTTGCTTCTGTAAATTGCTTCTAGTGTGTGGGGAGTGGATGAGAAAGTGGGGAAACGTAGAACTCGTACAGATAGACACAAAGTGCTGGAGCAACTCAGCGGGTCAGGTAGCATCTCTGGAAAAAAGAGAATTCTCCGGAGACGAGTGTAAATGGTCAGCATGGATTTAATGGGCTGTGGCAAGTAACATTCCTGTTCCCACGCCGGACCTCTAAACTAAATTAAATGAAACTAAACATTGAAGAATCTCACCACCAGCCAGGCCAAAACACTCCACTTGGTTTTCACCCCAATTAACCACTCCGAATTTTAACTGCATTGACCATTGCCGTACATCAATCTACTGAATGGATGGCAGCAAATGTTTCAAGAGCACTTGGGGAAACAACCACTTCTAACATCTAGAAAGACAAAGGCAGGAATGGCATGAGTAATCTGAGCTGGAAATATATCTGTGCGTCTCCCTTGCTGCTGGCCCAAAATCCTAACCCTTGTCGACTAATGTTATTGTGTGATATTGCAACTAGAAACTCGCAGTTTGAGCCAACAGCTCCTAGCTGCCTTACGGAAGGTAATGAAGAATATTAGTAAATGCCAACCTGCCCTGTGACAACTACATCCCCTGAATAAATAAACGTTGTGAAAAGCACCTTCCCCAGAGCACCACGGTTGCCTTCTGATGTTTCTCCTGCTGATTTATTCACAAAATGCTGGAGTAACTCAGCAGGTCAGGCAGCATCTCGGGAGAGAAGGAATGGGTGACGTTTCGGGTCGAGACCCTTCTTCAGACTGAAGAAGGGTCTCGACCCGAAACGTCACCCATTCCTTCTCTCCCGAGATGCTGCCTGACCTGCTGAGTTACTCCAGCATTTTGTGAATAAATCGATTTGTACCAGCATCTGCAGTTATTTTCTTATACTACTTTCTTCTGCTGATGATCATCCCAGGGTCCCCTTGATCACAAATCGTCAATACAATGCAAAACAATATCCCAAACAATATTTATACATTGTCAAGATTTTTTTTTGTTAAATCGGACAATTGCCACAAATCACCCATGTGTATGAGGACCTGCCTTCTGCAGGCATTCTCCATGCTGGTGGAGGAGGCTACAGATGGTCGGAGAGAGAGAGAGCGATCTTGAGATGAAATAAACTTTGGAGGCAGAGTACTGCGGCTCCTTTAAAGCCATGGAGTATCCAGAGGTGTGGTTGGTTGTAGTCTGACCTTGCAGGACATTGACTAAAGCCTTCGCTGCTGGAAAAATTCAAGCATGTGTTCAAAGCCTCCTTGAAAAACTGACTTGAGAGAATCTTCCCCGCCCACGATGCTAATGGAGAAGGGATATTTGTGTTGTACTTCGTGGACCGGTATCTGTTGTACCTTTGTTATGACTCTGGACGGACCACAAGTACACGAGTTTAAAAGGTTATAATGCTGGAGCTTAAATCCAGGCTGTTTATTCCACGGCCACCTGGAACCAGAGTGGCCACCTAATCACCTCATTCTCTTATATACACATTACTACACAGGCAAACAAAGTAGTCCTTGTGATACAACAAAGTAGTACCTGCAATATCACAACAATTTGTTGTGGCACCAAATTATTCAGACCCGTGCGTCGGAAGCACAGAGGAACTCTGTGTTAACGGTGGAAAGAGATGGTCCGCCTCAAAGCCCTCCCCGCCTCACCCCGTCAGCCACCCTCTGCTCCATCAGGGGAACGTCTGTGATTTCCATATCAGCGTCATCAGTCAGATCCCACAAGACCAGACTGAAGAAGGGTCCCGACCCGAAATGTCACCCATCCTTTTTCTCCAGAGATGCTGCCTGACCTGCTGAGCTACTCCAACACTTTGTGGCAAACCAGCATCTGCAGTTCCTTTCTACCCACAAGACCAGTTGTTTTTCAACCCCCAGTGGCTGTCTAAGAACACATACATTTTAAATAGGTAGACACAAAATGCTGGAGTAACTCAGCGAGTCAGGCAGCATCTCTGGAGAGAAGGAATGGGCAACATTTCGGGTCGAGACCCTTCTTCAGTCTGAAGAAGGGTCTCGACCTGAAACAACGCCCATTCCTTCTCTCCAGAGATGATGACCCGCTGAGTTACTCCAGCATTTTGTGTCCACCTATTTAAAATGTATGTGTTCTTAGAAACGTCACCCATTCCTTCTCTCCAGAGATGCTGCCTGACCCGCTGAGTTACTCCAACATTTTGTGTCTGCCTTCGATTTAAACCAGCATCTGCAGTTCTTTCCTACAAATTTTAAATAGGTTCTACTTCTACTGCAATAAGATACTGCAGGATGCTTGGGGTATCCAAAAGATGAAATGGTGATTGATGTTGTGGTTCTGCTAAAACACTGGAAGGTAAGAACACGTCGGCACCATGTCCCTTGATGTTTCATATCTGTGACTTCGTCGCCTGGTGAGCTGCCACTTGGCTGCCCTGAGAACATGCCCTGACAGCGAGCCACGTGTGCTGTAATGTACTCTGCCCGGATCACGTATGCAAACTGTCAGAACAAAAGATGGGTTGTCATCCTCTTACAGATCTTGTTGCTTGGCAGATTGCACCCGAGCGCGAGAATTCTTGGCGATCTTAAAGAGGTGAACAATTGTCAGTGGAGGGTGGGGCAGGGAGGAGGTGCATGTTTCTGCATTATAAATCACAAGGGATGAGTGGAAGCGGGAAATCAAAATGCTGCAAGGCAACTTAAGAGTGAGCTAACTGACATCAATGATCTCTGAGCCGTTTGTGTGTAGGAAGGAACTGCAGATGCTGCTTTACACTGATGATGGACACAAAATGCTGGAGTAACTCAGCGAGTCAGGCAGCATCTCTGGAGGAAATGAATAGGTGACGTTTCGGGTCAAGACCCTTCTTTAGACCAGTCTGAAGAAGGGTCTCGACCGGAAATTGTCACCTATTCCTTGTGCAGGCAGATGGCAGATGGCTGAGTTACTCCAGCGTTTTGTGTCTATCTCTGTGCCTTTGCTGACCACTGATTCTGTAGTAGTCATTCCAATGGTCACCTACTCTCTTTCTTGGAAACCGACCAAAGAACAAGGTATTGACTAATCCCAGTCATAAGCTGCTGGAGCCTGTCGGACATCATCTTACAAAAATAAGATGAAGTGTGCTAATGAGTGGACTTCATGATGTTGGCATGGTGTACCTGCATACTGAATGGCTGGCATTGAGTGCAAGCTACAGATGTGAATGTAAGACTTTAAGTTTAGTGTCAAGTATGTGACAAGTGCGCCAGGCCGTACGAGTGTTTGATGTGAAAGTCAGTTGGCCCACTTGCTTCCAAAGGCTTTGCACTGACTTCCAGCACCAATTAGCAGCAATGAGCATCCCCCTTTATGACCAGTTGCAGTTGTATAAAACCTTGGCTAGGCCACACTGTGTGCAGCTCTGGTCGCCACGTTACAGGAAGGATGCCGAGGCTTTGGAGAGGCTGCAAAAGATGTTACCCGGACTAGAGGGTGTTAGTTGTAACGAGAGGTTGGACAAACTTGGAATGTTTCCCCGAGCACATTGGAGGCCGAGGAATGATCTAACCCAAGTGTAGAAACCTACGGGAGGCATTGATAACGTAGAGAGTCAGGAACTCTTTCCCCGGGGTGGAAATGTCAAATAGTAGAGGGCACAGATTTAAGGTGAGAGAAGGAAAATTGAAAGGTTATGTCATGCATAAGGCAAGTTTATTTTCTACACAGTGTGGTAGGTACCTGGAATGTGCTGCTGGGGGAGGTGTGGAAGCGGATACGATAGTGGCGTCTAAGTGGCATTTAGACAGACTCATGGAAAGGCAGCGGATGGAGAGATAGGGACCATGTGCAGGCAGATGGGATTAGTTTAAATTGGTATGGTGGGCGCCACAGGCAATTGGGCCGAAGAGCTTATTCCCGTGCACGAGTGATCCATGTTCTGCGTTCTATTTTCAGACATGATTTCAATCGGCCCAAAATTAAACTGGTGCTGGCTGCTCCCAGATAGGTTGGAGTGGAGTACCGGTTAGGGTAAATGCTGGCTAATAATCAGACGGAAATATAAACTTCAGGTGCACTTCGCTCGAAGATCAAACAGACCTATGGATTTCACTGCATGTTTGCCAGCA
This sequence comes from Rhinoraja longicauda, assembly GCF_053455715.1. Classification (NCBI taxonomy): domain Eukaryota; kingdom Metazoa; phylum Chordata; class Chondrichthyes; order Rajiformes; family Arhynchobatidae; genus Rhinoraja; species Rhinoraja longicauda. The sequence goes on along the minus strand of NC_135973.1, from coordinate 31,424,086 downwards.
CTAATTTCTTCCCCAAAAATGTTTCTTTTATTCGGATACCCACTGACATTTTATTTCCTAATTGTGTTACATGTGAAATGGGAGCAAAAAAGACATTAGTTCATTTAAAAAAAAAAATGTTTCTGGTGTCAGCTCAAAAGGATGAGGATGACTTTGTAATTTTAGATGGATTTGAAAAATGAGACCCAGTTCTTGTGATGAGCTTGGGCTACAGGTTCCACCCTTGTGACTGAGCATGAAGCTACTGCGGTGGTGGCAAAGCACAATAGCTTTGAATGCATTTATTTATTCGTGTCATCACACATCTGTTTGCCAATAGCGAGCAAATTTTAGTGCCACGTCGTTGGCCTCTGCAAGTTCCCCTTGACAGTGCGTGTGTCATGCAGCATGTCACAGCTCAGGAGATGTTCCGTAGTCTGGAGGCCCCGTCTGCACTCACAGTCTGCCGCATCTTCAGTATATCCCCACTTCAGCACGTTCGATTTGCTCCTCCCCACGCCTGTCCGCAGTCTGCTGAGACTGTGCCAGGTTATTCACGGTTGGTCGGAACCTGGTGGGAGTTTCTCAGAGGGATCGATTGCCGTGTGAATGTCTTCCGGAGATTTCTCTAGTCTCTCTTCCCAGAGTTTGAGCCTTCTGGACGATGCATTGCAGTCCAGGGGATGGACAGAAGAGAGGAAACCTCTGCGTGATTTCAAACTCTGAGGTAGCAAAGGGTGGTCATGTAGGGGGTGTCTTTCATCCTCTGAATGCTTTGAATGCTTTGAAGGGAATTTGTATTGCAGAAGCAGAGAGCCTTTCTGTTTATGAAGTACCAATGAAGTAAGCAAAAAATAGTGCTTTGAACATTCGTGGAAAGTTGCAGGTTGAATGCATTCCTAATAATGCTGACTACGGCAGTTACCTCAGCCCTCAGCATTAATATAAATGAAACACCCACTCATTTGAAGACATTTATTTCCCTGCCAGTAGGCATTTAGTAATGCGGAATAGCGATGGAAAATTTCCACTCCTATATTAATGAATAGACAATAGACAATAGACAGACAATAGGTGCAGGAGTAGGCCATTCGGACCTTCGAGCCAGCACCACCATTCAATGTGATCATGGCTGATCATTCTCAATCAGTGCCCCGTTCCTGCCTTCTCCCCATACCCCCTGACTCCGATATCCTTAAGAGCTCGATCTAGCTCTCTCTTGAATGCATTCAGAGAATTGGCCTCCATTGCCTTCTGAGGCAGAGAATTCCACAGATTTACAACTCTCTGACTGAAAATGTTTTTCCTCATCACCGTTCTAAATGGCCTACTCCTTATTCTTACACTGTGGCCCCTGGTTCTGGACTCCCCCAACATTGGGAACATGTTTTGTGTGTCTAACGTGTCCAACCCCTTAATAATCTTATATGTTTCGATAAGATCTCCTCTCATCCTTCTAAATTCCAGTGTATACAAGCCTAGTCGCTCCAGACTTTCAACATATGACAGTCCCGCCATTCCGGGAATTAACCTAGTAAACCTACGCTGCACGCCCTCAATAGCAAGAATATCCTTCCTCAAATTTGGAGACCAAAACTGCAAACAGTACTCCAGGTGCGGTCTCACTAGGGCCCTGTACAACTGCAGAAGGATCTCTTTACTCCTATACTTAACTCCTCTTGTTATGAAGGCCAACGTTCCATTGGCTTTCTTCACTGCCTGCTGTACCTGCATGCTTCCTTTCAGTGACTGATGCAGTAGGACACCCAGATCTCGTTGAATGTCCCCTTTTCCTAACTTGACACCATTCAGATAATAATCTGCCTTCCTATTCCTACCACCAGTGGATAACCTCACACTGCCATGCATCCGCCCACTCACATAACCTGTCCAAGTCACCCAGCAACCTCATAGCATCTTCCTCACAGTTCACACTACCAACCAGCTTTGTATCATCTGCAAATTTGCTAATGGTACTTTTAATCCCTTTATCCACAATTTCTAGAGCCACCTCCTTAAGTACCCTGGGATGCAGACCATCAGGCCCTGGGGATTTATCAGCCTTCAGTCCCATCAGTCTACCCAACACCATTTCCTGCCTATTGTGGATTTCCTTCAGTTCCTCCGTCACCCTAGAATCTCTGGCCACTAGAACATCTGGGAGATTGTTTGTATCTTCCTTAGTGAAGACAGATCCAAAGTACCGGTTCAACTCGTCTGCCATTTCCTTGTTCCCCATAATAAATTCCGCTGCTTCTGTCTTCAAGGGACCCACATTTGCCTTGACTATTTTTTTCCTCTTCACATACCTAAAAAAGCTTTTACTATCCTCCTTTATATTATTGGCTAGCTTACCCTCGTACCTCATCTTTTCTCCCTGTATTGCCTTTTTAGTTATCTTCTGTTGCTCTTTAAAAGAGTCCCAATCCTCTGGCTTCCCACTCTTCTTTGCTATGTTATACTTCTTCTCTTTTATTTTTATGTTGTCCTTGACTTCCCTTGTCAGCCACGGGTGCCTCTTACTCTCCTTAGAATCTTTCCTCCTCTTCGGGATAAATTGATCCTGCAACTTCTGCATTATTCCCAGGAATACCTGCCATTGCTGTTCCACCGTCTTCCCTGCTAGGGCCTCCTTCCAGTCAAATCTGGCCAGCTCCTGCCTCATGCCTCTGTAATCCCCTTTGCTATACTGTAATACTGACACTTCCGATTTTCCCTTCTCCCTCTCAATTTGTAGAGTAAAACTTATCATATTGTGATCACTGCCTCATAACGACACTAAATCCAGAATTGCCTTCTCCCTGGTAGGCTCCAGTACAAGCTGTTCTAAGAATCCATCTCGGAGGCACTCCACAAACTCTCTTTCCTGGGGTCCATTACCAACCTGATTTTCCCAGTCTACCTGCATGTTGAAATCTCCCATAACCACCGTAGCATTACATTTGCGACATGCCAATTTTAGCTCTTGATTCAACTTGCACCCTATGTCGAGGCTACTGTTTGGGGGCCTGTAGATAACTCCCATTAGGGTCTTTTTACCCTTACAATTCCTCATTTCTATCCATACTGATTCTACATCTCCTGATTCTATGTCACCCCTTGCGAGGGAGTGAATATCATTCCTTACCAACAGAGCGACCCCACCCCCTCTCCCCACCGTCTTTTCTATACGTTGTGTACCCCTGAATATTCAGTTCCCAGCCCTGGTCGTCTTGTAGCCATGTCTCAGTGATTCCCACAACATCATACTTGCCAATGTCTAACTGAGCATCAAGCTCATCCACTTTATTTTTTATACTTCACGCATTTAAATACAATTTAAATAGATGCAGAATAACCACAATAACTATGAGAGCTGTCTTTTGCTAGGAAAACAGGGAAGGGAAGGGAAGCTGGCAGTCTTTATTTCTTTCATGATTAACGCTGCCAACAATTCTTTGCTGTTCCAAGAACCACAAGCTAAAAGAAGGGTGCATTTTAGGGATTGTAGCCATAGCAACTGCAGGAATTTTGCCTGCGCACATTGAATTGATGGCGTTTTATACCTATCGAATTCCTGATCCTAATCAGATTGACAGCTTTCACCATAATCATCATCTGTAAATGATACAGATTGCACCAAGCTTCTTGTGCACACAAACTGTGTTAACTCCATCCTCATAGTCTTTCACACGGTACCATTGAGATCTTTCAGCAGGAATGACAAAATGCACTGAAAATGGCAGGAACAAGTAAGAATCGAAGTGGATGCAAATAGTCAAAGATGCTGGTTTTAACAGTATGCATGGAGCAGACAGAGCAGTTGGTGGACTGCTTTGATCTTGACCTGAAGCCAGGGAGATTTTATGAGATCGTATTAACCTTTTAGTGAGATTAGCAGAAGTTCCATAGGGATTCCCCCACCAGCATCCCACACCAAATCTGCAAGTTATGATTTTAACCCGCTCCTTGGAGAAGAGCCATGGCTTAAAAAGAGTCGGGGACAAGTTACAAATCTAAAGGATACTTATTCACAAAATGCTGGAGTAACTCAGCAGGTCAGGCAGCATCTCAGGAGAGAAGGCATGGGCGACGTTTCGGGTCTGATGAAGGGTCTAGACCCGAAACGTCGCCCATTCCTTCTCTCCTGAGATGCTGCCTGACCTGCTGAGTTACTCCAGCATTTTGTGGATAAATACCTTCGATTTGTACCAGCATCTGCAGTTATTTTCTTACACTAATCTAAAGGATACAATTGATTTCAACCTTAAACCTGTGCCTCTTGGAGCTGCAGGTTTAAATTGGCCAGATTGATATGATTCCAACGTGCAATTTTAATTGCTCTCGTCTACCTGGGTTTTATCAAGCTGCTTCGGTTAAAATCTCCCCGATTGCTTCCATTAGAATATATTGGTTTGGAACTCTGATTTTCATAGCTGGAAGGCTGTTTTCCCAGCTGACTACTTTGGTTAGTTTTCTCACAGAGACAGAAAACGTTTCTCCTCATTAATCCATACTTTGAATACAGAACTAGAGCTTAAAGCCAAGGAAAGCCTCAAATGGATACTGTGGAGGAGGAATGATTGTAGAGTGTGTTCGTCTTCTATTTTGCTGTTTCACTTGATAAATGCTTCTGGGTGTAATTTTGAACATTGTGCATGGATTCAGTAATAAGATCTGTGAAACTAAGAATTTAAAATAGTGGAGGAGATCTTTGGCTTCTATTATTTAATCACATGCAATACATACACGATATGTCCATATGCCCAATTAGTTTAGTTTAGTTTAGTTTAGTTTAGTTTAGAGATACTGCACGGAAACAGGCCCATTCGGCCCACCGGGACCGCGCCGACCAGCAATCCCCGCACATTAACACTATCCTATACCCACTAGGGACAATTTTTATATTTACCGAGCCAATTTACCTACAAACCTGTACGTCTTTGAAGTGCGGGAGGAAACCGAAGATCTCGGAGAAAACTCACGCAGGTCACGGGGAGAACGTACAAACTCCGTGCAAACAGCACCCACAGTCGGGATGGAACCTGGGTCTCCGGCGCTGCATTCCACTGCGCCAACGTGCCGCCCTCAAATTGTACTTGGCTGCAACAATGTGCTTTATGCTTAACAGCTGAAATGGCCAGACAAGCTACTCATTTAAATCAAGAAATGACCATCTTATGCAGCATAAGGAAAATCTATTTCCATTTACTGTGACAGAACTAAATCTTTCAACACCAGTGCATAGAGCATATGCTAATTTATAGCACATTTAGCATATGATGCAGAGGATGAATTTCAATTGAGTTTCAGTGTGGTATGTTTTTCGTTTTTCGAGATTTACTTTTATATAAGGCTTATACATTTTTATTCATATTTTCTGCACAGGCGATAACTGTAGGGCGAAACCACATATTGTGTTGCCCTGGTGATGATCGAAAGTAGTCCCATGAGAAAGGAACGATACACTGATGTTCTCGTTCGGACCTAGAAGCTCAGGCCTTTTAAAATCTTGCCTCTTTTAACAATGACCAAACATATTAGGCCACAAAATCATTTTAGCTGCCCTTTAAATGTCAGGCAGGTTAAAAATCCAACTCCTGCCACATTGCAGGCCTTGAGATTTGCTTTGCCTTTTTTTAAAAATGTTAGCTTGACAGCAAAACCTACCCGGTACTTATTGCAATGCATAATTCAAATAGTGTCCGCCTTTGATGTGCTTAAGGTCCGTTAGTAGCAGAGATGCTCGTTTCATATGAATTGTACTCTCAGGCCAGGAATCCATCTGCCTCTGTACTCTCCCTTTAACTTTAATTAGAAACGTGAGGCTGTGCTGCGGCTGATGAAATAATGATGAATGATCCAGTTTCACAATAAATGAGGTCAGTTTGGCTGCAGTTTTCCTCATGCATAATGGGGTTCTATTTTATTTGTCGAGCAGACAAATGATTGATCGGCAACCCCACCCAAGTGAATTACATTTTTCCTGGATTATAATCTTACCACGCTACAGAATTAAACCCGCCCACCGTTGACTTTAACCGATTAGTCCATAAATGACACCATCCCGGTGATGCATTGATTGCATTCTATTTGCTTAAATGCTAAGGATTAATGCAGGGTATTTATAACGTCCAGATCTGTTCATGGTTGTTCTGTCAATAACGGACTTACTAATAGTCAAAGAATGCCCCCTGACATGCTTTACACTGGAACAAGGATTGAAAACTGATCAAAGGCAGTTTGTGGTTTTATTCAGCTCCCTGACTGAAAGCCAGCGTCGAATATTATACAATATTCATTATATTAAACAAAAATATAGGTGTTGGGTATTCCATGGCAGATTTCTGGTCAAGATTGGCAGGGGCAACATCAATTCTGCAGGCTCCAAAAGAAATAAGATCAGTTTGTTGATCAGAACATATATCACCCAGAAAAAATAACTGTCTGTGAGTGATTACTAGTATGTAATCTCCTCAAATGTTAACCCCATTTATATTAACCTCTTGAACTCCATGATGAGATTGCACCTTCTTTGGATTATCATCGTATAATCATTATTTTTTAAACCCATCTTTGCCTTTTTCAAATGGCGTATTTATTTTTTAAATTCCAATTTCTAGGAAAGAACAGAAATCAAGGACAACACCGAATGGGAGATTGCTAGAATTTAAAGAGCTTGAAACACTTTTTGCATAAAAACATAGTTCATATTTTTTAGGAGAGTGAACAGTGAGGGTGAGAATACAATGTATTTATTTCAGTGCTGTTTCACAGTGACTATATCGTTGCAATCAGGTTAGCATCCATTTGCAAACTGTTTTCATTATGGTGGTGTCCTTTTGAGTTTGCGACGGATCAATTAAAATCAAATGTTGCAACTATTATAACTAGCAATAAACCAACATTTGACACATGAGTCACTGGATCTAACAGTGTGCCACAATACGCCATTCTAATCAAAGTATATGAATGGAACTTTCTAATTAACTTGCACATTTAGTGCCATCAGTAGTGGCACATGCAAACTACTGTGGTGGATCATGAGCTAACAACAGGCAGCAGAACTAGCTATTTCTGCTTGTAGAGGCACTTGGAATCTAATGGAAGCAATTAGAACTCTGACTATCCTCGAGAAACTTAGAAAAAATGAGGATGCAGTGGGTTATATCCACTTGGTTTTCCTCCCCATTGATATAGGTAAAGAATCTTCTTCTTGCGTTTGAGGCAGCAGAAATTATGTAACGCCCTCCAGGCGCTGTAGCCAGTGCAATGTGCTGTTGTCAAGGGCCGTGAGGTCTACCCCTCCACCAGGGGGACGGAGGACAGTGCAGTCGAACATGACGTGCTGCGCTGTTTGCTGGTCTGCTCCACACACGCAGGCTGCTGATGGACGCAACCCCCAACGATGCATGTTGGCGATGAACCGGCCGACCCCTGTGCGGAGCCGGTTCAGGGCGAGCCACTCTTTGCGGGGCATGTCCGAGCCGGGTGGGGCTGTGGTGTTCGGTGCGACAGTGAGGTCGCGATGTCTGTTCCCAGCTGGTTCTCCATGCTCCCCATGTATGTTGAAACCGGAGCCACAGAGGGTCGCTGCATGACGGGTGAAAGGGCGACGAGATGACAGGCGTTGAGGTCCCAGTTGCTGTGAATCCTGGGCGAGGTGGTGCAAAGGATGTTTGGCGTCCGATGGGGAGGTAAAGAATAATACAGTGTGAGAGAGACAAGAGTGTTTATTGTCATGCACTGACAATGGAACAATGAAGTTCTGACTTACAGCAGTACAGCCAGGGTTAAAGATGGCGCCATACTGTGGTGAAATTTTGCAGGCAGCAAAACAGGTCACCATCAAATATACAGAAACAAGGAACTGCAGGTGCAAGTTTACAAAATGAGACACAAAGTACTGAGGTGACTCAGCAGGCCAGGCCACATCTCTGGAGGACATGGATACCTGACGTTTTGGATTGGCACCCTTTTACAGACTGATTGGGATAGGGGGGTAGAAAACTGGAGGAGATGAGGGCTAGGGTACAGCCTGGTGAGTGATAGGTGGGTACAGATTGGAGGGGGGGGGGGGGTGGGCAAAGGACGGAGATGAAAAGGCAAAGGTTGTGAGAAAAGGATAGTATAATGTGAATTGTGAAGCCAGCATAAGGAATATACGTGGAAGGGGAGAGGAAGGGGAAAAATGTGTGCGAGTCCAGGTGGGGCACAGGGAATAACGGGACGGGACGGGGGGAGAAAAGGGGAGGGAGGAGGAAGAGGGTTTTTCGTAGGTTAATTATATAAATTGGAGAATTCATTGTTCATAGCGTTAGACTGTAAACTACCCAAATGGAACATGAGGTTGTGTTCCTGACTCTGGCAATGGAGGAGAGGCCCCAGACAGAAAGGTCAGTATGGGAATGGCAAGGGGAGTTTAAATGGTTGACGACTGGGAGATCCGGTAGGCCTTGACACAAGCAGACACAAGGAAATGCAGATGCTGTAATCTTGTAGTAAAACGACACAAAGTGCTGGAGCAACTCAGCAGGACAGGCAGCATCTCTGGAGAACAGGAATAGGCCATGTTCCCCAGAGATCAAATAGAGCAGGTTTTTAAAAAATACTCTGCATGTGTTAAGACTGTTTCCCGCAGAGATTCAATGGGTTTTCTGCTGAGAGGGAGACACAAGAGACTGTGGATGTTGGAATCTGGAGGAAAATAAACTGCTGGAAGAACTCAGTGGGTCAGGCAACATCTGTGGAGGCAAAAGGATGATCATCCCCTTGAGTGATTTTCACTTTGCCTCCACAGATACTGCCTGACCTCTGAGTTCTTCCAGCAATGTTTTTTTTTAATTTTCTGGCCGGAGATGTGGTGTTTAGTTAACCCTTTGCCAATCACCTGTCCTCTAGTTGATCTCAGTGGATCTGTGCCTCTGCTGCTCCAGGTCACTGAGACACCATCGATTTCTATTTCAAATTCACTTTCTTTGCCCTGTGGGAAGTTCAGATGTGCTTTAATGGCTGATTATATTTCACCTCGATGCAAAATTCCTGATGTCGTCTGACCTCACTCAGGTCATTAAGAATCAGTGAAACTGATGCTTTTTTCCCCGTTATCAAGCATGAGGTAGCACACTGGCACGTGGCATGAACTATACAAGGATAACATTTGGACAAACTATCAAATAAATCCAATTGTATTATGTTCCAGTGAACAAAGTAAATATTTTACATAGAGAGAAGAAGTGCAATGGAAGGGAAGGCAGCAAATACTGGATGTGAGAAGCTGATCTGAGGCAGATCTTTACCAGAATTCAACACTTAGTTTCTGTTAAAAAAAACATACTCTATTTTCTGAATTAATCTGTACATTTTTTTCCCCAAATGTACGTGAAATTATGCTTTCTAAATCAGCCTGAAGGTACGGGCAATCAGTATGCAGCGAGTATAAAACAGGACCAGCATCTCACTCTAATTCTTGGAAATGGAAAGAGTGATGTGACGTTACCCGGCAGTCGTATTTCCTTAGCTTCACAGTGCACGCAAGTTAGAAGGAGTGCCTTAATCAACCACATTCAATTGATTGTGGACCATATCACACAAGCAGATTATCACCGATGTACCCCGACCCTGAGATTGCTACCTGCATTCGCGAAGGCCTTAACTTAGGGCTGGAGTAACTTGGTGGGCCAGGCAGCATGATCATGTGATAGGAGTAGAAGTAGGCCATTCGGCCCATCAAGTCTACTCCACCATTTAATAATGGCTGATCTGTCTCTCCCTCCTAACCCCATTCTCCTGCCTTCTCCCCATAACCTCTGACACCCGTATTAATCAAGAATCTATCTCTGCCTTAACAATATCCACTGACTTGGCCTCCACAGCATTCTGTAGCAAAGAATTCCACAGATTCACCACCCTCTGACTAAATAAATCCCTCCTCATCTTCCTAAAAGAACATCCTTTAATTCTGAGGCTGTGACCTCTAGTCCTGGACTCTCCCACGAGTGGGAACATCCTCCCCACATCCACTCTATCCAAGCCTTTCACTATTCTGTACGTTTCAATGAGGTCCCCCCTCATCCTTCTACACTCCAGGCCGTCAAACGCATCTTTGGAGAACGTGATTCGTTCGTTTTGTTTATTGTCATATGTCTTGTCAAGAAGCTTCATTGTTGGATGTCATCCAGTCACATTTCAGGCGACATTTTGGGGCCTGTCTTCAGACTGATTGTAGTGGGGGTGGGGGGATTGTAGTGGGGGGGGGGTGGAGAAAGCTGGAAGAGAGGTCAGGGTAATATAGAGATCAAGAGCTGGATTATACTTGTGTAATGAAGAGATCACAAGATGAAATTCCTGCTTTGTGAAATTCTGCTGAACTCAGTATTATGTGCCTTGCAAACTTCCATGAAACCTCTGTGTGGAGATCTGGGACGAGAGTTTCCATTTTAGGAGTAATTGCAAAAATGAATTTAAAAATAAATTTGCTTCATGAATAGATAATTCTGTGACATATATAGGATAGATAAGCTTTTGCAGTTTGATAATTCAGCTGAAAGTAACCTTATTTAACATTGATGAAAATGGCAATACAAATATGAATTGTGTTGGATCATAACGGTTTGTTAGTAACATAAAAAATACATTCGGAAGTTTATAAACCATGCCCATCGGTGTCTTTTCACTTAAGAGAATCAATTTAATTTTTAAAACATCCGTAAGAGTTGCAAATGAAAGCAATTAGCTAAACCCCCGATACTGATTCACTTGTGGTGGGATTGTGGCCACTTTTAAGGGTGAGCCTGTTCTGCGTTTTAGTTTTAGTTTAGTTTAGTTTATTAATGTCTCGTATACGGCGGCACAGTGAAAAGCTTTTTTTGTTTTGCGCTATCCAGTCAGCGGAAAGACTATACATGATTACAATCAAGCTGTCCACAGTGTACAGATGCATGATAGTCTCGACCCGAAACGTCACCCATTCCTTCTCTCCAGAGATGCTGCCTGACCCGCTGAGTTACTCCGGCATTTTGTGATACCTTCGATTTGTACCAGCATCTGCAGTTATTTTCCTACATGATAAAGAGACTATCATTCAGTGCAAAATAAATTCTGGTAAAGAGTTAGGTTGAGTTTAGTTTTTTAACTACAGTAAAAAGCTTTTGTTGCATGCCAGCCAGTCAGCGGAAAGACTGGTTAACTCAGTGTTATGTGCTTTGCAAACTTCCACGATTATAACCCAATGGAATTTGTGTGGAAGATTAAACCGTTTTGGCCAGTGTGCTAATGAATTACACCAAAAATACTTGCAGCCCAACTGGGCAAAGGCCCCACCAACCTTATCATGGGTCTGTTCCTTTTCGTCATGAGGTTGTGTGGATGGGAGGAATTTGAAATATGAACAGAAAATGCTGGAAGTATTCAGCAGATGAGGCAGCCTCTGTAACAGTGGATGGAAATGGTTCAATTGTACTTTATTGTCACATGTACCGAGGTACAGTGAAATTCCTTTTTTGCATACAGTTCAGTAAAATTCTTGCTATACATAGGCAGAATTAGACCTAACTACAAGATTGTAAGAATAGTAGATTACAGTGAGGCAGTAGGTACACAAGAGACGCCATGCTTCTTCCGTCATCATACACCTTCAAGTTCAAGGTTGTTTAAAATGTTGGTCTTAACTAGGCCGGTTGTAATGGTGGCCACATTGGGTTGTGGCTGCAGAGTTGGCCAGGCCAGGCTATATTGTTGGTACCCTCCTCTGCAGCTCTGTGCCACTTGGAGCAGCACTCAATCTAACCGAGCTCCAGGCTGCTGCAGGGCCCCAAGCGGCCTACTCCAGCAACTCCTCGACTGGAACACATCGACCCACGAATGTGCCGTCCCTCGTCTCACCCGGACACCGCACATCCTCCGTGCCCTGGAGTTCCTCCCGCAACCGACCGCAGAATATCCAGAGTGGCTCGCAGAGCGTGTGAGCTGCGCCCCCGGCCCGCTCACCAGCACCACTCCTTTCCTCCATCTGCTGCCGCCGCCATCTTGATGGCAGCCCTTTCATTCAAACAGTGTTGCTTTCATATCTACTCTGGAACTGCGTCGTTTGTAATTCAGGGGAGGACTGGGCCACTGTCAAATAGTCAGTGGTAACGAACATATGGTTTAGTGAAACTACCTTTAAATTCACTAGAGACAGACACAAAATGCTGGAGTAAATCAGCGGGACAGGCAGCATCTCTGGAGAGAATGAATGGGTGATGTTTCGGGTCAAGACCCTTCTTCATCCAGTTTACTGGGACATTTAAAGTGCATAAGAGCAGTGAAAGGAATAAAACCCAATAGTTTGGAAAATCTGCTGGTACGGCACAACTAAAGTAGAGAGCATGGCTATTATTAGAGTGTTACTGTAGTTACATGTGACGTCTGTGGATTTATATAGAAGTACAGTTTAGCTTATTGTCACGTGTACCGAGGTACACTGAAATGCTTTTGTTACGTCCTAACAAGTCAACAGAATGATAAACAATTAAACTGTAAACGTGCATGTCTTGGGGATGTGGGAGGAACCCAAAACCCACAGTCTGTTGTGCAATCCAGTCAGCAGAAAGACAATACATGATGACAATCGAGCCATTCACAGTGTTTAGATACATGATAAGGGGATAACGTTTTGTGCAAGGTAAAGGCAACAAAGTCCGATCAAAGATAGTCCGAGGGACACCAATGAGGTAGGTAGTAGTTCAACACTGCTCTCTGGTCGTGGTACGATGATTCAGTTGCCTGACAACAGCTGAAACTGGAGGTGTATGTTTTCACACTTCTAGTTGTCCTTTGATTAGGCTGTAGAAATTCAAACTACTGGTGTTTCTGTGTACATGATGTGGAGGGCACACTTAGTGATGCTTTCTGCTTGTCTATTCGGCTATTGCATGGGCAAAGGTGTAAATGAAAAGAGCTCTGCAAACGAAGGGAAACCCTGCACTCCTGGGAAAGAACAAAATATAACTTGGGCGGCCTTTGTTCAAGGAGGGGCTTCGTTTAAGGGCGATCTTAGGTTGAGGGATTCAGCTTACTTTGTTACTGTTAATAACCTTAAAGATAATCACCTTTCCACAAGCCACACAAGGGCAGAGTAGAAATGTCCCACGCAGAATGCTTGCAACATTGGGACAAAGTGTTAGGATATGCGTGGGTCGTACGTGGTGGGGGAGGAATTAATTTTACCAGTAAACCACTTTCCTGAGGAATCTGTGCTCAGCCTACACTAGTGTGTGTGTGTGTGTGTGTGTGTGTGTGTGTGTGTGTGTGTGTGTGTGTGTGTGTGTGTGTGTGTGTGTGTGTGTGTGTGTGTGTGTGTGTGTGTGTGTGTGTACGTGTTGCAGGTAGCAAGGAAGGCAAAAGCAATGCTAGCGTTTATTTCAAGAGGACTAGAATACAAAAACAGGGATGTAATGTTGAGAAGGAATGGGTGACGTTTCGGGTCCAGACCAGAAACGTCACCCATTCCTTTTCTCCAGAGATGCTGCCTGTCCTGCTGAGTTACTCCAGCTTTTTGTGTCTATCTTCAGTTTAAACCAGTATCTGCAGTTCCTTCTTACACACAGTATAATGTTGAGGTTCTTGAAGGCGCTGGTCAGCCCGCATTTGGATCATTGTGAGCAATTTTGGGCACCATATCTGAGGAAAGATGTGCTGGCTCTAGAGAAGGTTCGGACGAGGCTTACGAGAATGATCCCAGGAATGCGTGGGTTAACATATGATGAGCGTTTGACGGCACTGGGCCTGTACTCAATGGAGTTTAGAAGGATGAGGAGGGGACCTCATTGAAACGTACAGAATAGTGAAAGGCCTGGATAGAGTGGATGTGGAGAGGATGTTTCCACTAGTGGGAGAGTCTAGGGCCAGAGGTCATAAAGGACGTTCATTTAGGAAGGAGATGAGGAGGAATTTCTTTAGAATTCTTTACCACAGAAGGCTGTGGAGGCCAAGTCAATGGATATTTTTAAGGCAGAGATAGATAGATTCTTGATTAGTACGGGTGTCACGGGTTATGGGGAGACAGGAGAATGCGGTTAGGGAGGGAGAGATAGATCACCCACAATTAAATGGCGGAGTAGACTTGATGGGCCGAATGGTCTAATTCTGTTCCTATCACATGACCCTATGACCTATACACAACATTATTTTGAGAGAAAAGGAAGTTAAATCTATCTTTTCATGAAAATAAGTATTTTAATTTCCCCACTTTCATATAGGAATAGATTATTTTACCCTTCAAACACATTCTGTGATTTAATTAAAACCTTTGCTAATGTGTACCTTAGCTCTAGTCCCGGAAATCTTAATACCTAATACTAATCCATCAGTCCTGGTTTGAAATCTTCAATTAACTATCTGAGCTCTAAAGTCAGAGATTCATAGAGCACAGAAACAAGCCCGCTGGCCTAACTTGCCCATTCCAACCCAGATGCTCCATCTCATCTAGGTCTAGCTTTGTTGGGGCATTTTGGGCACCTGGATGACTTGGGCTGAAGGGCTTATGTCCGTGAGCTGTGACTCTAAGCCAGTCCCATTTGCCCGCATTTGGCCTACATTCCTCTAACCTTTCTACCCATACCTGCTCAAATGTCTTTTAAATGTTGTTATTGTACCTTCCTCAACTACTTCCTCTTGTAGCTCGTTCCATGTAAATATAACATCTCCAAGTTTGCAGATGACACAAAGCTGGGTGGCAGTGTGAGCTGCGAGGAGGATGCTTTGAGGCTGCAGGGTGACTTGGATAGATAGGATAAGTGGGCAGATACATGGCAGATGCAGTATAATGTGGATACATGTGAGGTTATCCACATTGGTGGCAAGAACAAGAAGGCAGATTAATATCTGAATAATGAATACATTTTTTATTAGCCAAGTACGTATACATACGAGGAATTTGCCTTGGTACTTTGCTCACAAGTAACAACACGACATACAGTAAACAATTAAGAATAAAACATTATAATATAAACATGTGAAGAATGAAATAAAATACCAGAGCAAAAGGAGGCTATACAGTTTTAGTTGTTGAGTAGAGCTACTGCCCATGGAAAAAACTGTTTTTATGTCTGGCTGTGGCTGCTTTGACAGTCTGGAGTCGCCTTGCAGAGGGAAGTGCTTCAAAGTGTTCGTGGCCAGGGTGAGAGGGGTCAGAGATGATCTTACCCGCTCGCTTCCTGGTCCTTGCAATGTACAGTTGATGGGGGGAAGGTTGCAGCCAACAACCTTCTTGGCTGATCGAACGATGCGCTGCAGCCTCCAGATGTCATGCTTTGATGGGGAGGGGGAGGGAAAGCATAGGTTAATTCCCGAGATAGCGGGACTGACATATGATGTAAGAATGGGTCGAATGGGTTTATATTCACTGGAATTTAGAAGGATGAGAGGGGATCTTACAGAAACATGTAAAATTCTTAAGGGATTGGACAGGCTAGGTGCAGGAAAAATGTTCCTGATGTTGTGGGAGTCCAGAACCAGGGGTCACAGTTTAAGAATAAGGGGTAGGCCATTTAGGACTGAGATGAGGAAAAAAATTTCACCCATAGAGTTGTGAATCTGTGGAATTCTCTACCACAGAAGGCAGTGGAGGCCAGTTCACTGGATGTATTCAAGAGAGAGATATAGCTCTTAGGGCTAATGGAGAAAGCAGGAACGGGGTACTGATTTTGGATAATTAGCCATGATCATATTGAATCGTGGTGCTGGCTGGAAGGGCCAAATGGCCTACTCCTGCACTTATTTTCTATGTTTCTATGTACCCACCAACCTCTGTGTGAACAAATTGCCCCTCAGGTTCCTATTAATTCTTTGCCTTCTCACCTTCAACCCTGTTCTCTAGTTCCCTACCTTGGGGAAAAAGACATGATTTTATATACATATAAGAGCCCTCCTCAGCCTCCTCCACTCCAAGGAATAAAGTCCTAGCACACCCAACCTCTCCTCTAGCTCAGACCCTTGAGTCCTGGCAACATCCATGTATATCTTCTCTGAACTCCTTCCAGCTTAATGGCACTTTTCCTATAATCATGCTTCACACAATCTAATCAAAATCATTGACATGAATGACAAATAGCAATGGGTCCAGCATCGATCGCTGAGGCACACCACTAGTCACAAACAAGTCTCCAATCCAAAACCAACCTTCCGCCACCACCCTCTGCTTCCTACCATGAACCCAATTCTGTAACCATTGAGCTAGCTCTCCCTGGATCCCATGCGATCTAACCTTACAGGGGCAGACTACCATGTGGAGCCTTATCAAAAGTGTTGCTGATGTCCATGTAGACTACGTCAACAACCCTGGCCTCATCAACCTACTTATTGAAAGAAACACAAGTTCGTGAGACATTATCTCCCACACACAAAACCATGCTGACTATTCCCAACTAACTTTTTTCTTTCCAAAGCATTGTATATCTTATGCCTCAGCATTCTCCGCAGTAACTTTCATACCACCGATGTTAGGCTGATTGGTCTATAGTTTCCATTTTTTTCTTTGTAGTCGTCCACAAATAGAGGCACATTAGCTGCCCTCCAGTTTTCTGAACCTTACCCAATTCTCATGATGATTTATATATCTTAGCCAGGACTTCTGCAATTTCTTCTCTAGTTTCCCACAGTCTCCTTTGAAATATCTGATCAGGCCTGGCATGTTTGGCTGCTTTCATACGTCGTAAAACATTCACCTTCTCCTCGACTGTAACACGGACTGTCCTTAAAACATCGCCATGAACTTTCCTCTGTTCTCCAGTCATCGTTGGCTTTCTCCACTTTAAAACAGAGGAGGGATATCCATTGAGGACCTTGCTCATCCCCTGCAGCTTCACACTTAGATGACCATTTTGGATTCTGATGGGCTCTGGTTACCCTTTTTTATTTATCATACTTATAAAATCTCCCTCATCCTATCTGCCAGAGCTCTCTCATGACTATTTTTTGCCTGCTGATTTCCTTTTTCAGTATGTTCCACACTCCCCTATACATTTGATCCCAGCTGCCTACACCTGACCCATGGTTTCTTCTATTTCCTGACCAGGGCCTCAACTTCGCTCATCATCCAAGGTACCTTACTCCGACCTGCCCTGCCCTTCACTCTGACAGTAACATGCATATCTTGAACACTATGTGTAGAAAGGAACTGCAGATGCTGGTTTACACCGAAGATAGACACAAAATGCTTGAGTAACTCAGTGGGACAGGTAGCATCAGTCTGAAGAAGGGTCTCGACCCGAAACGTCACCCATTCCTTCTCTCCCGAGACGCTGCCTGACCTGCTGAGTTACTCCAGCATTTTGTGAATAAATCGATTTGTACCAGCATCTGCAGTTATTTTCTTATGGGACAGGTAGCATCTCTGGATATAATAATAATAATATTCATTTATTGTCATTGCAACGAGTACAACGAAATTAAAAAATAGCCAATCCTGACGGTGCGTACAAACATATATGCAATAAATGCAAAAACAAATAAATACATAAATACAATTATATTAAGTACAAGATTTTTTAACGGTGTTGCCTAGTGCAAAGGTAGTGTTCAGTTCTCGTATGGCCCTGGGGTAAAAACTGTTCTTAAGTCTGTTTGTTCGGGATTTGATCGACCTGAAACGTCGACCAGAGGGCAGATGAACAAACAGACGGTGGCCGGGGTGGGATGGATCTTTTATTATTTTGCCTGCTCTACTGAGGCAGCGTAGGCTGAACAGGTGCTCCAGGGAGGGCAGTGAGCAGCCGATGATCTTCTGGGCCGTCGTGATGACCCTCTGAAGGGCCATATAAGCAATGGGTGATGCTTCGGGTCTGAGGTAGGGTTTCGACCCGAAATGTCACCCATTCCTTCTCTCCAGAGATGCTGCCTGTCCTGCTGAGTTACTCCAGCATTTTGTGTCTATTTACCTTGAACACTATGATCCTTTTAAAAGCATCCCACTTTCTGCATGTCTCTTTGCCTGCAAACAACCTACTCCGAGAGTCTTGTCGAATAGCACGAAAAGTGGCTCAATTTGCACTTTAACGTGGTCTCGCCCTG
The DNA here is from genome assembly GCF_053455715.1 of Rhinoraja longicauda. Classification (NCBI taxonomy): domain Eukaryota; kingdom Metazoa; phylum Chordata; class Chondrichthyes; order Rajiformes; family Arhynchobatidae; genus Rhinoraja; species Rhinoraja longicauda. Next base: position 31,406,077 of record NC_135973.1, on the reverse strand, counting down.
TCCACAGCTATGTTAAAGCTAATAGGACTGTGGTCGCTGGGCACTAAAGGCTCACCCTTTGACTCTGCAGTCACTTGCCCTGCCCAATTCCCTAACTGTAGGTTCAGACTGTCCCGTGCCCTTGCAGGGCCCTCTTGAGAGAGACGATTCAAAATTTCCATTTGTTATTCAGTCGTGTTTCCTGACATCAACCCCAAATGGCCTGGCTCAAATGTTACCTCAAATGTCTAGGTTGTCATCTTGTTCTGGGTTTGTTCTGGCAGATTTGTGGGTGCTTCAAACCCATCCACCAACCCAGTCGTGAAGCAAGTGATCGCAATACCCTCCTTCCCAATGGATTGTCGGACCTTCGAGACTCCAATTCTCTCAATGCACCCCTGACCACCTGTTTCCCATGTTTGTTCTCAGATCTTCCGGCTTGTCATCTCAACACCGAATGTACTGTTTCTCACTGCTCACACCACTTTAGTGGAGCCTACAGCCAAAAAGCCTTTTGGCATTCGTAATGCATAAAGCCTTGTCTAGTGCACAAAGCCTTGTCTACAGCATATAACAACTTCAACTCTTGATTAAAATGAAGTATTTGATGGTTTGCTCTGCACTTTCCATTTCTTGTCATAAGCACATTTTCAGGATCTGGGCATCACTGGGTTAAGCCAGCAATTTATTGCCAGTGCCTAATTTCCCTCAAGAGTGAAGAGTTGAAAGTTGCCCTCTGCCTGAAGAGGGGTCTTGACCCGAAACGTCTCCTATTCCTTTTCTCCAGAGATGCTGTCTGACCCGCTGAGTTACTCCAGCTTTTTGTGTCCATCTGCCCTCGAGAGTGAGCTGCTTTCTTGAATCGATGTGGTCCTTCTGGTGAAGGTGCTCATACACATACTGCTGGGTCAGGAGTTCCATGACCCAACAATGAAGGACCTGCAACATATACTTCTGATCTATTTTCTATCACTGCTCTAGAGACAAGGCTGAAGTTACCATATGGCTCAAAGGGAAAATTAAAATTGTACAAGCCCACCATGTCAAACAGTATCTACATCATGAAGAAACTGGAGGCATTTTATTCTTATCCTAAACTACATGGGCAAATTATTTAGTTTGGTTTGGTTTAGAGATACAGCACAGAAACAGGCCCGTCAGCCTACCGAGTCCACACCGCCCAGCGATCGCCGCATATTAACACTATCCTACATGCACTAGAGACAATTTTATATTTATACATTTATACCAGGCCATTTAACCTACAAAACTGTATGTCTTTGGAGTGTGGGAAGAAACCAAAGATCTTGGAGAAAACCCACACAATCATGGGGAGAACGTACAAACTCCGTACAGACAAGCACCCGTGGTCAGGATCGAACCCGGGTCCTTGGCGCTGCAAGGCAGCAAATCTACCGCTGCGCCACCGTGCCGCCCTTTATGGGCAGAACCTTTCAAAGTTACTTCAGAGGAAAACTGACAGGATGGGAGAAGCATTGGCAAGATTGTTAAAGAGATCCATGTAAAATGCCCAAAACTAAAGGAGACAGACCCTGTAGTTCGCTTGTTCAACCAGTTTGTAACTCGTGCTAAATTCCTGTATGAATGATCATACTTAATGCCTATCTCCTGTCGTGAAACTGAAAGCTCAAATTGACTGCTGAAAGCATTTAGCACGGTGCAAGTTATAAGTGAAAGGTAGTTGAATTATTTATGCATCCCCAATGTACATACTGTCAAAGTAAAAGGACAGATTTTTCTAAATTTGTTCTCTCTTTGTATCCCTGTCGCATTGCAGAATCTGATTTTTTTTTCAGTGTCGGTCCCTCTGGATTTTCAGCTGTGGATTTTCAAAATCCGGAATAAATTACAATCAATCACACCAACCAATCAAAAGCACGAGCTAATCCATGTTAATACCACAGGCCAGTTTAATTAATAGTCAAAGTATATAAAGTGGAAATATATTCCAGGAAGGCAGAGTCAAAACCAACCGCTTGCATTTAAAACAGCACCTCTCATAGCCCCTCCGAGACAGCCTAACAGTCTATTAGGTGCTTTTGAAGTGTAGTTGTTTATGAGTTTACAGGAGGTGGACACCAGAAAAACTCTGACGACCACTGCCACAGGTTTTGCTCTATCTTGTATAGTATTGAATGTGTAAGAAGAAACTGCAGATGCTGGTTTAAACTGAAGATAGACACAAAAAGCTGGAGTAACTCAGCGGGACAGGCAGCATCTCCGGAGAGAAGGGTCTCGGCCCAAAACGTCACCCATTCCTTCTCTCCAGAGATGCTGCCTGTCCCGCTGAGTTGCTCCAGCTTTTTGTGCCTACCTATAGTATTGAATGTATGGTGTGCTGCTGCCATCCTGGTCTCCCAGTAATCTGGAGAGTATTTGAAGTGGGGTTTGAATTGGGAAATTTCTCGCAGAATTGTGAATTTTTAACCAGTTTGTGTGGGTGGATCCAGTTGAGGCTCTTGCAGTGGTGGCTCTCACTGTTTTCACTTGATGGGGTGATAAGCAGTTGACTGGCATTGATTGTGGAGTTTTTGTGCACAGCAGGGTAGCACAGTGGCACAGTTGGTGGAGCTGCTGCCTCAGGCTGCCAAGGAAATGGGTTCAATCCTGACCTCGGACTGTGTGGAGTTTGCACGTTCTTCCTGTCACTCTGTTGATGCTCCAGTTTTCTCCCACATCCCGGACATGTGGGCGAGTAGGTTGATTGGCCATCGTAAATTGCCCCTTCTGTATGTGAATGGTAGAATATGGGGAAGTTGATGAAAATATGGGGAGAATTAAACAAACAGGGTTAATTTAGGATTAGTGTTCAAGGATGGTTAATAGTTGGCTCAGACTTGGTGAGGCAAAGGACTTGTTTCCATGTTGTATGACTCTTACCAGAGATACAGCAAGTCTGGCACATTTCATAAGGTCATATGATCATAATAGGAGCAGAATTAGGCCATTTGGCCCATCAAGTCCACTCCGTCATTCAATCATAGCTGATCCTATCTCTCCCTCCTAACCCCATTTTCCCGCCTTCCCCCCATTTCCATGTTATGAGGTAAATGTTTTTTTAGGTAAATGCATGTGTTTGGAATAGTTCTGTTCAAGGTATGGTTAATTCTGCTTAACAAATATGTAGCTGTGCAGCCAAGATGATGTTGGGATCTGCAGCCTTTGTGTTAGTTAGTAAACACAGCTCTGCCTTAATGTAATGCAGAACTAGCTGAAGACAGGCATCCATGATGTTTGGAAACATAGAAATCACACAGATAGAGCAGTCGGTAACAAAGTGGTATCTTGGGACGATTGAAGTCGTGTTTGCAGAATCTTTAAGGAAGTATTTCTTTAAGACTAGATAGAGCTCTTAAGGATAGTGGAGTCAGGGGGTATGGGGAGAAGGCAGGAACGGGGTACTGATTGAGAATGATCAGCCATGATCACATTGAATGGTGGTGCTGGATCGAAGGGCCGAATGGCCTACTCCTGCACCTATTGTCTATTGTCTATTGTCTAGTGACTCCAGTGAGGTTATTGCACTATGATTCAGCGGACCAGTGCAAGCAGTCTGAAGAAGGGTCTCGACTCGAAACGTCACCCATTCCTTCTCTCCAGAGACGCTGCCTGTCCCCGCTGAGTTGCTCCAGCTTTTTGTGTCTATCTTCTGTTTAAACCAGCATCTGCAGTTCCTTCTTACACGGTGCAATTTTACCATTCAGTATAAGGGGGTTGTGCCTAGATTGCCTACTAGAACGTGTCACCGGTCGTCCCAAGTCCTCCTGTGCTGGCGGGTGTGAGGCAGTGTGATAAACCAAGTGTTCATCCTGGGCTGCTCTTAAATGGCATTGGCATGAGATCAACCCGGAGAATGGCACACAGAAGGTCTCAGGATCTAGGAAATCACAGGGATCTTACAAGAGAAAATGAATAAGTGGGGAGAATAAAAGGGGATCATAGATTTTTCAGACGTGTGTGTATTAGTCTGTAATCTGTGCCTTAGTGTGATTTTGTGAACAATATTGTCATGATCGCCATTCTTACAATTTGTGATTTTTGCTGTCATATTTTTTAATTTTGATCCTCATGCTACATTTCCTTGTATTTTGTACCGACCCTCGCCACCATCCCCACCCAAAAGAAAATAGTCAGAGATTTTAAATCTCGCTGAACAGGATGCCGCTGCCCCCTGCTGTTAGAATCACCACACGCCGTGCGCCACTTCTGTTTGGTCGCTCAAATTTGTTGGTGGAGGGCTTGCGTTCCAAAAGCAGGGATATGAAAGACACTAATGGCAGGTTATTGTTTTGAATATTGTTGGCAATAATTTTCCCTTCAGAGCATCCAGAATGGTCAGTGACCGATTAAATTCTGCACACTAGTCACAAGAATAGGGCGGCACGGTGGCGAAACGGTAGACTTGCTGCCTTACAGCGCCGGAGACTCAGGTTCGATCCTGACTACGGGCGCTGTCTGTACGGAGTTTGTACGTTCTCCCCGTGACCTGCGTGGGTTTTCTCCGAGATATTCGGTTTCCTCCCACACTCCAAAGACGTGCAGGTTTGTTGGTTAATTGACTGGGTAATATGTAAAAATTGTCCCTAGTGGGTGTAGGATAGTGTTAATGTGCGGGGATCGCTGGGCGATCGGTGGGCCGAAGGGCCTGTTTCCGCGCTGTATCTCTAAATCTAAAAAAAAATCTAATAGATTGCATAACATTATAAACTAGAAGGTAGGCACAAAATGCTGGAGTAACTCAGCAGGTCATGCAGCATCTCGGGAGAGAAGGAATGGGTGACGTTTCGGGTCGAGACCCTTCTTCAGACTCGACCCGAAATGTCACCCATTCCTTATCTCCCGAGATGCTGCCTGACCCGCTGAGTTACTCCAGCATTTTGTGTCTACCTTCGTTTTTAACCAGCATCTACAGTTTTTTTCTGACACAATTATAAACTAGAATTTGCCCTGCTCTACTCTTTTCCCCTCGCCCGTTCTGCTATCAGTCAACAGATTCAATAGTCAAGAAACGTATTACATACAATCACACTGAGGTCCAGAGACTGAAGAAGGGTCTCGACCTGAAACGTCACCCAGATTTTTCTCACTTCACTTCTCTCCAGAGATGCTGCCTGTCCCACTGAGTTACTCCAGCATCTTGTGTCTATCTTCACCCTAGTTTCTATAGCACACGAAGGGAGGCTCAAACCATCCAGAGAATTTATCATCGTCAGAGTGCCTGAACTGATTGTTTAGCAACAATCACGACCATGCCAATCTCATCCTTGGCTGTCCAAATGGTGGCCTATGAGCTGTACAGATATGAATATCTGCATGGTTTCACTCTGGGAACTCTAGAGTGGCACTGAAGTACATCAGGGGGAGCAATTTTCCAACTTTCAGACCCATGAATTTCAGATTGGACTCCATATCACCTCTGTGGCAAAGCTTGGAGAAGACATTGCTAAGGGTGGGCCTCGTTTATCTGCGCAACGCACAAAGATTGTGGAAGGAATGGAAGAGTGGAGCACGCAGAAGAGGGGAGGAAACTCATCCACATCTGGACCAGTTGTGTTGAATGGCCTGTTTCTGAAACTCGTCCACATCTGGGCCAGTTGTGTTGAATGGCCTGTTTCTGAAACTCGTCCACATCTGGACATTTTGTTCAAGATGGCCGCGCCGTTGTGTTTGGCTGCCTGCCACTATGTTTCTTTTTTGTTTCCTAGTCAGATGTGCAGCACTTTGGTCAACGTGGGTTGTTTTTAAATGTGCTATACAAATAAATTGACTTGACTTGACTTGACTTGACTTGACTTGGACCAGTTGTGTTGAATGGCCTGTTTCTGTGCAATACACTTTGTGCAGTATTATCAAACTCACCATTTTCACACAAAGGGTGGTGGGTGTATGGAACGAGTTGCCAGAGGAGATTGTTAAGGCAGAGACTATCGCAACATTTAAAAAAGTTAGATGGGTACATGGATAGAACAGGCTTGGAGGAATATGGGCCAAATGCAGGCAGGTGGGACTAGTACAGCCGGTGTGGGCACGTTGGGCTGAAGGGACTGTTTCCACGCTGTATGTGTAGGAAAGAACTGCAGATGCTGGTTTAAATTGACGATAGACACAAAATACTGGAGTAACTCAGAGGGACAGGCAGCGTCTCTGGAGAGAAGGAATGGATGACGTTACCTATACCTTCTCTCCAGGGATGCTGCCTGCTCTGCTGTTACTCCAGCATTTTGTGTCTATCCACGCTGTATGACTCTGTGACTCATGTACCTATTCGCAAGACTCCATTTTCTAGCCATTGCTTTGTCCCCTACACCTACATTTATTATACTCCTTAGCTTATCTTGAAACGCTAACAACTTGTGTTCCTGTACGGTCATAAAACTGCAGCAGAACAATAAGAACCCTTTAAAGATGTCATCTACATAGATTTTCCATTTGATTAAATTCCACACAAAAGGCTGGTTAATAAAACTGAGATCCGCAGAATTGATCCACAGTGAATGTGATGTTGGCTAAAAGGTAAAAGATGGCTAAAGCAGTCAGTGAAGGTAGATAGTTGTTTTCCACGTGGGTGGACAGTAGAGAGGGGCCAAGTGCTTGGACCACTACCTTTCTCTGGGTACTTTTTAACGATTCAGACGTGGCAAACATTCCCCAGATTTGCAGGTAACAGAGAGCTTGGAAATGGGATAAACAATGAGGATCACAGGATGAGACTGCAGTGAGACACATACATATAAGATAGCTGAAAGCATAGATAAGAAATGTAGTAGAGAGATTTGGAGAGGAAGAATGGGAGAAACAATATAGAGTAAATTGCAGCGTTCCAAATGGTAAGCAACGTCAGAGGAACTAGGGTGAACTTGTGCACAAATGCTTTAAAATAGAAGGGCATGTTGAGAGTGATTAATAATACATATGGGACGTGGTATTCATAAAAAGGGGAGAGAGTACAAAAGCTGGAAAGCGATGTTAAAGCTGTATGAAACACTGGTAAGGCCACACTGAAATACAGCATCCATTGGTGGTCATTACATTCAAGTAAAGATGAGAAAGTCCTCGACTAGTTCTAGGGATGAAGGACTTCATACGGAGGGTTAGAATGGAGAAGCCAGGGTTGTTACTCCTGGAAGGGTGACACTTCAGAGGATATTTTACCGAGGTGTTCGAGATAATTACTGCCTTAGATCGAGAAAATAGTGAGAAGCTGATCCAATTAGTGAATGGTTCAAGGACCAGGGGACAGATTTAATACTTTGGCCATAAAGGTCAAGGGTTAGTGTGTTTGGGGAGGGGAGGAAATGCGAGGAAATCTGAGAAAAGTAAAGTATAGAATTTATTACCTGTAAAGGATGAGGAGATAATTTGAAGGATTATCAAAAATATGACCAGTTTGCTATACAATCTGTGCAATAGACAGGTCAGATGGCATCCTTCTGCACCTGGACAATGTTATCATTCTAACATTATCTCTTGCATTTTCTATTATCATTTTTTCTCTGCAATCAGTAGCATTAGCTCAACTTGTAGGAGAAAGGGGACAAATCCTTTTAATCTTTGGGTTTAATTGAGATAAATATACTCTGAACATCTACTTTCATTGTACGGTCCATGACTCTGGCATTTTGGATTCGTTAATTTCAAAAGATTTACGAGCATTTACTAAATTCATACAAGATTTTTTTTGCTTATTTGGTTCTGGGACTCACCACCATTCACAAGACACGTGCTGTGCACCTTGAATCTTTGGAATCACATCTTACTCATTGGAGTATCGTGACAGTGACCACCTAAATTTTTTGTTTGCCTGAAATACCAACAGGCCCTTGACTCTATACAGTTTAATTTATTGTCATGTGTACCGAGGTACAGTGAGAAGCTTTTTGTTGCACGCTAACCAGTCAGCAGAAAGACAATACATGATTACAACCAATCTATTTACAGTGTATGGATGCATGATTAGCGAATAACGTTTAGTGGAAGGTAAACCCAGCAAATTCCAGTCAAGGATAGTCCGAGGGTCACCAATGAGGTAGATGAATGAATGAATGAATGAATGAATAAGTTTATTGGCCAAGTATGCACAGACAAGGAATGTGCCTTGGTGCTCCGCTCACAAATGACAACACAAACATACAGTTAACAATTAAGAATAAAGCATAATCACATCAAAACAATATGGATACAACATTACGGTCTAAACATGTGGGTGAAAATAAACCAGAGCAAAAAAGAGACTACAGACTTTGGTTATTGAGTAGAACTATCACTCGTGGAAAAAAGCTGTTTTTGTGTCTGGCTGTGGCTGCTTTGACAGTCCGGAGTCGCCTTCCAGAGGGAAGTGCTTCGAAGAGTTTGTGGCCAGGGTGAGAGGGGTCAGAGATGATCTTGCCCGCTCGCCTCCTGGCCCTTGCAGTGTACAGTTCGTCAATGGGGGAAGGTTGCAGCCAACAACCTACTCAGCTGTGCAAACGATCCGTTGCAGCCTCCGGATAGTACTTCAGCACTGCTCTCTGGTTGTGGTGGGATGATACAGATGCCTGATAACAGCTGGGAAGAAACTGTCCCTGAATCTGGAGATGTGCGTTTTCACTCTTCTATATCTTTTGCCCGATGGGAGAGGGGAGAAGAGGGAGTGGCCAGGGTGTGACTTGTCCTTGATTATGTTGCTGGCCTTGCCGAGGCAGTGTGAGGTGTAAATGGAATCAATAGAAGGGAGCTTGGTTTGTGTGATGGCCTGGGCTGCGTCCACAATTCGCTGTAATTTCTTGCGGTCCTGGATGGAGCTGTTCCCAAACCAAGCTGTGATGCATCCTGATAAAATGCTTTCTATGATGAAATGCTGGGACAGGAGCGAGGTGGGATGGGGAACTGTGGGCGATATGTTAGCAGGGCTGAATTTAAAAGAGCAATCAGGGCGGCACAGTGGTGCAGCTGTAGAGTTACTGCCTTACAAGACCAGAGACCCGGGTTCGATCCTGACTAGGGGTGCTTGTCTGTACGGAGTTTGTACCTGTGACCTGCGAGGGTTTTCTCCGAGATCTTCGGTTTCCTCCCACACACCAACGACGTACAGATTGGTGGGTTAATTGGCTTGGTATAAATGTCAAATTGTCCCTGGTGTGTGTAGGGTAGTGCTAATGTGCGGGGATTACTAGTCAGCGCGGACTAGGTGGGCAGTGGGGCCTGATTCCGCGCTGTATCTCTAAACTAAACTAAACTGAAAAGGACAAGGAATTAAAAAGTGCCAATTGTTAGAGTAGGGTTGAGGTGACTGAAACATCTGTTGGTAATGATATGGATGGTGGTATAAATAGAAGGAAGCGGATGCATAACATCAATGCAGAAATAGGTACGAAATTGGAAGAGGCTGCAAAGGGTTTGCATGGGAGAAAGCTGTGATGCGATTTTAAACAGTTAACAAAGATTTTTGGTTGCAGTGATCTGCATGTTGCTCGTCACTAAAAGTAGACATATTCTAAGAGGGACATTCATTCAATTCTGGAGTCCATGTAATGAGGAAGAGAGCAGGAGGTGTCACAGTCTAAGATTATGCCAAGATGGCTTAATCAGTGAGTGTATGAGCAGGGAGGAAGATGGTATACTGATTGATCAGAGATAATAGGATAACTCTACAGTCCTTCATTCATTGTGCTCTTTAAGTTACCAGCTCCGATACATTTTCTTTCAATTCCCTAAAGAGTCTACGCTCTAATGCAGCACCGTACAGCAATAAATTATTTAAACTCTGTCGGAATGCACACAACATGACCACTATATATTTTTTATTAGTTGCTAAATTTGGAATATGCCTTTGTTAGCAAAGTATGTGATGAAGAATCACTGCACATTTCTGTCAGTTACTGCTTATGTACAATTATAAGGCTTCCCTTTTCATCGAGCCAGTATGGACTGTGGCTCAGAAGTGGAATCGCACCTCGTTCATTCTGTAGGTTTAAAATGGCTTCCAAAGGCTCGTAAATGCCAGGTGAATATATGACTTAGTTACCAACCTGGCCTGCCACTAGTACACTGGTAAAAGCTACTCCATAAGTATCCAGGGCATGGGGCAGAATGAAATGCCATTGTCCAATGTTTCCGCTGCTTTTTCCCAGCCCTGGAATTTGCCCAGGTGCAGACAGTAGAAACAGATTCCATATTTTTAAACCTAGGGCTGTGAACAACATTGGCAAGGACAATATTTACTGCCCATATGCAAATGCCCCTGGAGTTGTGCTGCAGTTCATCTGGCTAAGGTACTTTCAAAGTGTTGTAGGGAAGGGAGTTCAGAGTTCACAGATACAGCATGGAAACATGGAAACGCAGACCATTAAACTCCTGTTCACATTAGTTTTATGTTATCCCACTATCGCATCTTTGCACAGAGGCCAATTAATCCGACACGTCCCTGTACGTCTTTGGGATGTGGAGGAAACCAAAACACCCGGAGGAAACCCATGTGGTCACAGGGAGAATGTGCATTATTTCACGCAGGCAGTACTCAAGGTCAGGATGGAACCTGGGTCTCTGGCGCTGTGAAGCAGCAGCTCTATCAGCTGCGCCCCGGCGCTGCCCCCCTATTTCCTGGATGTAGTTTCAGCAATGATAAAAGTATACGTTTTTAAGACCAGATGGGAACCTCAGTTTGCAGTGTTATGTAAAGCACCTCCTGCCCTTGGTCTTCATGATGCAGAGTCGGTGGGTTTGAAAGGCGCTGCAAAGTATCATTGGAAAAGAGTTAACAGTGCATTTTGTAGACAGTACATGTTGCAACCACAGTTGCACCATGGCAGAGGCAATGTATGTTGAGGTTGGCTGATGGAATACCAGTCATGGGGATTGACTTGTCTTGGATGGCTTCAAATTACCATGGTATTGTAGGAGCTGCACTCATCCAGGCAAGTGTACATCTGTTGGGGAAGTGAGGCATTTGACACAGGAGGCCAAGCCTTGAATATGCTCTTGCAGCCACAACATTTGAACTTTCCAGTTGAATTTAGTTTAGTTTAGTTAATTGTCATGTTTACTGCGGTACAGTGAAAAGCATTATTGTTGTGTGCTACCCAGTCAGCAAAAGACTATACATGATTACAATCAAGCTGTCCACAGTGTACAGTTACAGGATAAAGGGAATAACATTTAGTGCAAGATAAAGTCCAGTAAAGTCCGATTAAAGATAGTCCGAGGGTCTCCAATTAGGTAGATGAGGACCACTCTTTGGTTGGTGAGAGGACAGTTCAGTTGCCTGATAACATCCGAGAAGAAACTGTCCCTGAATCTGGAGGTGTACGTTTTTACACTTCTGTACCTCTTGTCTGACAGGAAGAACTTTTTCAGTCAGAGAGTGGTGAAGGTGTGGAATTCTCTGCCTCAGAAGGCAGTGGAGGCCAGTTCGTTGGATGCTTTCAAGAGAGAGCTGGATAGAGCTCTTAAGGATAGCGGAGTGAGGGGGTATGGGGAGAAGGCAGGAACGGGGTACTGATTGAGAGTGATCAGCCATGATCGCATTGAATGGCGGTGCTGGCTCGAAGGGCTGAATGGCCTACTCCTGCACCTATTGTCTATTGTCTATTGTCTATTGAGAGGGGAGAAGAGGGAGACTGATCTTTAATTATGCTGGTGGCTTTGCTGAGGCAGTGTGAGGTATAAATGGAGTCACTGGAAGGGAGGTTGGTGTGGGTTATGGTCTGGGCTGTGTCCACAATTCTCTGCAATTTCTTGCAGTCTTGGATGGAGCTGTTCCCAAACCAAGCTGTGATGCATCCTCAATAAAATCCTCTCTACGGCGCATCTGTAGAAGTCGGCAGGAGTTGTTGGGGACTACTAAGAAAGTAGAGGCGTTGGTGTGCTTTCTTGGATATTATTTCAATATGGCTGGTCCAGGACAAGTTACTGGTGATATTTATTCCTAGGAACTTGAAGCTTTCAACCATCTCTACTTCGGCACCGTCAGTGTATACCAGCGTGTGTGCACCACTTCGCTTCCTGAAGTTGATCACAATTTCCTTTGTCTTGCTGACATTGAGGGAAAGGTTGTTGTCTTGGGACCAGGTTCCGAGGTTCTCAATCTCCTTCCTGTTCTCCGTTTCGTCATTACTTGAAATCCAGTCCACAATGAGGGTATTGTCTACAAATTTGTAAATTGAGTTAGATTTGTATTTGGCTGCACAGTAGTGGGTGTACAAGGAGTACAGAAGGGGGCTGTCACAGTCGTGGATGTACAAGGAGTACAGAAGGGGGCTGGGAACGCATCCTTGTAGAACATCAGTGTTGAGGATTATCGTGGAGGATGACTTGTCCCCTATCCTCACTGATTGGGGTCAGGAAGTCGAGGATCCAGTTGCTACAACACCTAACACAATATTTCACGGTGGCGCAGCGGTAGAGTTGCTGCCTTACAGCGAATGCAGCGCCTGAGACTCTGGTTCGATCCCGACTACGGGTGCTGTCTGTACGGAGTTTGTACGTTCTCCCCGTGACCTGCGTGGGGTTTCTCCGAGATCTTCGGTTTCCTCCCACACTCCAAAGACGTACAGGTATGTAGGTTAATTGACTGGGTAAATGTAAAAATTGTCCCTAGTGTGTGCAGGATAGTGTTAATGTGCGGGAATCACTGGGCGGGACGGACTCGGTGGGCCGAAAGGCCTGTTTCCGCGCTGTATCTCTAAATCTAAAAAAATCTAAATTTCAAGCTTTGATGTGTCAAACAAGCAGTGTGACTTATTTTTACATTTGATTTCAATATTTCTAGGAAATAAAATGCTATTTTTAATAGGCACAAAAATTAGATCAATATGGTTGAGTAGCCCAAATCCATGCACATAACATCCTTTTCTGCATTAAATAACTAGCTGGTTATACACCTCTTTACAGCTCATTTTTTCAAATTATTAATGTACAACCAATCTATGTGCATCTTTTCATCCCATTTAAAAAAATAATTCTAGAGACAAAATCAGCAAAGGTCTAGCACAGAGCTGTTGGGACCTCCAATCATTACTGTGCCTAATATGAACCTTGCACTTTACTGAACACTGAGTTTGCACCATTTAACCAATTCCCAGAGCACTGAGAGTCTCCTCGCAATTATAAGATCACATAAGGCAGAACAGCAGGATTAGGCCCTTTAACTTATCCAGTCTGCTCTGACATTCGATCATGGCTGATCTGTTTGTTTTACTCACAACCTCACTATCCAGCCTTCTCCCTGATACTTTTGGCCCCCTTACTAATCAAGAATTTATCAATCTCCATTTTAAAATTACCCAACAAAATTACTCCACCACCGAATGTGGCAATCAATTCCACATATTGTCCACCTGGCTACAGAAACTCCTCCTCAACTCCATTCTAAAGATACGTCCTTTTATTCTGAGGCTAAGCCCTCCAATCCTAGACTCTTCCACTACTGGAAACATCCTCTCCACGTTCACTCTAACTAGAACTAGGCCTTTCATTATTCGATAGGCACCAATGAAATCCCCTCTCATCCTTCTAAACTCCAGCGAGTACAGGCCCAGAATCTTCAAATGCTCCTCATACGTAAACCCAATCATCCCCGGGATCATTCTCATAAACCTCTTCTGGGCCTTCTCCAACACTAGCTGTAGGAGCCATTTTGCGTTTATTAGTTATGTTTGCATGTTATTATATTACTTTGTATCCTGCTGTAAGAGGTTAGTATTAAGCTTATGTATGGACTGGGAGGAGCCAGGCGGGCCAGATCCTTAGTATAACTTGCTTAACATTTACGCAATGCTTTAGTGTGTGACAACGAAGAAGCATACTGACAATAAGGTCAGCTTACAAGAGAAACCTGTTGACAATAAGGTCAGCAAGAAGTCATAAGTTACGTAAGAATTACGAGGAATTCTCTGCCTCAGAAGGCAGTGGAGGGCAGTTCTCTGAATGCATTCAAGAGAGAGCTAGATAGAGCTCAAGGATAGCGGAGTCAGGGGGTATGGGGAGAAGGCAGGAATGGGGTACTGATTGAGAATGATCAGCCATGATCACATTGAATGATGGTGCTAGCTCAAAGGGCCGAATGGCCTACTCCTGCACCTATTGTCTATTGTAAGAACGACGATTTGATATTCGATTTTTACCACAGTTACTGCAAGCTAACAATGAGTCATAACAAGTAAATGACAAGAGATATATCATATGTTATACTGCCAGTTCAAATAAACATCTAACTACTACGTCGTGGAGATCTCTGTTGTTATGTGCGTAAGAAAGGTATCTGCTCCCGCTTCTATGTTATATGGTAAGCGCTTTTTGGATCTTTATAAGGATGACGAGAAGCTAGCTGTTACACCAGCATATCCTTTCTCAGATATGGGGACCAAAATGCTCACAATATTCCAAATGTGGCCTGAACAGTGCCTTGTAAAGCCTCAGCATTACATCCTTTTGTATCCTTTACATCCTAGTCCTCTTGAAATGAAAGCTAACATTGCACTTGTCTTCCTTGCTACTGGTGCAACCTGCAAATGAACCTTTTGGGAATCCTGCACCAGCACTCCCAATTCTCTTTGCACCTTCGATTTCTGAATTCCCTCCTCATTTAGAAAATAGTCTACACCTTTATTCCTTGAACCGAAGTGCATGACCATACACTATGCTTCACTGTATTCCACTGAGTCCATTAGTTGACCTTGAAATTGAAATGGGTGAAAAGGCCGCTACTGACAGCCGATGTTGTGGCTGTAGGTTTCAGCTTTAAAAGATCCTGATTCTTCCGGAAGAATGTGTACCGCATTCTGGAGAGAAAGGTCCGCTGAGACGGTCAGGTAAGATTGCTGGTGCATTTAAGTGGCTTAAAAGCCCGCTACTTATTGCTGTAGTCGTGGGTGCAGATGTCAAGAGCAAACTTGAAGAGTTTTGCTTAAGTCTGATGTATCAAAGGTAGATCAGAGACTGTGCAGGAAGTAACAGACTTCTGAAGAAGGGTCTCGACCTGAAACGTCACTTATTCCTTTTCTCGAGGTGCTGTCTGACACGCTGAGTTACTCCAGCTTTTTGTGTCTATCTTCGGTTTAAACCAGCATCTGTAGTTCTTTCCTACGCAAATGAGATTCTAAGATTTATAAATAGAGGCAAGTGACTAGAAATGGAGCTAAAAGTATTTCTTGTACACCAAATAGATGCTGCCTATAGCACCAATGGCTCGCCCTTTTCTCACCTGACCCTGCCTTACAACCTGAGGGTATCTCCATTTGCCAATGTTCTGCATGGAATCCTCAGGCAAGGGGAAGGGTGGCAGTGGCTGCTTTATGATCAATGCTCGTGGTGAACTTATGTAACGTCCTTATCTCACTTCTGCTCCCCTGACCTTGCGTATATGTCCATAAAATGCCATCCCTTTTATCTACTGAGGGAATTCACCTCTACCATCTTGTCGGCAATCTACATACCTCCCCAAGCCAACACCAAGATGGCACCGGAGAAATTATACTCAGTCGTCAACTCTCTTGAGACAGCACAGCTTGACTCCCTGTTCATCACTGGTGACTTCCATCAAGCTAACTTCTAGAACATATTCCCCATGTCTCCTTCCCCATGCGGGCTGTTAATACTCTAAACCATTGCTACACCACCATCAAGCAGGTCTATCACCCCATTCCTCACTCTCATCGCAGCCAGAGGTCCCACCTGGGTTCATCCCCCCCCCAATCCCCTGCTGGCTCTGTCCCATTCATCTCAGTGGCAGAAGTGAAACATCTGCTTTCACAGGGGCAAACTCTTGGAAAGCAGCCGTTGTGGATGGAGCCCCTGGAAAGGTTCTGAAGTTGAACACCAATCCACTGGCCACAGCCTTCACCAACATTTTCAACCTCGCATTTCAACAATCTCCTGTCCCCATTTGTTTCAGGGAAACCTCCAATCTTTCCAATCCCCAAGAAAAGTAAATGACCTGTCTTAATGACAACAGCCCAGTAGTTCTAACCAACTATAATGAGGGGCTTTGAAAGACTGGTAATGGCCCACAACTGCACCAGTCTTCCAATCTACACCCTCTGCTATTTGCGTGTAGGAGAAGTAGGCCGACAGAGGGAACCAATTCCCTTGCACTACATTCAGTACAGCTCTTTACCACCTTGGCAAGAAGAACACCTACCTCAGGATTGTATTCCCTGGGTGTAGCTCAGCCCTCAATGCCAAAATACTGAATAAGCTCATCTCTAGCCCTATGGACCCTGGCCTTGAGACCTCCATCTGTAACTGGCCACTGGACCCTGATTGTTGGTTAAAATTAGTCAGTTGGTTAAAATTCCTCAGAGATCAGTTGGTTAAAATTAGTCAGTGAAATGAGAGCCTGGCCAGGGTGGTGTGAGTCCTTGACGATGCTGGCTGCCTTTATTAGGTAGCGCCTCCTATGGATCCCTTGGACGGTGGAGGTCTGAATAAGGGACTTGTTTCGAAACATCACCCATTCCTTCTCTCCAAAGATTCTGCCTGTCCCGCTGAGCTTTTTGTGTCCATCTTCGGTTTAAACCAGCATCCGCGGTTCCTTCCTACACAAGTCAGTAGCCGTGATGGATCGGGCACTGCTCATTACGTTTTGTCATTTCCTTCACTACTGGGTCTTCGAGCTACTGAACCAGGCCGTGATGCAACCAGTCAATATACTCTCTACTGTACACCTCTCGAGGTTCAAAAGAGTATTCATCGACATACCGTTTCACTCTGTCGCCATCATTACTCAGCATTGATTGCCCTCTCCTGCTACTCTTAACATCTGTTTATCTCATGCTGAGGGCGCCTCTGTCTCCCATACTCTTCTATACTCAAGGTTGATCTTCCTTGGATAAAAGTAGATGTGTAGTTAACCACATGCACCATCACTTTCTACTTGTCATTTATTCTCTTGCACGGAAGGTGGCAGTAGACAGCTCTCCATTCCATTAAAAAGACGTTTAGCAATGAAGACGCCAAAGCAGTTTCGAAGGTATCCTTAAAAACATTGTAGATTTCAGATCAAAATTTGTATTTTTCACGCCCAGATACCAATTAGTGATGTTATAAATTGCTGAATCAGAAGTCGTCGATGCGGGTAATAAGGGAAGAGAATGGCTTATCAAGGACATTGTTAGCTACACTGCAACAATGCCAACTCAAAGCTTCTACACTGCAATGTTATTTTTCTATTTTTAGGATGCACTCCTTTGTTCCACCGGGTGGCACCACCAGCACTGGATGCCTCGCCAACAGTCTGTCTGCCCTTTATTCTGTTTTTGTTATTTTAAGTATGTGATAAAAGTATGCTTTCGTGTTTCTTGGTTTGTTTTATGTGGGGGCTGGGGGGGAAATTGGGGGAAACGTTTTTTCAATTTCTTACTTCGACGGAGATGCAATTTTTCTCCGTATTGGATCTCCGTCCCCACTGCGGCCTAACATCGAGGAGTTGGCGGCCTTTCCTGGAGACTGGCCCAGCGCTTCAAGCCGCGGACTTTAACATCAGGAGCTGCGATCCTTTGCCGAGGATCGACTGTGGAGAGCTCCAACCGCGGGACCTGTGGACTTTAACATCGGGAAGTCTCTGGTAAGAAGAGGCCGATTCAGGAGCTCCATGCCGCAGAGAGTTTCAACCGTCCCAACGCGGGAATTCGATTATCCCGACGCGAGGGCCTCGGACAGTCGGCAGCGGCGACTGTGGATGGTTCAACAGTCCCGACCACGGGTGAACAAAGAGGAAGATGATTGATCTTTATTACCTTCCATCACAGTGAGGAATGTGGAATTCACTGGTGGATATTTATGTTAAATTTTATTTTATATGGCTGTGTGTCTTGTTGCTTTTTGCTTAGTGTGGCTGTATGGTACCTCAAATTTCGCTGAGTTACCAAATTTCACTTAATAGGTATATGTGACAATTAAATTGAAACTGGAATCTTGAATCTTTGTTCAGAATTGATATTCACTGTAGATATTCAGTTTTTGGAGAGGAAAAAGCTAAATCTTTAAAAATTAATGTACAGCAATAAAATCAATACATCCCACTCCTGAATTAAACATCCAGGTAAAATGAATATTTACCAAGGGAAGGTTTATTTTATGAGTGGGTGTTATAGTATGTTAAATGAAATGCTGTGCTTTGTCATTGAGTGATGCAGTGAGGAAATGTTATAACACAAGGTCCAAGTGGCGGAAGGGCCCAATGCATTAAATCAGAATCTGAGGTTTTAAAGAGAATTCCAATGTTATTGTTGCTGCTAAATTATACAGGAACGTGACTACTTTTGTAAAAATGAACGACAGTTGCATTTTAGGTGTTGCTTAACAGGCCTGAGATCTAGGCGTCTTGGGGAACTTTGCAGGAAACGTGCACAGCGTTTCTTTACAAATGATCCAGTTACATTTCTTTAATACTTATGGCTGTGGCAGGTTCATTTCCATACCCACCAAAACAAACCCAGGTTCATTTCAGCACACCAAAATTAATATATCAAATTTTTTTTTTTTAATTCCTGAATAATAATTGGTTGCACACACTTTTGACACATGGCTAAGCATAAACCAAATGTTGATAAATGGTGTAGGATGAAACTGCAGATGCTGGTTTCCCCCAAAGATAGACTCAAAATGCTGGAGTATCTCAGCGGGACAGGCAGCATCTCTGGATAGAAGGAATGGGTGACGTTTTGGGTCGACACCCATATTCAGACTGAGAGTCAGGGGAGAGGGAGACAGAGATAAGGAAGTGTAAGGTGTGAAAACAAGACATCAGAGGGGATGGAGATCAAGGAGAATGTAGCATAGATCATTGTTAGCTAGGAGAAGATGACAACGAAACACACAGAGATAAAGTTAAATCAGGGGGACAGTCAGACTGGTCAGAGAACTGGGAAGGGGGAGGGATGGAGAGAGAGGGAAAGCAAGGGTTACGAAGTCAGAGAAGTCATTATTCATAACTCTGTGGTGTAAGCTGCCCAAGCAAAATATGAAGTGCTGTTCCTCCAATTTGCGCTGGGCCTCTCTCTGACAGTGGAGGAGGCCCAGGACAGAAAGGTCAGTATGGGAATGGGAGGAGGAGTTAAAGTGTTCAGCAATCAGGAGATCAGATAGGTTTAGGCGGTTGATGAATGGGCCAGGAGCCTCTGTGATTTAACTCAGCAGCCGTGACTGTTGTCATTAACCAAACTATAATACATATTTTTCCATCATTGTGCACAGAGAAAGCCTAAGAAGATTTATTTTAAGCATTGAAACTGGAATAGATTTAACTTAGTTATGCGTATGTCAAATGTGCTTTTTATAAGTTACACTTGTGTGAAAGAAACATGTGTGCCAAAATTATTGATAAAAATCACATAAAAAGCCAAGCAAGTCCATTAAATAAAAGGCACGGCATTAGACTACGTCTCATAGCAGCACAAATATGCAAAGCTGATAATACAAAGAATCTTGAATAGGGGCCAACAATACAGGAAGGTATGGCTGGGACTGGCTTCTGAAGCGACACATGCTATGCCTGGAAATTTGAGGTATTAAATGTAATAATCTGGACTCACAAACATTCTCTGCACCTTTTCCTGATTTTTCTTCACCTTTTGCTGATGTTTCTTCAGAGTTGTGAATTTGTGGAATTATCTGCCACAGAAGGCAGTGGAGGCCGACTCACTGGATGTTTTTGAGAGTTAGATTTAGCTCTTGGGGCTAAAGGAATCAAGGGATATGGGGGAAAAAGCAGGAACGGGGTACTGATTTTAGATGATCAGCCATGATCATATTGAATGGCGTGGCTGGCTCGAAGGGCCAAATGGCCTACTCCTGCACCTATTTTTCTTTGTTCAATGTTTCTATGTTTCCCTTCAAGATTTTAGGGCACCTTAACATTTAGCTTTCAGCAAGCATGTCCTCTTTGGACAGGCGGCACCTGCAATTCACATCTATCTTTTACAATAATAATGTTTGCATTCCTTGGGGTATTTACTGTTCGCATCCTTTCTGCCAGTTTTGGGCAATTTGTGTCAAAAACTGCAAGATAATTGGAATACTTAAATTTAACCCGACAGGGAACTCATGAATAGTGAAATTATGAGCAAAATAGAAACAGCCGTCAGTGTATGAAATAAACTGTGGGGCTAATTTTAATTCCCATGTCAGTCTCATGTGGATAGGGATGATGGGGTGAGGGTGAAATGGGCTTCATTAACATTAACACTGGCCAGGGTGGTGCAGGGGTAGATTTGCTGCCTTACAGCGCTGGAGACCTGGGCTCGATCCCGACTACGGATGCTGTCTGTACGGAGTTTGTACGGTCTCCCCGTAACCGCGTGGGTTTTCTCCAGGATCTCCGGTTTCTTCCCACACTCCAAAGACGTACAGGTTTGTAGGTTAATTGGCTTGGTAAATGTAAAAATTGTCCCTAGTGTGTGTAGGATAGTGACAGTGTGCGGGGATCGCTAGTCGGTGCGGACCCGGTGGGCCGAAGGGCCTGTATCTCTAAACTAAACTAAAAGCTAGTATTTCCACTTTACGGATTCCCATCAAGTAGCCATTTTGGAAAATGAAATAACAAGATCTGATGGAATGTGAGAAAATTATGACCGGAAAATACAAATTATTTTCACTTTTGTGCTTACATCTACTCTTACCATTACCACCACCAGTCCTATTACAACGACTATTTGCACATAAAATATCCGAAGATCCTTCAGAGGCACTAAAGATTTTCACAGAATGTTACTGCATTGATTTTTGAGTGGCAAGCCTGATTGATTTTATTTAAATTATGTGATATTTTTGCATGTGCTCAGATCCATAGAGCAGTTAAACATGGTGTAGAATGTTAATAACTTGGAGGCATTTAACCTTTATCAATCTTTGACAGAAGGTTTAGTGTGCAAAACTAAATACCTTTTCACTTGATTAATGTAGAAGTTTTATACCCTCTCTTTAAAAACCAAACTGAGTTCTGTGGCAATAGTTGCGATGATTCAGTTTATAAAGTAGCTTATTTCCATTGAAGGTATCACAAAATGCTGGAGTAACTCAGCGGGTCAGGCAGCATCTCTGGAGAGAAAGAATGGGTGACATTTCGGATCGGATCTCATTTAACAATGGATGGCTGTTAATCATATTTGATTTTTATCAAAATACAAAATACTGCAATGTTACAGATATTCCCCAAATTTGTTTTCATTGTTATGTGTTCTATTGCAGATGCGTGCGGATCACCGATACAGGGCTCGGCTATCTATCCACAATGTCTTCCCTGCGCAACTTGTACCTGCGATGGTGTTGCCAGGCGAGTATGGCACTACTCACGCTTTAAAGTTAAAATATTCACCTCATTTCCAGGACATACCGACAACTTTGAAAAAGCTGTGGTAACAAAGGCAATTGGCCGGCAATTGTAACACTTAATACAGTATTACAGAGCACTGTCCTTTCAAAATCATCAATACATTCACATGGAAATCCTGGGAGGTGCAGCAGCTAAATGCCAGTGACCACTTAGGCTTTAGATTCCCCAAAGCAAACTAACTGTGCTGGAGGCCTTGACCTACCAGTTGTGTGCCTTTCTATCACTGAGAATGGAGAATCCTGTATTGTGTTCAGAGGCTGGGTTCCATATCATCAACGGTCACACGTACTATCGGCCCTAGTTTGTCATGGGAATAGTGGAGCAATCAGATATTTTGATGGTAATGGTATTGGGGCAGTGGTGGTGGGGTGGGGGGAGTGAGGTGGGCGGAGAGGGGTGGAGTGAGATCAGGTACCGGTACTGATGCTGGGATGGAGTTGGGAGAATGGCATTTGGCACACCAGCAAAGTTTTGGACAATGAGGCTTTGTAATGTGATTGCCGGGCAGAATAACAGGAGATCCGAGCCTTGGACTGAGGGGATCACGGAGTCAGGGTCAGAATGGAGATTAGATGGGTGTTCGGAAGGTGCTTTGCAAGGATGTGGTCAGTCAATTAAAAAGGTAATTCAATTGAATATTACATCGGAAATATTTGAAATTCCAAGGATGTTGCACCAGAAGTGCCTGGCCAAATTTCTACAGTGAAAAAAAAAAGATCGATTTTCAATTGCACCAATGCAGATTTTAAAAAAACACAGTAATTTTGGACAATGACAAATTCATGTCAATAAGTAGGGTGGTAGATTTTGCAAAATGCCAAACATTAGCATGGATTATTAATAGCTATGACACCAGCAGTGGGAGTATTACAAAGATAATTGTCAAGATTTTATATGAAGCATGTTGCACATGGACAGATCGATGCAGACACGGTATCTTCACTAAATTAATAAATACTTAACACACTGTCTTAAAAACAATGACGGGGATATTCAAGCAATGGAGATAATGAACTGTTGTAATATTGATTTGTTTCTCTGTCTCCATGACCTGGACATTCCCTATAGCGCTGCATTTCACAGCTTTTACATGTTCCTCTGTGTATTTTCTTTCAAACTCTCTTACTAACTTATCAACCTCTCTTACTAACCTCATCAACAGTTTAGAATTGTCTGTTTTTTGTGTAAATGCTGTTTACAAACACATGGGTTGAGGAAACGATTTAAGCATTCGTGCAAAAACAAAAATCCCACTTTTTTTTCAAACTTTCAGGACATTTGATGGATTTGACACCATCTTTATGATAAATGATCATTTTGTTTAGTTTAGAGATACAGCACAGAAACAGGCCCTTCGGCCCACCGAGTCCACACCGACCAGCGATCCCCGCACATTAACGCTATCCTACACACACTAGGAACAATTTACATTTATACCAAGACAATTAACCTACATACCTGTACGTCTCTGGAGTGTGGGAGGAAACCGAAGCTGTCAGAGAAAACCCGTGCAGGTCACGCGGAGAACGTATAAACTCCGTACAGGCGGCACCCGTAGTCAGGATCGAACCCGGGTCTCTGGTGCTGCAAGTGCTGTAAAACAGCAACTCTACCGCTGCGCCACCATGCCACCACTAGTCATGGTGATACAATACCCAGGATCCATTAAAACCCAGGTTTTGTTTTCAATTTTGTTGCTGAAGGCAGTATAATGGGCCACTTAAGATCTCTCTTTCCAAAGTAAATTATTGACATTATCTTCAAGTTACTACTTATGCAACCTATTCTAACATAAGCAATTACAAAACAAGCCTGTGAAATAATGCCTGATGAACAGCTTATTCATATTTATTTTTGCAGGTGCAAGATTTTGGTTTACAACATCTCCTTGGAATGAGGAGTTTACGATTACTCTCATTAGCAGGTGAATAATTTTAGTTTTATCAATAGCGGCTAACTTAATATATGGAAGAGATTTTTGTGATATCCATTTGTGTGACCTGCTTCATGTGTAAAAATGCAAGGATATTAAAGTTTTCCACAAAAGTATATAAATTCAGAAATAACCTAGTGAGATAAAACATGCTTGGCACAACTTATAAAACATAACTCTGCTGCAATGGTATCATATCTGGTAGAGGTTTTTGGGAGATGGGATCATTGTGAGAAATGGGAAAAATGTTGGTGCATCTGGCAGGAATCTCAAACGTGAAGACTTGTCTTCTAAGTCTCGTTATCACATGCTCGACAAGGCTGATCATGATGGTTATTTTGCCCATCTGAACCATTACATTTAAAAAGCAAATTAATCACTTGATAGGGAAAATAAATTGTCATTTCTTTTCAAGATATTTTAAATAGTATTGGGTAGACTGACGGGACTGAGGGCTGATAAATCCCCAGGACCTAATGGTCTGCATCCCAGGGTACTCAAGGAGGTGGCTCGAGAAATTGTGGACGCATTGGTGATCATTTTCCAATGTTCAATAGATTCAGGATCAGTTCCTGTGGATTGGAGGGTAGCTAATGTTATCCCACTTTTCAAGAAAGGAGCGAGAGAGAAAACTGGGAATTATAGACCAGTTAGCCTGACATCGGTGGTGGGTGAGATGCTGGAGTCAATTATTAAAGAGATAATAACGGCGCATTTGGATAGCGGAAAAAGGATTGGTCCAAGTCAGCATGGATTTATGAAGGGGAAATCCTGCTGGACTAATCTTCTGAAATTTTTGGAGGATGTGACAAGTAAAATGGATGAAGGAGAGCCAGTGGGTGTAGTGTATCTAAACTTTCAGAAAGCCTTTGATAAGGTACCACACGGGAGGTTGGTGGGCAAAATTAGAGGTATTGGGGGTAGGGTATTGACATGGATAGAGAATTGGTTGGCAGACAGGAAGCAAAGAGTAGGAATAAACGGGTCATTTTCAAAATGGCAGGCAGTGGCGAGTGGAGTGCCGCAAGGTTCGGTGCTGGGGCCGCAACTATTTACAATATATATTAATGATTTGGATGATGGAATTAGAAGTAACACTAGCAAGTTTGCAGATGACACAAAGCTGGGTGGCAGTGTGAACTGCAAAGAGGATGTTAGGAGGTTGCAGGGTGACTAGGACAGGTTGAGTGAGTGGGCAGATGCATGGCAAATGCAGTAGTAATGTAGATAAATGTGAAGTTATCCACTTTGGCGGCAAAAATATGGAGGCAGATTATTATCTCAATGGTGTCCGATTAAGTAAAGGGGAAGTACAACGAGACCTTGGTGTCCTTGTACACCAGTCACTGAAAGTAAGCGTGCAGGTACAGCAGGCAGTGAAGAAAGCTAATGGCACGTTGGCCTTCATAACGAGAGGATTTGAGTACAGGAGCGAAGAAGTCCTTCTGCAGTTGTATAGGGCCCTGGTGTGACCACATCTGGAGTATTGTGTGCAGTTTTGGTCTAATTTGAGGAAGGATGTCCTTGCTATTGAGGCAGTGCAGCGTAGGTTAATCTCTGGGATGGAGGGACTGTCATATGAGGAAAGATTGTAAAGACTAGGCTTGTATTCACTGGAGTTTAGAAGGATGAGAGGGGATCTTATAGAGACGTATAAAATTATAAAAAGACCAGACAAGCTAGATGCAGGAAAAATGTTCCCAATGTTGAGGGTGTCTAGAACCAGGGGGCACAGTCTAAGAATAAAGGGGAGGCCATTTAAAACTGAGGTGAAGAAACTTTTTCACCCAGAGAGTTGTGAATTTGTGGAATTCTCTGCCACAGAAGGCAGTGGAGGCCAATTCACTGGATGAATTTAAAAGAGAGTTAGATAGAGCTCTAGGGGCTAGAGTAATCAAAGGATATGGGGAGAAGGCAGGCACAGGTTGCTGATTGTAGATGATCAGCCATGATCACAATGAATGGCGGTGCTGGCTCGAAGGGCCAAATGGCCTCCTCCTGCATCTATTTTCTATGTTTCTATGTTTCTATACTGACAACTTTGGATTGCAAATTTGTTGGAGCCTTCAGACAACAGACAAGGAGAAGAAAAGGAGTCCTAAACTTTCTTTTGATAGCTTCTTGAACAACTTATTACCCAAGGTGAGTATCGGGAGGTATGTACATTCCCCACATTGTGGGTGGAAAGTGGCCAAAGAACTTTCAAAGGAAGTAATAGTAGAAATCACCGTGAAATACCACAGAGGTACAGTACAAGGTAAGTAAAACCAATTATTTTTATTTCTCAGAACCTATTTATAGTCAGGCTCCAGCAGCACTTGGAGTGGTGAGTATTATTGCAACCGATCCTGTCACAGTAACGACAGTGCCTTATTTCACTCTTGTACGTGACATAAACTCTCTTGGTGCTCTCCTTTCCCGGTGTCAATTGCATAACCTGAACATCCTCTCGACTCCTTCATCAATTCACTCAACATACTTCCAATTCCCCACTCTTCTATTGCTTATCCGAGTCTTCCTTTCAGCTTAAGCACTGCATGCAGAAGGCTCATGCATGTGCATCTACCTTCTCAATATCCATTCATAATCCTGTCCTTCTCCATCTACAGGAGAAGCGAGCAGTCGATAGAAGGGAGAGAGAGAGAGAGTTTCACTGTTGGCGTTAAAAACCTGTCATGTGGTCCTCATCCAGATAGAACAGGAGACAACATAATTTTTTGGCACAGCAAGAAGGGACTGCTTCGGCAATGGTGAAACTACAAAGTCTTTTGAGCAGAGTGGCTGGTTATTGCTTGAACCTTGACATGAACTGCAAGCAATTGCACTTTGGACAACTCTCAAGGTGAACCAGTGTGGTCAAGCTTTGAATTTGTTAATATTCCAGCTTCTATGCCATTCTAACATGAGCTTTCTCTTTCTTCTAGGTCCCACTTAGTAGCAAGAACCTCATCAGCAGCCTGCAGATGAGGACACCTCAATAGGGCAACATCTGTCCTGAGGAATCACCGTTACGCATCACATAACTTTCACACACCACCACAGTGACTGATGCCTCTAGAGGATGCAAGTGATGTGGGATGGGTTTCGGTTGTCAACAATAAGTCACAAGGGGCTTGTACCTATAAAATGCAAAGCACAAATAAACAGGAGCAGCTATTGAATTACTTTAATCCACGTCACGCACATCACATGTTCACTGGCAAGACATTTATCACAAGCATCATCTGAGACCTCTAGAAGAAAGGAGTTCAGTCAACTCAGACTGGCCAATACAATATTGTGTGTAAAAAAATGAAGGTAACAATCGAGAGGGGATAAGAGTATTTGTGACAGCCACTCACAATGGAGGATGAATCCTGCTCCCCAGTATACCAATTAAAGAAACAGAAAATATAACGTCTGCTTTCACAAGGCAGCTCCAAGGCACCTTTGGTTTGCTTGAGATACTGACTGTGGCTCACATGTTGATGTATTTCATAAAGCAGGCCTAAAACAGGTAGGTGCCAGGCATCTTAGTTGCCTGTTGTAACCTGAGCACGGAGCCCCTGGAACCTGCTTCCCAGTTCAATAAGATCAGAGATAATATGCAACCTTCCACATCGCGAATTTAACATCTCCTTTAGAACCTGGCCCCGTGCAGTATGCAGCAGCATCGCCAGTATTGCATGCGGTGCATTATGAACGTGCACACTCATGTGCATGATGTGCAAGGGTGCCTTGTTTCCTTTTTCACGACAAGAAAACAGCATCATCTCAATGCATTTCTTACCCTTGTGGCTGCAGCTCGTGCACAAAAGCTTGTCCAAATTAAGTGAAACACTGGTGGACTGTCGGTAACCATGGTATTTTATCCCATTACGACTCACATTCTTTTGAGGTGACTGAAAAGAAAAGAAAAGAAAGGAAAAAAAGCTCTGGAATAATTATGTATATAAATAGAATACTTAATGAGAGCATTTACCTAACCTACATAACTGTGAGGTAAGATTATGGGATAATATTGTCCTCATTTTGGGGATTAACAGTTTAATCCCCAGTTCCAATCCTCTTAAGTATTCTCCATGTGTTTGCTTTTATTTTCAAAGCGGGGTGATTGGGGCTGGGAAGGAGCGATAGATCAGCCATGATTGAATGGCGGTGTAGACTTGATAGGCCGAATGGCCTCATTTTACTGCTATTCCTTATGACCTTATGACAACGCTGCCTTCTTGTTCCCTAGGCTGCCCATTGCTGACCACTGCTGGCCTCTCGGGCTTGATTCAGCTGCAAGACTTGGAGGAGCTGGAACTAACCAACTGCCCTGGCGCCACCCCAGAGCTCTTCAAATATTACTCCCAACACCTGTCCCGCTGTATGGTGATCGAGTAAGGACTCCAGGGATTGGCTGTTTACACAGAATGACCACTTCCAGCCAAACCCCAGCACTGACTACCAAACAGATAAAAGCTTGGAGATGAGTGTGCATCTGATCAATGATAGGAAAGTGATTTTACAGTGTCCGGAATGAGAAAGAAACTGTGAATATAAACAAACTGAGATTACTTTTGCTTTGGTGTGCAACCAGAGTCATCCCATTCTCTGTCTGGATGTGTGAATTCCACAGTCATTCCTGCTCATCACACTTTTCTCTAAATGTGGAGTGGTTGTGACCGGGCTTGTTCTGAGCATGTGCAGCATTTGCAGGTAGCTGCAGTCATATGCTGCTGCTGCTGTAACTCTTGTGTTTCGGTGCTGGATCTCTGTAATGTGTCTAACGTTTATGTAGAAATTCTGTTTGCTGAAATGTCTCCCTCTGCGGATGTCAGGCTGTATCTCTCTTATTAGGAAAACAAAACGAGTTGTGGTGTTCATTCCTTGTACTAGGGATGGATGTTAGAGCATCTCTTCCAGAAGCTGTTGTCAACCAATTCTAATAACTCTTAACCAGCTCACAATGGAGAGCATTCTCCACTAGCCCAAATGTTGGCAGATATTGTTTTTCGTGCAAAAAACAAAAACAAAACACAATTAGTATTTTCTTTTTTCAGTTTCTAATGTTGGCTGGTTCGCTGCTGAGGGGAACAGAGTTGGGGACTGGGGTTTAGACAAAGGAGTACAACACCTGACTTCTTTTTGGTGCAAGTTGAAGGACGTATGGGAAACAAAATCAGCAACAGCAACTGCCCATTTCATCCCTGAAGATTTCAGGGATTGGATGAGTTGGACTGGACTGTTTTCATATCTACAGGAGTATGTTTTCATAGAGACAAAAAGAAGCCCATTCTTGTTGTGAGCCTCCTATGAAAGCAGGATGGCCTTGGGACTTCCTTACTGTATATATTTTTCTGTCTGTTTGGATACTCTTTAAAGAATCATATCTTATATTTGCTAAGTGTTTTCCTGTGCTGTTAGCCATTGGCTGTGATTTATAATATGTTGCTTTAAATGAAAAGATCTTAGAAGGTAACATGGAAGGCCTGAACTCCATATATCTGCTGTAAAACTACCAAGCTTTTCTTAACCCTGCTACCCCACGCCCCCGCCCAGCTATACAGTGGAATTTTACAAAGAAACTCAAAGCAGAAGCAGCAATATTATTTCTATCATTGCTTTCAGCTGAATTGTGATGCCTTTGTTGTGTACAGTGTGATGCTTCCATGCAGTATCCTTTCGGAAAGTCAGTCCACTGTCAGTACAAATATTCTTAAAATAAATATTCCAAACAAAATCTCTAGCTCTTGCTGCCTTCATTGAAAGTGCCATTTAGCTTCTTCACAGAACTACCATAAAAAGGTCAGCCTGAAGAAGGGCCTCGACCCGAAACGTCACCCATTCCTTCTATCCAGAGATGCTGCCTGTCCCGCTCAGTTGCTCCAGCATTTTGTGTCTAAAAAGGTAATTCGATGGCTTTAGCAGGGGGGTCAAAAACAAGAGGAGTTAGGTTTGAAGTAATTGGTAAAGGATTAGTGGGGAGGTGACAAAATATTGCCCAGAGGACAGCAGGAATCTGAAATTCATTGCTGAGGGTTAGAGGGGGAAACTTTCAATATATTCATAACCCTTGAAGGTGGACTTGAAGAACAGTGTGGCAGAGCCTTCTCTATGTTAACATTAGCCCAAATTGTTTTTTCCTTTGCCGTTTTAAAAACAGTTAGAACGATGACCTCTTCCAGATACAATTTGTGTGGAATAAAAAACAAACAGCACGAGCCTCACAGCCAGCTCAAGAACAATGGAAAAGCATTTTTTAGATTTAAAAAAGCTGAACATGATAGAAAAAAGAATTGTCAGTCATAGTGCATGGAAACAGGCCCTTTGGCCCATCTTGCCTATGCCGATTAAGGTGTCCCATCTACATTAGTCCTACCTGCCCATATTTGGCTTTCATATCCCTCTAAATCTTTCCTCTCCAGGCTGCTGTCCAATTAAAATGATGTCCTACTACCTGCCTCAACTACCTCCTCCGGCAGCTTGTTCCATACACCCACCACCCTCTATGTAAAAAGTTGCCCCTTAGGTTCCTTTTAAATCTTTCCCCTCTCATCCTAAACCTATGTCCTCTGGTTCTTGATTCCCCTACACTGGGTAAAAGACTCTGTGCGTCTGCCCTATCTATTCCCTTCATGGTCTTATACATCACTATAAGATTACTCCCAATCCTCCTGACTCCACGAAATAAAGTCCTAGCCTGCCCAACCTCTCCAGTCCTGGCAACATCCTCGTAAACCTCTCTGCACTCTTTCCCGCTTATCTTTACTATAGCACGGTGACCAAAATGAACACAATATTCCAAATGTGGCCTCATCAGTGACTTG
This sequence comes from Rhinoraja longicauda, assembly GCF_053455715.1. Lineage (NCBI taxonomy): Eukaryota > Metazoa > Chordata > Chondrichthyes > Rajiformes > Arhynchobatidae > Rhinoraja > Rhinoraja longicauda. The sequence goes on along the minus strand of NC_135973.1, from coordinate 31,376,043 downwards.
TACAATTGTAACATAACATTCCAACTTCTTTGCTCAATACTCTGACTGATGAAAGCCAATGTGCTGAAAGCATTCACGACCACCCTATCTACCTGTGACGCCACTTTCAAGGAACTATGTGCCTGCACTCCTAGATCCCACTGCTCCACATGCAACACTGCTCAGAATCCTGCCATTCACTGTGACAAAATGTTTGGAGTGATAATGAAGCGACAACTATTTACCTTTACTGCAAAGAGGAAAGTAATGCAAGATGTCACGAGAAGGAAAAAGTTGACAATTTAGAAGGTAATTCTCCTAAAAGTTGGTAGAAATTGAAACTGATGCACAAGTCAGCAAGAGCAGTAATGGGCCAGTCAAAAAAAGTAGACTTTACAAGAATTTATTTGAGCAGTCTTCAAATTATTTTAAATAATTTATTCTTAAGTAAAACCAAAAATGGTAATGGAATGGTGGGCACAACCTGGAATCAGATTTAGATCAGGTATTGGCTTAATGTCCTTTACGTTTTTGTGCATTTGTGTTATTGTAGAGCAATGAGTGAAGTTGAGTGGGGAGATAAATTTAAGCATGCAGAACATTTATCTATCGGCAAGCAAACAGTAAACAAGTGACTTTTCCCCACATCCGATTAAATATTCTCTAAAATGTACCATGGAGAATATTTCACAGAACCCTGACATTGTTGTGTGAAACATTCTAATAATATTCCAGGGTCATTACTCTTAAACAAAACCAATTGTATCCATCAACGCTCTCCTCATAATTATGTAAACATCCTTTTTTTCCCTTCACAAGCAGCAAAGAAAAAAGTTACAGCACAGATGGGGGCTATTTTTCTCTTCACATCCATGCCAGGAAAGTCTCAGAATAAAACACTGCCACCATAAGAGTAGCAATTAACTCCAGCATCAAGCTCAAGTAGAAGCCGAAAGGGTTATAAATAACAATAACAGTTGGAAATGTAATAGAGACTGCTACGTACTCAATGGATTTGATGGCATTCACGTCCCTACTCCAAATCCTGCCATCATTTAAATCTTAATGATACTTCAACCTTCATGTACTCCCTCCATCTCTTTCTCTCCATAACATATGGAGGTTTTGGCAATCCCCCCCATAATTTATTCAGAAATAAATTTTCTCTTTCGCCATCTTGTCAAATTGTGCGATTCAATCTGCCTAATAATAACACCCCTATTAAGGGGTGTGAAATGTAAATGATGAATAGTTAAATAGTTTCATGGGTATAAATTAAAAGTACATCTCTGATGCTTAGTGAGATTCAGTTCAAAACAGGAATATGGGAGGAGTGGAACACTGGTGATGGTGGTCAGAACCAGGTGACAGTTTGGAGGTACAGTTTAGAGAAACAGGCCCTTCGGCCCTCCAAGTCCGCACTGACCATTGTTCACACTAGTTCTATGATATCCCACTTTCTCATCCACTTCCTACACATTTGGGGCAATTTACAGAGGTCAATGTACCCACAAACCTGCACGTCTTTGGGATGTAGAAGGAATCCGGAACACCCGGAAGAAACCTACGCAGACCCAGGGAGATCATGCAAAGCCTACAAGAAAACATCCGAGGTCAGGATCGAACCTCTGTCTCTGGCGCTGTGAGGCAGTAATGCTATCAGCTGTCCCATCGTGCCACCATTGGCAATGTTTAGTGATGGCAACTATTCCCAGAGACGCAGCTAGTAGAGTTGTTGATTTGCAGCACCACAAGCCTGGATTCAATCCCGACCTCAGATACTGTCTAGGTGGAGTTTGCATGTTCACCCTCTGACTGCGTCGGTTTTCTCTCACATTCCAAAATGTATGGGTTGGTAGTTCAATTTACCACTTCGAGTTATCCCTAGTGTACAGATGAATAGTAGAATCTGGGGAAGGTTATTGGGAATGTGGTGAAAATAAAATGGATTAGTGTAGGATTGCTCTAGTGGACAATTAGAGCCAGCGGCACAGTGGTGCAGCAGTGGAGTTGTTGCCATACAATGCCAGAGACTCGGGTTCGATCTGGACTACGTCTATATTGAGTTTGGACATCCTGTGACTGCGTGGGTTTTCTCCGGGTGCTCTGCTTTCCTCCCACAAAGACAAGCAGGTTTGTAGGTTAATTGGTTTCTATAAATTGTCCTCGGTGTGTAGGATGGAACTAGTGCATGGATGATCGTTGGTTAGCAAGGGCTCGTTGGGCCAAAGGGCCTGATTCCACAGTGTATCTCTAAACTAAACAATTGGTCAAGGCAAACTCAGTGGGCTAAAGAGCCTTTTCCATGCCCTCTGGCTATATTTAAATGTAACATCTCCAGGTTTGCAGATTACATGAAGCTGGGTGGCAGTGTGAGCAGCGAGGAGGATGTTATGAGGCTGCAGGGTGACTTGGATAGGTTGCGTGAGTGGATGATTGGCCATGATCATATTGAAACATAGAAAGTAGGTGCAGGAGTAGGGCATTCAGTCCTTCAAGCCAGCACCGCCATTCAATATGATAATGGCTGATCATCCAGAATCAGTACCCCGTTCCTGCTTTTTCCCCATAAACCCCTTGATTCCGTTAGCCCTAAGAGCTATATCTATCTCTTGAAAACATCCAGTGAATTAGCCTCCACTGCCTTCTGTGGCAGAGAATTCCACAGATTCACAACAGCACGAAGGGCCGAATGGCCTACTCCTGCACCTATTTTCTTAGTTTCTATCACTATTCTAGCTAGGTACAGTTTATAATGACAGAAAAAAATATATTTATTTTTAATACCGACATGAAATTTGATTTAAAAATCAGAAAGTGCTGGAAAACTCAGCATTTATTGGAAGAGTTCAATGTTTCAATCAATAAACCTCCCGAGTGGTGGACAGCTTTCACATTATAAAGAATCGCAAACAGATTTATTCAATCTTCTGATTACCTCATTACTATTACTCATCATAGGTCTGCAGTGTGTAACTATAGCAATGTATTGAATTGAATTGAATACTTTGTCACATGTGACAAGTCACAGTGAAATTCTTTGCTTGCATGCCCAAGGTATGCAAATAGTCACCACGTCAAAGGCGCTTACAAAGTTACAAAGTAAGTAGCAATGAGTACAAGAGTTAGGACATCATCTTACAATTGCATAGGACATTGGAAAGACCACACCCAAAAAATTGGGTGCAGTTCTGATTGCCATACTTTGGAAAGGATCTCATTAAGCTGGAAAGGGTGCAGAAACGATTCACAAGGATGTTGCCGGGACTGAAGGGCTCGAGGTATCAGGAGAGAGTGGATAGGCCCGGACTATTTTCGCTGGAGTGAAGGAGGCTGAGGTTATTGAGGTCTATAAAATTCCATGTAGATATGGTGGTTGACCACATTCTTCTTCCCAGGTTGGATGAGGTTAGGGGGTCTAAAACTAGTGGGCATAGGTTTAAAGCAAGAGGAGATCTGAGAGATGAGTTTTCCACACAGTGGAGTGTGGTCAGAGGACGTGGTAGAGGCAGGCACAAAATGCAGGAGTAACTCAGCAGGACAGGCAGCATTGGAGAGAAGGAATGGGTGATGTTTCAGGTCGAGACCCTTCTTCAGACCCGACTGATCAGAAATGTCTTCACCCGAAACGTCACCCATTCCTTCTCTCCAGAGAAGTTACCTGTCCCCTTGAGTTACTCCAGCATTTTGTGTCTATCTTCGGTATAAACCAGCATCTGCAGTTCCTTCCTACACAAGTGGCAGAGCAGGTACAATGTATAAAAGATGTTGGATAGTTACATGGATAGGAAAGGGTTAGAATGATATGGGGGCAAACGCAGGCAAACGGGATTAACTCAGTAAGGCACCTGGGTTGAGAGGGACAGGTTGGGCTGCTCGGCCTGTTTCCATGCTGTATGACTGTGTTATCAGGAAGGACTTACTACAACCACTACGCCTTGCCTCAATTACATTGTCAATGGCTCCATTTGACACAATCAAACCCTTCACCAGGTATTTCTAACTGAACTGCCCAAATCTTTGCCATAGGCAGTGCCATAGCTAGTTAAGAAATCATTTTGTCCTCCATGCCCTTCCGGTTAGATTCCATCAAATACTGCAAAATAAATTGCCGAATGGCCTCCTCCTGCACCTATTGTCTATTGTCTATTGTCTAAATTGAAGAGCCTCCTTTCCTGTTCTTGTGATTGCTCGATTTGTCCCTATTTTACTGCCGTGACTTAGGTATTTAATGAAGGTAGGTTAGAGGAACCCAGAATCACTCATTGTAATGATACAAAACAAGTGCCATCGTACAATTGCTGCATAAAACATTGACAGCTCCAATTAAACTCTGTGTTGCTCTTGGAAATGTTTTGAGACTTTGGTTGCCTTTTCTGCAGCCTCAATACATTTTGAGTGAAGAAAATGTGATTCTGATATGCAAACACATAATCACTAAGGTGCAGTAAGCAGAGTATCACACACTCACTTCAAACAAATTGAGATTAGATGAAAACCATGAGTCAACAGTGCATCAAAATAGAAAACAAAACTCAAGTTAGAAGATTTATCACTTAATTCCTGTGCTCTCCCTACTTTTTGCTAATTGGTTTGTAATTAAATGACAGTATTAATACACTGTGATGTCACATCTTGGGTCAGGACAGTTCATTACTGGAAAAACTTGCTTTCTGCCTATTTTAAATGCTTTTCTCACAGTAAATAGTCAATTGGACGGCGGTGTCCTCTTGTATTCTGCACTCATAACAAATCGACTTAAAACAAGCTAATTAAACATACAGCTCTATACATCGACAGATAGCATTTCTGACATGGATGTGTGGGTTGTTTGTGACAAATCTCAAACAGCGCTGGTGAATTTATTGAATCTGGAAAGTGGCAGGTAGGTGGGTGAATTTTAAACTCGTTGACCTGCCCTCCCAACAATCCATTAGACAAAAGAGAATTTCAATGGGGATTATGTGCTTACACTCACTGACAGCATCTGTAGCAAGGGACACTGTCAACAGTCTTGTCAGTGCTGAACAGGCATGTCATCCATCAGTGACAACAACTCATTAGAGCTCCCCTGGTACAAACACCACATGTCAACAAATTTGTGAATAATTCAGATGTGGCAACAAAGTATCATAATGTTAAAAAAAAATCAAATTCCCCAAAAAATTGGTTGGCTTTTTTGAGCGCATGTTTTATTCAAATGCATTCTACATTTTCTTCTTCTGGGAATGCAAAAGTGGGGCTCTTTGTTCATAATCTACATTCACTTATTTAAAATGGCCAGATCCTTGGAGTGGAAATATCCATGGCAACATTTCCTGCAGTAATGTAGCAAAAATGTAAGGCAACATCCACAGAGCATTGAAAGCAATGCCCATTTTTGCCAGCAGCCAGCATAGTCTTATTCAGGCATATTGCTGTCTTGACCATTTAATGGCCATGTCCAATTGCCTTTAAATTGAATGGCCTTGCCATTCGAAGTATAGTAACGGGGGCAAAACAAATTATCTCCCTAGTTACGCTCTTGGTCTTAACATACTTACAACTTGGACCAAGTGTCCCTTTCGGTGGGTCAGAAAGCTTCTATCTCAAGGCTGGGAGCCGTTTGTTCCTTCCACATACATCGCCCACTCAACTCATCCACCAGCATCAAAATACCTTTCTTAAAATCTATGCCAGGAGGGACCAAGGACCGACCCCCTGATCTTCACCTCACTAAGTATCTCATTTCCAATACCTGCCAATGTGACCTAATCATTGAGATGACCATTTCTTGATACCACTTGAAGTGTTAGCTGAAGCAAACTTTTGCGATACTAGTCAATCATAGATGGTAAAAGGAAGCATTCATTTGGATCTTCTGGTTGATAACATTTATAGGACAAATAGACAAGATAGTTAAGAAGGCAATAAGAAACTTTCCTTCAATGTCCAAAAGATAGAATACAAGAATAGAGAACTCAGCGGGTCAGGCAGCATCTCTGGAGATAAAGAATAGGTGACGTTTCGGGTCGAGATCCTTCTTCAGTCTGAAGAAGTTCTTCGTCATCTATTCCTTTTCTCCAGAAAAGCTGTCAGACCCGCTGAGTTACTCCAGCTTTTTGTGTCTTTCTTCGGTTGAAACCAGCATCTACAGTTCCTTCCTACACAAGAATAGAGAAGTCATGCTAGGATTGTACGAAACCCTAGACTACAGCTTAGGGACTGTGCATACTTCCTCTCACCTTCCTACAGAAATAATGTGATAGCAGCAAAGACTTACAAGATGTTGGCAGAATTGGAGAATTATTACTTGGCTGGCATTGTTTTCTTTGGAAATAATCAGACAGGGAGGAAATTAATTAGGGAGTGTTTAAAATTATGACACTTCTAGAAAATGAAATGGGATCAATTTCCCTAAGCAGAGAAGTGAGTACTTGGGTGCATAGATTGAAGTTAATTTGTAGATGCAGAGGAGAATTGGAGACAATTATTTCACTGCACAAATGTTATCGACAAGAGGATGAATGAGGAGCCTCCTCCACTCATTGGTAATCGTCTGCCACCATTCTGTGCATGGCAGAACTGCAGAACTTTAATATGATTGGTTCCATGTATGATTTATTTGTTCTGTCAACGGAACACTTTTGGCTGTATTGCTTGCAACGAACCTCGTATCACTGGTTCACTGGATTCTTTGAAGCAGAGACCAGCCCGCAGTGTCATCTGTCCATTTCCCTCTCATGGCTGCTGTGTTCCTTCAGCAGTTTGTTATTTTACTCAAGATTCCAGCGTCTGCGGTTTGTTGTCTCCACCCAGTTGGTGCTTCGTTTGTAAAGATGATTCTGCCATAGCTAAAATCAATAATGCAACCAATTAATTTTTGGGATTAAAGCATCACTGTCCAGGCCAGCGTTTGTGACACATTCGCTAATTGGCCTCGAGTAGATGGTGGCAAGTTGCCACCTTGAAGTACCGCAGTGCTTCAGGTAAAGCTACTCCCATGGTACTGTTGCGAATGGAGTTCCCGGTTTTTGACCCAGTGACAATGAAGGACCAGCAATATATTTCCAAGTCACAATTATATTTTCGAAAACAAGGCAGCTGAGTGGAAAATATTTTTTTTATGCACTTATAACTTCAGCAATATCTACAGGTGTAAAATATGAAACTCAATGGGGTGGAAGAGCAAACCAAAAGAGCAAAACATCTCAAGTTTGAAGCTTCCTTTAATAACATCTCCATCGTTAACTTGAGATGGTTTTGCTCTTTTGATTTGCTCTTCCACCCCATTGAGTTTCAGGAGTGGAATTAAATTGAAAGCTAACCTCTAGAATTGTTTTTTTTTGTTTGCGGTACAAAATTCAAATTTGTTTTTTGATTTTATTGAAATCGTATCAGTTTAATGTCAATAATTCTTGGTCACCACATTTTGAAAAGGATGCTGAGAACATCTGTGGCAGTAGAGTTCATCCCTCTACATGACAAGGATATAAAAACACTGTAAAAAGTGAAAATAAAAGTAAAAACCCTGGAGTAATTAAACCAGTTATTGCAAAATCTAGAAATGTTGCTCTTATCAGCAAAGAAGATGCAGAGTGGCCTGTCAAAGGACTTTAAAATAATGTTTAGGCGTGTGGAATTTTAAATGAGCATTGCCACGTGTGAGAGAGTTCATTGCTGGGGTCATAAATACCAAGTTGCTGTAAAAAAAAAGTGTCTCATTTCCCAATACTCCAAGAGTGATTAGAATAGCGATTTGAAAAAGCAAAATGGAAAAAAAAAATGCTGTTGCTGAAAATCTTGAGAATTATTTTAAAATGCTGGGAACAAATGCTGGCGGCACGGTAGCGCAGCGGTAGAGTTGCTGCTTTGCAGCGAATGCAGCGCCGGAGACTCAGGTTCGATCCTGACTACGGGTGCTGCACTGTAAGGAGTTTGTACGTTCTCCCCGTGACCTGCGTGGGTTTTCTCCGAGATCTTCGGTTTCCTCCCACACTCCAAAGACGTACAGGTATGTAGGTTAATTGGCTGGGTAAAATGTAAAAATTGTCCCTAGTGGGTGTAGGATAGTGTTAATGTACGGGGATCGCTGGGCGGCACGGACTTGGTGGGCCGAAAAGGCCTGTTTCCGGCTGTATATATATGATATGATATGATGATATACATTCACCATCTGTGGAGACATAGTTAATGAGTTGTCACAAGAATGAAAGGTAATCGACCTGAGATGTTAACTCTGCAGGCATTTTCCATTTTTATTTTAGGGAAGTAGTTTAGATATTTTTTCAAAAGGAACGGCAGAAAAGGGAAATAGAAAAATATGCTGAAAGGCTGGGATGACATAGATGATTTGGGAAAGGCTTGGTGTGAAGTAGAAACACCAGCACAGAGTAGTTGCCATATTCTGTGACTCAATTTGATTCTCAGGTGCAAAATAAATTGTTTTAGTTATTCTATGTTTAATGGCAATGCACATTACAATCCACAAATGTATAATTGCACTGTGACATTAGTTTAATACCGTCTACACCTACAATGAAAATCACAACTACAAGCTCATACTACTTCAACAATAATTTGACATGACTGAGTAATTCTTATTTTCTCGTTCTTAAAAAAATAGATAAGTAAAATAGACATTCACAGCTGTAGGTCAGTTAATAGCATTGTTGGTTTGGAGTCAGGAGGTTGTGGGTTCAGGATCACTGCAGGGATTTGAGCACAACATTTGGCCTGATACTTCAGCGTTGCACTGATGAAATCTTTCAAATGTTAAAACAAGGACCTTTCTGCCACCTCAGGCAGGGACAAACCATCCTCAGAGTTTGGGCCAATTCTTTATCTAATGTCACAATAATATTATTCAACATTATTTGGTCTTTAACATATTCCCATTTGTGGGAACTTGCTGTACATAAATTCCTGCAGGTTTTCCACATTGCAGCAGGAACTCCAGTTACTTTATAATGATTTAAGTCATGCAAGTAATCAGAAATAAAAGTTTTGTTTTCCCTTTCCTTCAATGTTATTAATCGAAAAGCTGATTATGTCAATGGTCTATTATCAAAATAGGAAGCAAAGTTTCCGAACCTCATGTTTGCCAAGTGCAAGCTATGTTCTCTGTATGATAGGAAGCAAAATCTAAGGAGAGAGACTCAAATCTGATGCATAGTAATCTGCCATAACATTAAGGTTTAATTATTTAACTTACTTTGAATAGATTCAGTTTGCTTTGCTATACCATTTGCTGTGACTGATCCATTCGGCAAACAGAACAAAAGCTGGAGAAAAAGGATGAAAGAAATCTACAATGATATTGATCACTGTATGAACTCAGTATGACTGCAGGCAACTAAATGGAGGGGGGCTAGTTATTCAATTAGAACTACCTCACAGTAACACAGAACTACTATCAATGTGCACAAATTTACTAAATAGATCTGCAAATGCACAATAGGTTTCTCCTTGCATTTGACTTGTGAAGGTGATCTTTTAGGATCTCATGGGAGACATACAGTAGTTTCACTTAATTACTAATTTTTTTGTTTCTTAAATGATACAGCTTCCTCTGCTGGAATGCATTATAACTGCAGCCGAAGGAATAAACAAGTTTCAATACATGAAGCGTATAGCTTTGGTAAATCAAATTGTAAATGATTGCATTTATCAATGTTTTTGAAGATAAATAATGTTTGGATGTGTCTTAGATGCTTCCTGACGTTTTCCTCAAATTTCCCTAGGAGCGTAACTTCAATGCAAATAGTAATTTGGCATCTCACGCCAGAGTGCAGCACTTTCTCAGCACTGCACAAGAGTCGGTCTGGGCTTTGTACTGAAATTCTAGAATACCTGTACAGCTCGACCCCATAGACTTCAAATCCAGAGTTCTATACATTTCTACGAGTTAAGACTTTCCTTAATAACAACTCAAAAACTCCATTATACCTGTGTAATGGCAGTTTCTATACCTTCTCAAAGTCCAACTTCGATAGCCATTACTGCTCGGGGATGGAATGGAGGTATAGCTTACGCACACATCGCACTCTGAGATAACAAAAACAAATCTTCCAAACGCTGTTTCTCGATTAATTGGGGGGGGTGGGGGAAACCTTTTTTTCCAGTCTCCTCCTCAACGGAGATGCGACGTTTATCGTGTCGTATCTCCCTTCGCGCTACGGCCTAACACTGTGGAGTCGGCGGCCTCCAGCTGGGATCGACCTTGAAGACTCCGATCGCAGGGCCTGGACTTACCATCTCGGAGGGTTCGGCCGTGGGCCCTGCAGAACTCAACATCGGGAGCTCGCAGGTCCCTGGCTGGCGACCGGCTTTCGGGAGCTCCAGCCATAGCAGCTTCGACCGCCCCGAAGCGCGAGGTTCGATCGACCCGCTCGCAGGACCTCCATCGCCCTGCGTGGCTCGGCCGCGGCACTTTCCATCGCCCGGTGGGGGCTTAAGACCTTCATCGGCCTGCTCAGTTCGGCCTGGGACTTTCCATCGCCCGGTGGGGGCTTCAAAAGTCGGGAGCCTCGATCGCCCCGAGGCAGCAGTTTGACTGCCTGACCACGGGAGAAGAATGAGGAGGAGATAAGACTTTCTTTGCCTTCCATCACAGTGAGGGTGTGCCTGGTGCCATCACTGTGATGGTTGTTTATGTTAAATTGTAATTGTGTGTCTTGTGTTCTTTATTGTTTACTGCCGGACCCTGACGTGAGAGGACGCTGGCGCTATTTGTTCGCCGCTTCTCCGTCAGGACAAATCTTTTGTTTGTTTGTTTGTTTTTATGTCTTGTTTGCTTGTAAAGCGTCTTTGAGTATCTTGAAAAGCGCTATATAAAATAAATGTAATATTATTATTATTATTATTAAAGTAGCACAAATCAAACGAGTAATTCATAACTTTTCATTCTTATCAACTGTTTCTTCTTCAAACAATACAGTAAAAATCGTGTAGTCTTAGCATGTGGTTCTTGTGAGTATAGCTGGCGCGAGTGTGGCAGTCGTGAGTGTGGTAAAAAACTATTCTCTCCATCCTCCGAGACTAAACTGACCCACAATCTCTGCCAGCCTCCTCCCATGTAGACACTTCCTATTACGTATCAAATCACACCCATAAGCATGCAAAAAAGATAGAAACTAGAAATATTAAACATAGCCACTTATACAATGACAGTAACTAAATTAAGCGTAAATGGCTCCTACACACTGGCCCCTAATTGTTCTGCGTATATGATGAAGCAATTACTAATAGATACCAAAAGGAGCTGTAAAAGCTTAATATTTATCAAAAACAAAAGTAATATGCATTATATGTTGGCATTCAAATTTCTTTAGCGATTCTTCAATCTTCTCCTTCACCTTCTAGAAGCAGACATATTTTGGTTATTGGTCTTACCAAGATGTTGTCCTTAGTCTGAAGTCGTACAGTACGCACAAAACCTTTAACGTCTGGCATGATCTCCAGTATCCTGCCCATCAACCAAGAACCTCGTGGTGCAGTAGAATCAACCACCAAGACGATATTAACCTGGAATAAAATTTCTTCTCACTCTCAACCATCGTTGACGTTCTTGAATTAGAGATAAATATTCTTGTGTCCACCGTTTCCAAAAAAGATCCGCCATATATTGCACCTGTCTCCATCTGCGTCTAACATACAAATCTTCCTTTACAAAGAGCCAAGGTGGTAACATTGGCTTGGTTTTCAATAAAAGAATATCATTTGGTGTAAGTGCTTCCAGGTCACTCGGATCATCAGAACTCTTGGTAATAGGTCGATCATTCAAAATTGCTTCAATTTCACAAAACAAAGTTTGCAATCCTTCTTCATCCAGAATTTGTTGTTTAAGAACAGAGCGCAGCACATATCGAACCATGCGAATCAATCGTTCCCAAACACCGCCGTGATGGGATCCCGCTGGGGGATTAAAGTTCCATCGTATTTCCTGTTGAAGCATATCATTCTGGATCTTGTTCGGATTCAAGCTTTTAAGCGCTTCTCTCAACTCTCTATCCGCTCCAACAAAATTTGTACCATTCTCTGATCTTAATGATAGAACTTGACCTCGTCGACAAATAAATCTTCGTAATGCATGAATACAGGAGTCTGTATCAAGTGTAGATGCAACTTCAAGATGTACCGCTCTACTTGACATGCAAGTGAAGATTACACCATACCTTTTCACCAGACATCGCCCTCTTTTGATCTCGATAGGACCGAAATAATCAACTCCTACCTCTGTAAATGGAGGATTATCAGGTTGAATCCTTTCCAGAGGCAAGTCTGCCATTTTCTGTCCTCCAACTCTTCCTCGCTGACGCTTGCACACAACACAATTCTTTATAACCTTTCTTGCAACGGAGTTACCTTTGACAATCCAATATTTTTTACGAAGTTTCGACAACATATGATTTCTTCCTCCATGTCCGACCTGTTCATGAATATGTCGTAACAGCAATACAATACAATACAATATATCTTTATTGTCATTGTACAGGGGTACAACGAGATTGGGAATGCGACTTCAATTTGATGCAATAAATTAATTAGCTAATCAGTATTAATTTAAACAACCCAATGAAACAAATTAGAACAGTTTTAAAACAGAATAAAGTGCAAGTAGATCTGTGCCGGTTCACTGTGCGATGTGACCATCCGGCTCAGCAGGACCGGTTCATAGCAGCTATGGCCCTGGGGATGAAGCTGTTCCCGAGTCTGGAGGTGCGGGCGTAGAAAGCCTTGTAGCGTCTGCCCGATGGTAGAAGTTCGAACAAACTGTTGCAGGGGTGTGAAGAGTCTTTGTGGATGCTGGTGGCTTTTCTGAGGCATCGTGTGTTGTAGATGCCCTCCAAGGCTGGTAGCTGTGTTCCGATAGTCCTCTGAGCTCTATGGACTACCCGCTGAAGAGCTTTCCTCTCTGCCTCCGTGCAGCTGAGATACCACACAGGGATGCCATGTGTTAGGATGCTCTCTATGGTGCAGCGGTAGAAGGTCGTCAGCAGCTGTTGGGGTAGAACAGACTTTTTCAGTGTTCTTAGGTAGAACAGTCGTTGCTGCGCCTTCTTGACCAGTGCAGCAGTGTTAGTGGACCATGTTAGGTCCTCCGAAATGTGAAATATGAAAGTCCTTCGAGAGAATAATAGCTTCTTCAGGCATTGCTAGTTTATTTAGGCGACCACCTACTCTCAGAAGTCCTTTATCCAGTATCGGATCAAGCTTGTATAAATGACTACTTCTTCTAACACCATGTTCACCAGCTTGTAATGTTGATAGCACTTCCTTATATTCTTGTCTTTGACAGAGATAACTGCATTTTCCGCCTTAAAAAGATCACCCGGCCATAAACACTGTCCCCAGCATGATGCCTTAAAGACTTGCATCTCTTTGTCAACCTTTTCTTTCAGCTTACCAGGATCTGTTCCAAAGCTACTCATAGCAGCCCGAGTTTCCTTTCTCTTACGAGTCCACTGCAAAAGCATTGTTTTTAATTTAAGAAACCAAGCTACCAGTCTTCAACTTATTCCATGATGAGAAATGGGTAATTAAATAGTTTGTTGAATCCAAGGGGTCCTTAATAATGGCATTCACTGAGATGTCTTGCTTAATCTCCAGATCATTAGCAGAGATTTCAGTTTCCAGGTTAAACTTTGGGAATTCTCGGTCTGGTTTACAGACAAACTCTGGCCCACTGATCCATCTCTTACTGCTTAAGAAGCAGTCTGTTGTTAATCCTCTAGAGGCTTCATCCGCAGGATTTTCCTTGGTATTAATATACTTCCACTGTGATACATTAGTAGCATCCCTTACAAAAGAGATCCTGTTTACGACAAATGTTGGGAAGCGTTTATTTTCATTATTGATGTACCTAAGCACTGTCATGCTATCAGTCCAGAAGGTAGATTCCTCCAGCTTAAGCTGCAGTTCTTTTTGCAGCAATATGTCAATTCTGACAGCTAAGACTGCGGCTGCAAGCTCCATTTTGGGAATCGTCATTTGTTTCAATGGTGCCACTCTGGCCTTTTCCATTAAGAATGCAGCATGGTAGCGCAGCGGTAGAGTTGCTGCTTTACAGCGAATGCAGCGCCGGAGACTCAGGTTCGATCCTGACTACGGGTGCTGCACTGTAAGGAGTTTGTACGTTCTCCCCGTGACCTGCGTGGGTTTTCTCCGAGATCTTCGGTTTCCTCCCACACTCCAAAGACGTACAGGTATGTAGGTAAATTGGCTGGGTAAATGTAAAAATTGTCCCTAGTGGGTGTAGGATAGTGTTAATGTGCGGGGATCACTGGGCGGCACGGACTTGGTGGGCCGAAAAGGCCTGTTTCCGGCTGTATATATATGATATGATATGATATGTGCTTCATTGTTATCATTTTCCAGTCTCAGATATGAAACAATACCGTAACCACTTTCACTTGCGTCAGAAAAGTGATGCAGCTGTGCAAATTTGATTCGACCAAAGTTTGTAGGCTTCGTACACTCTGAACTCCGAGATCTTGTCAAGATCTTCTAACCACTCTGTCCATCGCTGAGAGAAGATTTGCGTTATACTCTCATCCCATCCAAGTTTCTTCTTACAGAGATCCTGCAAAATTAACTTGGCTGGTCGTGTAAATGGTGCAAGAAATCCCAAAGGGTCGTAAACAGAACCAATCACAGACAGCATGCCCCGTCTTGTACATGGTCGATCCTGAATCGAAATTCTGAACTTGAACACATCTGTTTCAACGCACCAGTGCAATCCCAATGCTCTCTCCATGGGCAGTTTGTCTTTGCCCAAATCCAACTCCCGGGTCTCCTTGGCTCTGTTATCTAGTTGAATGGTTTCCAATATAGCACGGCTGTTGCTAATCCATTTCAATAGCATAAATCCTCCCTTGTTGCAGAGGGAAGTCAAATGTTTTACCATTTGAATTGCTTCTTGTTCCCTAGATATGGATTTTAAACAATCGTCCACATAGAAATTGCTCTTTACTGTGTTTGTCACTTGTTCTAGAAAGTGAGCTTTATTGTCCTCACGGTTTTCCTCAATGCGAAGTTTGCACAACTTGGTGATGAGACTGCTCCAAAGAGATGTACCTTCATCCGGTATTCAATGAGATCTTGTTGTGCATCACCATCCGGCCACCATAGGAATCGCAAGTAGTCCCGATGAAACATTGCCTTGATATCCGCCATCAAAGCTACCGGCTCTTGTCTGAATCTGATGAGAACTCCGATGAGTGAGTTCGTTAGGTCTGGACCCTGTAGCAGTTGACAGTTAAGTGATTTACCCTTGAAAACCGCAGCATAGTCGAAGACCACTCTTAATGTTCCTTTCTTTGAATGATACGCCCCATGGTGTGGGATATACCAAAGCTCTCCATCACTTCGATTCAGCTGGTCTTCTGGCACCCTTTCGGCATAACCATTATCAATCATCTCTGTGAGGATTCATCATGAAATTTCGTATTCTTGCCAAACTTGCATTTCAGATTCTGAATACGTTGTTCTGCAATGCAACGGTTATTCGGCAGACTAACACTTTCTTGTTTAAAAGGTAAGTCTGGGCAATAGTGTCCTTCTATCATCTTTACTGAGTGATTCATAATTTCCAAAAAATTTACTTCTTCTCTGGACATTTCTTCTGATTCCTTGCTGGTTCTTTCATTAAAGTCGTAATTATATTGCTTGGTCAACAACTCCTCTAGATTTACAATAGATATTCGATTGACGGCAGCAGCGGTATAGTTATTCCTTTTCTTGCCTTTGTTGTTCCTTCTCAAGGAGCCATAGATAACCCATCTGAGTTTGGTTCTCACAGCAAACGGTCCACCTCCTTGACTGATAACAACCTTTCTAGCTTCTAATGCCTTCAAAGCATTCGTTCCGATAAGTAGGTCGATATCAGAATTCATTTTAGGTATCTTGACATCCTTCAAGTAAGGCCATTTTTCCAAGTCTTCTTGCTTAGGTATATTTGGATGACAGACGGGCATAGTCTCTTGTGTAAACACATCAGATATTTGTATAAAATTGTTTTCCTCCAGACTAGATATTTCCATACTTGTGATATGATAACTATCGTAGCATTTCTGACCATTCATGGTGTTCAAGAGAAACTTAATCTTTTCTCCTGTAATGTCCAGCCTTCTCATCAAGCTTTCTGTGCATAAGGTAGCTGAACTTCCACTGTCCAAAAATGCGTATGTTTCCAACACTGTATTCCCCTCGCTACTCCTTACCTGTACTGGTAAGAAGGAGAAAATACAGGTTTTTACCCCGGCCCCAATATGCACATTTAACTGAGGTGAGGCAACAACATCACTTGTAGCTGGCTTCTCCTTTTGTTCCATTTGCTCCGGCTTCTCGTCCGTATTCCTCTGTTCAATGTGAAGCAATTCAGGATGATCTTGTTTGCATATATTACAAGTTATCTGATTCCTGCAGTCTTTAACCATGTGTCCTTTCTTCAGACATCCATAACAGATTCCTTTCTCCTTCAAGAAGTCAATCTTATCTTTATATTCCTTTTTCTTGAATTTTCGACACCATCTTATAGTGTGACCAACTTCATTACATGAAAAACAAAACCCTTGTGACTTAACGGTAGATACATCCTTTATCATTCCGTCCTTCATTTCTACGGGTATTACGGCAGCAGCAAAACTGCTTTCCTTAGGTCCTAATCTTCCCTTTGCTTTAGTAAAGGTAGAGCCTTTGACAGTTGCTGGTTTAGGATCATGAATATTCCCATAGCGTAGGTTTGACATTAACTGTACTTCTCTTCCCATGAAATTCACCAGGTCAATAGACAATAGGTGCAGGAGTAGGCCATTCAGCCCTTCGAGCCAGCACCGCCATTCAATGCGATCATGGCTGATCACTCTCAATCAGCACCCCGTTCCTGCCTTCTCCCCCATACCCCCTCACTCCGCTATCCTTAAGAGCTCTATCCAGCTCTCTCTTGAAAGCATCCAACGAACTGGCCTCCACTGCCTTCTGAGGCAGAGAATTCCACACTTTCACTACTCTCTGACTGAAAAAGTTCTTCCTCATCCCTGTTCTAAATGGCCTACCCCTTATTCTTAAACTGTGGCCCCTTGTTCTGGACTCCCCCAACATTGGGAACATGTTTCCTGCCTCTAATGTGTCCAATCCCCTAATTGTCTTATATGTTTCAATAAGATCCCCCCTCATCCTTCTAAATTCCAGTGTATACAAGCCTAATTGCTCCAGCCTTTCAACATACGACAGTCCCGCCATTCCGGGAATTAACCTAGTGAACCTACGCTGCACGCCCTCAATAGCAAGAATATCCTTCCTCAAATTTGGAGACAGGAAGCATGGCCTCTCTATCGTCAACCTCCTATATCAGGCCTGCTTTATCTCTCCACTTTTCTCTAAGCCTATAGGGCAGTTTTAGAACTGTAGCCTTCATATTACTAACAACATTCATTTCTTCCATGTGGATGCTATTTCTCATTGAATTACAACAACCCCTAAGAAATATCGCAAACTCATGCAAAGCCTTCACATCTTCCGCCTTGATAACTGACCAAGCAAAGGCCTTTTTCATGTATGCGTTAGCAATCTTCTGTTTGTTACCAAAATGCTCTTCAAGCAATTCTCTTGCCATTTGATAGCCCTCATCCGCAGGCAAATGTCGACAACTCTTAACAAGCTGCTTCGAATATCCGCTTGTGTATTGCTCCAGAAATCATAAGCGGTCTCTGTGACTTGGAGTTTTCATTTCCACTCCTTCTTCAAACGCTACTATGAAAGTTTCATATTGTAAAGGATCACCATCATATTTAGGAATTTCCATTGGGGGTAAGGTGACAGAAAGATTTTGTTGAACCAGGAGCTCGCTGAGTCTCGTTTGATTCCTTACCAATTCATAAAATTCATTTTGAGATCCCTGGCTCAGTACAGATCGATCTGGATAAATTTTGTCACGAGTCCCATGATCAGTTGTTTGTCTCTGGCTGGGTGCAGGTAGCTGATGAACAGGCCTCTGAGAAGAGTACTGGGTTGGCTCTTTTCGAGCCTTAACAGACATCCCAAAGGTAGGTTGCTTCGGTCTACAACCCGGTTGCTTTGGTGAAGTTTTGTCGGCCATCCACTTACTCAGTGCCAGTTTGGCATCACGAGACCAGACTGGCTCTGGCTGTGGGTTGACTTTAGCTGTTGTTTCCAGCTTAGTAGCTCCTTCTTGGATTAAGGAACTCTTCTTCTGAGATACTTTTGAGCTGCATTTTGATCTTTGGCCTTCCAGTATGTGCCTCCTTGCCCCAGCAGCTGCCAGCTTCGTGGCTATTTCCAACCGTTCCTTCTCTCTCTTCAGCTGTTCTTCTTGTCTCTTTCAGCTGTTCTGCTTGTCTTCTCAGCTGTTCTTCTTGTTCCTCAATCTCATATTTTTTTCTCTAAGGCGGCAGCTTCCAGCGAGAGAGCAGCCATCTCCACTTCAGCTTCCATTTGAGCAGAGACCCTCGTAGTTGAACTGGCTACAGAACCAGATTTACGTCTAGATCTTTGCGTTGAAACGTTTGAGACACTATCCTGAGGTGTAATTTCTTCTTCCACTTCAACACCTTGTTGCATCGCACCTTCTACTGTAGAGTGCAATGTTTGAGCTATGGTTTCAGACAACCACTTCTCCGCGTCAGCCATGAAACCATCAAAAAATTCCACCCTCTCTTGGAACCACTGAGTGTGCCACTCGAGTTGCTCCTTTGGTAGTTGTAAACACAATATTGAGTGTTGTTTTTCTTCAACCCCATGGCAAAGGTTGAGTAGTTGATCCAGACTACATTGTACAATGTTCGCATTCTCATCTGATTCCATTAGTTCCTTCTGATATTCAATTAATTTGATGACCTGCTTCCACAACTTGTCTCTCTCCTTCTGGCATCTTTCCAGATAGGCTGCTTCTCCTTACTCCGAAAGTTTAATGTCTCTTTTCTCATATCTTCTTGATTTTTGCTCCACATCTCCCTCCTGTGGCGGTTCTTCATACTTACCAGATGGAAGATCCATGATGAATTGGTGCTTATCGCTATGTTCCAGAAACACCAGACGAATTCAAAACAGAATGAGGTTTTTTTCAAAACACATCATTAATTCCAAGGCTGAGAGTCTTCGGCCAGTACCCAGTCAATGAAGTCTTCAATCTTCCAATGATCCAGGTGTAGACCGTGTCAATTTTCCCCTCGACTGGCAGATTCTTTGTTCCTTTGATTTCAGCTCTAATCCCTGGCATGGATTCAGCTTCTTCTTCAATTCCACTGTTGAATCAGATTTTGCTTGTAGAACAAGTCTTTCTTAGATTCTTCTGTCAGAATAGCCTTTTTTCTCAAATTCCATTCGGAGAAATGTTTTACTCTATCTCCATTCAGAGAAAGGTTTTTTACTCTAATCCACTCAGAGAAGTTTTTTACTAATCCATTCAGAGAAAAGTTTTTTACTCTAATGTAATGGCAGTTTCTATACCTTCTCAAAGTCCAACTTCGATAGCCATTACTGCTCGGGGATGGAATAGAGGTATAGCTTACGCACACACCGCACTCTGAGATAACAAAAACAAATCTTCCAAACGCTGTTTCTTGATTAATTGGTCTTTATTAAAGTAGCACAAATCAAACGAGTAATTTATAACTTTTCGTTCTGATCAACTGTTTCTTCTTCAAACAATACAGTAAAAATCGTGTAGTCGTTACCGTGTGGTTCTTGTGAGTGTAGCTGGCACGAGTGTGGCAGTCGCGAGTGTGGTAAAAAACTGTATTCTCTCCATCCTCCGAGACTAAACTGACCCACAATCTCTGTCGTTATGCTAGCCTCCTCCCATGTAGACACTCCCCATTACGTATGAAATCACACCCACAAGCATGCAAAAAAGACAGAAACTAGCAATATTAAACATAGCCATAATACACTGACAGTAACTAAATTAAGCGTAAATGGCACCTACAACCTGCTTACGGCAGAATATCTTACAACAAATCACTTTTGTGCTTATGTTTATCAAAGGACAGAGAAGGGATAGAGCGGTGGCATGTATAAAGATGTGGTGAGGCACAGTTCTATGGAATTTAATGGGGAATTGGCTGAAATTTTAGAAAGATGCATCTTTTTTGTTTCTACCAATCATCCCTCCTGACTTTTTTTACATCTAAAAGTCATCAGTCATAATAGAAATGGTACAGGCCCCTCGGCTCATCGAGTCCATGCTGACCATCGATCACCTGTACACTAGTTCAATGTACCACACAGCATGGGTAAATTGAAGCCAATTAGCCCACAAACCTGTACGTCATTGGGATTTGGGAGGAAACCAGAGCACCCGGCGAACACCCACGCGGTCACAGACACCGCTCAAACAGCACTCTTAGTCATGATCAAACCTGGGTTTCCGGCGCTATGAAGCAGCAGCTTTACCACTGCACCTCCCTATAGTGTTACAACAACAGCATTACAGTTACATGCAGTGAGGTAGGTTGGAAGATCGTGACTACACCCGAGTATATGGGAGATCATTCAGTAATCCAATAACAGTAGGAAAGAAGTTGTTCTTGAATCTGGATGTACCTGCTTTCAAGTTTTTGTATCTTCTGCCCAACAGAGTGTAGAAGAGGGCATGATCGGGGTAAAAAAAAGTCCTGAATTATATTGGCTGTTTGAACAGTTACCATGGCTGCAGAAGTAATTTAGTTTAGTTTAGAGACACAGCATAGAAACAGGCCCTTGGTACACCAAGTCCACGCCGTCCAGCAGTCCTGTACACCAGCACTATCCCACACACTAGGGACAATTTACAATCTTTACCAAGGCCAATTAATCTACAACCAGAGCACCGGGACAAAACCCATGCGGTCACAGGGAGAACGTGCAAACTCTGTACAGACAGCACCCATAGTCAGGATCAAACCCGGGAATCCGGCACTGCATTCGCTGTAAGGCGGTAACTCTACCGCTGTGCCACTGTGCCGTGGGATTTCTACACAGGTCATTGTTGGGCCAGTATTTGTTGTTAATTATTCATTGTCCTTAAAGTTAATGACTCGCCAAATAAACTAATGGAACCAGAGGCAATTTACCGTGGCAACAATCTTCCTATAAAATAAGTTAAGAGTCAACCATACAGCGTTAAATAATTTGGTTATGAATCTGAGGCCAGATAAGACAAAGATGACAGCCTTCCTTCTGCAAAGGACATTAGAGAACATTATGGAGTTTCACCACAATCTAGCAGTTTCTCAGCTACTATTCTGAAAACAGGAGGACATAATAGTTTCTCTACGTTTAAAGTGCAGAATATCAAAAACTAGGTAAAAATACAAGATTAATGAAAAAATGGAGATCAGGTAATGCCAACAATGGGACTTTGAACCAAAGGAATGAGGGGGAAAATAAATAAGTAGGAGAGACAAAGTTTTGTGATTTTCAGATCTTGGAAAATACCGCTTTAGTAGCAGACTGCAATAAAACTTCATTTCAACAAAAAAAAACAAAGTGCTGGAGTAACTCAGCAGGTCAGGCAACATCTGTGGAAAACATGGATTGGTAATATTTCAGGTTGGGACCATTCTTCAGACTCTTTGTAGGGTGGGGGGGGGGAGGAAGAGGAGAAAGCTGGAAAGAAGGGGCAAGGCAGGGCAAAATTAACTGCTGGGCCATGGTACAAGGCCATCAGAATAATCAAGGACCAGTCTCACCCTGGTCACTCCCTCTTTTCCCCTCTCCCATCAGGCAGGAGATACAGAAGTTTGAAAACACATACCTCCAGATTCCGGAAAAGTTTCTTCCCAGATGTTATCGAGCAACTGAACGGTACTCTCATTAACTAGAGTGTGATCCTGACCTCCCATCTACCTCATTGGTGACCTTTGAATGTTCTTTAAATCAGGCACCAAATAGGTAGACAAATTAATGAATCTGTAAAGTGACAAATCCCCAGGCCTTGATGATCTGAATCCTAGGGTTTTGAGTTGGTTATGGAGGAAGGATTTATCTTCTAAAATTCTACAGATTGAAAGGTAGAGAATGCAACCGTGGCATTTAAGAATGGATGAAGAGGGAGAAAAAATATATATATAGACCACATGGCTTCACACCTGCAATTGGGAATATGTTTGATTCTATTATTTTATGACATGGTCACAGGATCATTATTTTCTAGGAGCATTAAGGAGAGATGAAAAGGAAAGGTCTCGACCTGAAATGTCACCCATTCCTTCTCTCCAGAGATGCTGTCTGTCCCGCTGAGTTACTCCATCTTTATTGTGTATATCTTTATGAAAAGGAAACCATGTAACCAACAGAATAAATAAAGTTTGACTATTTGATGTTCTGTATTTGAACTTCTAGAAGGCCTTTGATATGGTGTCTTAGATGAGATTGTTGACTGGGGGCGAGAAAAGAGTGCACGGTATTTAGAGTGAAAATCTGAGCTGGATTGAGGACTGGCTAATGGTCAGAAAACAGATATTCAGAATAAATGGGTCATTTCCAGGTTGGGATCGGTACTGGGGCCTCAGTTGTTCACAATTTGCGTCAACTTTGCCTCCAACTCAGCCACAACGTTTTGAAATTAATCCTGCAATTTTCCTTAAAAATAGAGACACTTACATTAAATTCATCCTGAAATACTTTCTGAACAATGAAATTGCTTTATGCAGATAGTTATCTTCGTAACAGGCAGTGTTGTTGAACCTGTGAGACGTTGCTGACAGACGTCCCTTCATTGATCAGCTGGAGGCGCTCGCTGCTCCTCCTGTCCCAGCTCACTGAACTCTGCCTGGTCTTCAATGTTTGGGGGCGGGTCCGGGGAGGGGGCGGGTCCGGGGAGAGATCCTTGGATTATGATTGGCTGCTGTTCCTGCTCATCAACGAGCCTGACCCTTGTCATCCAGGAATTGACGTTGGGAGCGTCTACGTCACTCTCTTCGGGTGGGCGGGCTCACTCTGTGATTGGTCGGGCCCGTTGCCACTCACCCGTTGCCCCGACGCCGCGGGCGTCACGTGCGCGCGACGCTCCAATGGCGGGGCGGGGACGGGGAGGTGGAGGGGCGGGGCGGGCTCCGGCGACGCGGCGCCGAGCGCCGGGTGACAGCGACTGCGGGTGGACGTGAATGAACCGGGGAGAGGATGTGAAGGGGCAGTGGGGCGCCTGACAAGTGGAGGCGCCGGGCCCGGGAGCCTGGGGCTGAGCCTGATCAGAGCGGGGTTGTGTT
Organism: Rhinoraja longicauda; assembly: GCF_053455715.1. Classification (NCBI taxonomy): domain Eukaryota; kingdom Metazoa; phylum Chordata; class Chondrichthyes; order Rajiformes; family Arhynchobatidae; genus Rhinoraja; species Rhinoraja longicauda. The sequence goes on along the minus strand of NC_135973.1, from coordinate 31,352,875 downwards.
GCTGGTGAGGGGGGAAGGGCAGGAGGGCAGGCGGCGAGGCCCAGCGGGCCCAGGAAACGGCGGCGGCGTCCCTGGAAACGGCGTCCCCTCTCTCCCCCGGCGACCACACTCACTCTCTCTGCAAACTACCCCAGGACCAAACAACATTGGCTCCAACAACATCAACCCCGAGCGAGGCGTGTTGATGCCGTGGACCTCGCTTCCCGATTTGTGCGTGTAGGTATAATTTATATATAATTGGAACAATAAAAAGTTGGAACTGAGTACTACCATCGCTGTGCGTGGGGTAGGTACTTTTGTACTTGTACCTTAAAGTGATAAAAGTGAAAGCTACAGCAATCCTCGTTTGTGTTTCCATATGACGTTGAAACATGTTTATTACTGATGTAACTATCACTTGGTTTTAATGAATATTAGTTAAATGGAGCGATTACTATGCTGTATCAATTATTTTATTCCATGCCTTTGGTGAGTTGTCTGTTGTCATCTATCCAGTATTCCCTTTTTAGTTAACAGAAAACCGAACATGCCTTTCCCGAATAACGTGGGGTTTTCTAGTTTGTTTGGTAAAGATTCAGTGTAAACGAAGTGTGAGGACCTTGCACATTATTGGGTTCCAGGTGAGAGGATTGTCAGGGCTCAGAAAGGTTTGATAGTCGGAATTGCTTGTCAGCTTGGTTTCGAAGTGTCATAATCATGTGTCAATTGGGGACAGAAACATGGATGGTGATGAATGTCACAGATTGTTTTCACCAGATTGGAAATAAAACTTCCTTATGTATCAGGATCTTATACATTTAGGGGTATTTCATTGGAGAAAATTTTCAAACATAGTTCTTATACAATAATTTTGCTTTGGCAGAATATTTCAATAGTCTTTTGTGCAGTGAATTGTCAGAGAAAATTGCATTACATCAGGGATGATTTAATAATAGGTTTTTTGATGGCCATTTTGCACTGTTGAACTTCGGAGCAAACATCATTAGGAAAAGGTGCAAACTATTATTTAAATATGATTTCTTTATCATCAGTCATGGTACCCTCACATTAGTAAAATATTTATAACACGAGAACAAATATTTTTGCTGTAATAGGATTTAACTGGAACATGAGTTACAAAATCAAAGTGGACTTTTGAATAGCTTTACGCTATTTTACAATGAATATATTAAGTTGTTTTTTCAGCGGAAATAATATAGTCTATATTTATACTTTTAAATCAATGTTATTCACAGATAAACTAAAGGTTGACCACCAATTCATGATAGTTTTGATTAAATAAGATAAACACTTATTCAACTTATCCAATAAATAGTATATCACAGAATTTGATTACTTGGGCATGCAAAATACCTTTTTCGGTTTATCTTTGCTTCTGGAGAACATTACTTATTTTATTAAAGACCAACAGTTCCACTTTTAACTAATGAACGTGTTAAACTGCATTGTGGAAGTATGCTATTACACTGACATTGTGATTTAAAAATATATATAATTGCTCTTTGTGTTTGTTTAATAGAGTTATACTTTTCATCTGGCATACCAGAAAATGTTTACATTGAATTGCAGAATCGGTTGAGTAGCTCACTCATAAATCTTTGCTTATTCCATAAAATATGTTAGTTCCTTAAACTTTTAGAAAGGATAAGGCATAAAGTATTTAGAATAGTTACTTTCCTAATCAGACTTCAAACATTGAGAGGTGCTTGAGATCAATGAACGTGAGTAACGCTGAGAGGCAACTTCTGCCTGTTTGATGGGTAGATTTCATTTTATGTGACTATATTTTAATAAACTCTCACATAAGATATCTTCTTAGATTCAAAAATATATATTTTGGGTTTGATCTTGTTGGTGATAATGCGTTTCTATTCACGGCAGTTTGTGCTGAAGTTTGGGGAACAGCTGTGGTGACGTAGCGAGCAAAGTTCAGAGAGGCAGAGAGAGGAGTGAGAGTGGAGTTGGTGACATTTGTGTTTTGGATTAAAAGCTGCTGAGGTGCTGGAAAGAGGGGAGCAGCCTGTCTGTCCGGGTCTGCTGGCGGGAGGATGGCATGAAATTGGGGGTTGCGGGGTTTATTTATGTGAGTAGATGTGTTTGTAATTTCATTGTGGCGAAGGGAGTTGAAGCCCGAGGAGAGAAGAGGGGGAAAGACAGCAGCCACTTTCTGAAGCTGGAAATGTGAACCTTTGGTCGCTGAGACCCCGCACCAACAAGCCGTGCCCATGGTGAGAAGGAAGAAGACAGTTTCGGCTGCCGAGGACCGCCAGAATGGGTATGAACAGGAGGGATAGACGCTTTATTCCGGCCGAGTGTGTGGAGGTTTCAGCTGCTCCCGGCCGACATGTCGCGGGTTTGGAGTGAAGCTCAAGGGGAAGGAGGAAGACATTAACGCTGCGAGAAACTGCAACTCTCTCAACACGAACACCTTCAAGAGTCGAAGAAAAACCCTTTCCCCCTCCGGCTGTGTCAGAGACTCCGCTTCAGAACCCCAACCTGGACGAGGAGAACAAAATTTTCAGCGGGTGGTTGCGGGACAGCGATCGGGGGATCAGGAGAAAAACAACGGCGGCCATGTTGGAAAAAATGTTTACAGTTGCAAGTTGTGAGGCTTTAGAAATATAGAAATAAAAAAGCTTTAAAGTATGTATTTTACTGATTTTTGCCTTGTTTTGTGTTCTTCAGAATGACGGCGAAATGTGCGGAGGTGAACAGCGATGAAGGGCTGAGAAGAGTGTGTAAAAGAACTGGAGACGAGGAGAGTGCTGAAGGAGATGGGGAGAGTGAAGAAGGAGGCTGCAGATCTGAACACAGCACAAAGAGAGAAGATACTTCAGCAGCTGCCACCAGCCCAGATCAACATCATTTCTTAAGATCCAGTGTGAGACCTCCCAACAAGAGGTTAAGGAAAGATCCAGTTGCTTCTAATGGATCCAACAGCTTCCAGAACAATAAGGGAAAAGGTAAAATGATGGTTCTTGCCAGTTAAAGTTTGGTGACATCAAACACATTAGAGTTCTACAAGGGTAAAATGCTTATTTTCAAGGCTATTTCAACAATTTCTCATTCTTTATGGTAAAAGTGGTTATAACCAAGATTCCTATAAATAAGTTTTGTATATAAATTGATTATTACTTTCTGTATGTAACCTGCAGCTATAGCAGCCTGTATGTTCACTGCTCTGCAATGGAAGTCACTTAAGGAATAACATTTAATTCTCTTCACTGGAGAAGCTATATTCCACACAACTGGTATATGTATTTGATTCCCTAGAATATATTCATAAACAAATCACTTTAAATTTAATATACTGTAGGAGTTTTTTCAGCATATAACTTGATCTTTGAGTGGAACGGAATTGTAGTTGATGCTTATGTGAAACAGAACCTGAATTACAGAAAGTAGGTTTGGTACAATTTTTCAAAGAATATATTGATTTAGTTTTAAAACACTTCTACAATCAAATTTTTACCCATCAGTTACTGTAATTTTTATTTGACTTTTTCCCCAAATGATGCATTTCTTACTCTACTCAGTGCATTATCACAAATTTAAAGTGTTTCGTGGGTACCGCGATGCCAGAAGTGCATGGCCATAGGTGACAAATCCGTGTTGTTGCACTTAGTACAACACAGGAAAATGTGCAGACACTTTAAGAAAACGGTTGATCATTGTAATACTACATCTCTAAAATCTGAAAAGAATTCTACATTTTCATCTATTTCAGACATTTTTACCACCTTTAACATGCTGCCGATAATTCTCATCAGTTAATTTGTGAATAGAAAAATAATTTGATTGTGCAGTGTATGATATGTAATAAAGGACTGAGGTGAAACAGTAAGGATTTGCACAATTCATTGTGCAAAACAGCCAGCTGTTAAATTCTCTATTAGTGGCCTTCTGTTAAAGTGCACAATTACATTATTCAGATGTAATTCATTAATCTGATTTCAATGCCATTTGATTTAAGTTTTAACTTCAGGTAATTTAATTTGAGAATATTTGGCCATGGCTCTCAAATAACTTGCAATTTCATTTAAATGTGACAGTATAATTTCACTCATAACAAAATTGTATTTTTAAATGAAGAGTAACTAAGTGTATTAGAGTATTTTAAATAATCGTATTACGTTCAATACTTACAGTGAGGTCTCTTCTACATTGGAGAGATCCAACGCAGATTAGGTGATAACTTTGCCAAGCAACTCAGTTAAGGGCTGTCCCACTTCGGCGATTTTTAAGGCGACTGCCGGCGACTGTCCAAGTCATAGCAGATCGCCAAAAAATCTTCGTTTTTTTTTTAACCCTATGACAATCTCTACAACTCGCGCTACGACAATGCCAACAACAAGCTACGACAACCTACTACCTAGGTGATGGCAAGCTGCCGACAACGGGTGACCCAGTCGCCGTGACCTAGGACGTCCACCGACGACAGTGACTACGACAAGCTACGACAATCGAAGTCAACCTACCTCCACCCTCGACAAGCTACGACCCTGTCAGGTCACAACTGATGACAACGGTAGCCATTTCACGTAATTTTGGTGCAAAAATGGATTTGGGTAGGGTCTCCGATCATTCAGCATCATGACTGCCAGGAAGCAACATATGATGGCATTGCACTTACATCAAAGCAAGCCCTGCTGCTTGCAGCGGCCCTCATGCTAAAAATTCTGCATAATAGAAGGACAAGAAGAATGCGGAAGAAGAAGCCCACGAAGAGGTCTATCGGAACACAGCTACCAGCCTTGGAGGGCTTCTACAACACACGATGCCTCAGAAAAGCCACCAGCATCCACAAAGACTCTTCACAAGAGTCCCGCGGAAATAGGCCGCGAGATTTTTCTCTGCTCGGCGGTGGCTTCAATGTCAGGAGCCACGACCGCCCCGACGTGCAGCAACAGCGGCAGCGACAGCGTGTTCGCCCGCCCCGGATCGCGGGGCTTGGGTCGGCCCGCTGTGGACCTTTCACCGTCCAGCGCGGCCTGGAACGTGACAACGACACCAGCCTGACCGCGGGAGAAGACGGCAGGGGAAGGGAAAAGACATTCTGGCCTTCCATCACAGTGAGGAGGGGACTGGAGGAGACTCACTGTGATGGATGTTTCTTTTTTTTTTGTGTGTTGGTTGGGGTTGTGTAATTTGCTTGTTTTATTGCTTTTACTATTGGACTGTGGGTGACTAAATTTCGTCCAAAAAACTTGTTTTTTGGATGACAAATAAATATATCGTGAATCTTGACTCTTCACACCCCTGCAACAGTTTGTTCGAACTTCTACCATCGGGCAGACGATACAAGGCCTTCTACGCCCGCACCTCCAGACTCAGGAACAGCTTCATCCCCAGGGCCATAGCTGCTATGAACCGGTCCTGCTGAGCCGGATGGTCACATCGCACAGTGAACCGGCACAGATCTACTTGCACTTTACTCTGTTTTAAAACTGTTATAATTTGTCTCATTGGGTTGTTTAAATTAATACTGACTAGCTAATTAATTTATTGCATCGTATGGGAGGCGCATTCCCAATCTCGTTGTACACCTGTACAATGACAATAAAGATGTATTGTATTGTATTGAAGCCCTTGTCCCTGAAGAGACCCAATGCAGTGCAATGTCAAAATAAATGAAAAGAGTTTGCTTTTCAATGCAGTGCACATGCACTGCTTGTGTTTGTGTTTGTTTTCTTGGTCAAAATTAATGAAATTAAAATATTTGAAAGAGATGCCATGAGAAACTACTCTGAAATACAATAACTTCAAACATCAATCTTTGGTCAAAATATCCAAAATTTACTTTATTCAAACAAACAAAATTCTTATAAAAGGTGGATCAGCACCGGCGACAACCAAAGTCACCTGGTGACAACCTACAACAGTGCCCACGACAGGATACGACAAGCTACGATCATTGGCATCAAGCCAGCTGTCACCAAAAATTTTCGAACAGGGAGAAATTTCCGTGGCGACCAGAAAAAAGCTACGACTATTGGAGACTACTCACGACCAAACCCGCGACATACCGGCGACCGTGCGGCGACAGCCTAGAGGCCGGCAGTCGCCTTAAAAATCGCCGAAGTGGGACAGGCCCTTTAGTCTATAAAGGCAGCTGTGAGCTTCCCGTTTCCTGTCACTTTAATTTTCTGTTCTGATCGCACTCTAACATCCCTGCCTTCAACCTTCTACATTGCTCCAACTATGCCTAACGTACGCTCGAGATCTGGGTACCTTACAGCCATGGGGGTGAATGTTGAATTTAACAGTTTCAGGTAACTTTATTCCTCACTTTCCACAGATATGGTAGTACTTTCCATTTCAGTTTAATCCATTTCTCTTTTCTGTCTTCAAAAGTCATATTTTTAAAGTAATTGTCACCTTGAAAACTGCTCTGTGCTCTAATCACACAGATTCTTCTGTCTCCCTTTTTCTATAATTTTATATCTGCTGGTCTTCTCGAGTTCTGCTAACGGATCCTGAGCTCAAAATGTAAATCCTATTGCTTTCCCTGCATGTTGCCTGACCTGCTGAGTGCATCTGCTTTTTGGTTTGGATTTCCATCACCTGGAGCTTTTCTTTGCTCTGATTTAGATTAGATGAAGCGTTGTTATCTAACATCGGAGTTTGAACATTGAGACATCCCAAATAATTGTAATTTCATTATTTTTATTGTAGTTTACCTTCATGGTGTTTTGGATTAGTATGTGAAATCCTTCCCCAAACCCATTGAATGTTAATAAACCTATCAAAAATCCAAAGGGAACAATATCATGAGGATGAAAATGCTGAATGTGCAGGATTTTAAAATATTTGACATCTATAGTGCAAAATATGAAAATAGATGTTTTTGATTCTGATGATGGAATCCTGAACATTTTATGATTAGAACATTTTATGATCATAGAAACCCTGTTGATAACAGTCGACCCTTATTATTATGGAGTTCTTCATAAGGGATTTTGGTTATAGTGGACAGAGCATCCCCACAGTAATCAGTCGCTGTCGTCTCTTCGAAGAACACAGGCTGCTACTTAAGGGTCTGTCCCACTTAGGCGATCATTTTGGCGACTGCCGGCGACTGTCAAAGTCGTAGCAGATCGCCAAACTTTTCTTTTACCCGACGACAATGACCACGACAATGCCGAGTCAGGTCGAGATTACACCGTCTTCTGAAACATCGCAAAATTCCCACGCTGTCATAGCTTCTCCGGCGTCCTAATTTTCGCTGAAATCATTGACAAGTCGGTAAGTACTTGAGAGTTTTGAACTATAACATCTTGTATGGGTCACTTAAAAACCAAGCTTCACTGTAACAAGGAATAAACCGGATTTACTTCCAGTTTACTAATAGCTGTATTAAAAAATTTTTTTTTTTAAGTGGTTCAGTGGATTTTTGTGAAAAGTGTGTGAGCATTCTTTGAAAATGTAAGGGAGATGCATATCTGGTTTCTGGGTTGAATATCTGGGTTTGGAGCCCACTTTAAATGTAATGGCTGAGGCCAAAAACATCGCGAAAATTCCCACGCTTCCTTGACCGTCAAACTGTCTCTTCCAATCTACCTGTCAAATGTCCTGATCGTAAATAAATTGGTTAAACACAAGCATTTTATGGAATTTTGAAATGACTTTACTTATTTTAATATTATGTGCTTCTAAATCTATCTAAGAGAACCTATTAAACCTGGGGACAACATGTGACAGCGACCGCAAGAAGCAACGATACCTGGCAACAAGCCAGCTGTCGCCGAGAGATTTCAAACCGTTTGATTTCTCGGCGACGCGCCGAGATCCACTACGATCTTTGGAAGACTCCTCACGATCATGCCCGCGACACCCCGGCGAACTGTCGGCGACAGCCTAGTCGCAGGCAGTCGCCTTAAAATCGCCTAAGTGGGACAGGCCCTTTACACTGCAGGAGGTTACTGAAATCGACATACAATGACTTTGATCGATACTTGCGCAATGATACTCTATTAAACAATGTAGCAAACAGCCTTTAGTATTTTTAGCTTGCAGTAACAAAAGTACATTTTTAGCTGTTATATTACATTTAAATACCTTGCATTTAAAAATAACTCGTTTCACGGAGTAACGCGTACTCGGTTAAAGCGGACAATCGGCAATAATGGACACCATTCCTTCATGTTCGGTTACAACGAGGGTTAACTGTACGTTAATATTGAATTCTATGCTCTTGAATTAAAACAGTCTTCTTTCCAAGTGACCATTAAATTATTTTACTAAATTTGCAATAATTATGTAATGTTAATGAGTGACTGCCTGATAGTTGTTTGCTCTTATCCATTTATTCTATGTCATTCATATCATGTCCATCTAAACTAGTGGGTCTTGGGATCATGACAAGAATGCTAGTGTGATTGGAAATGGAACATTTACTGGCCAATGTATTCACATATTGTGGTACTTAGATATTGGTTGATTGTTTCTTTGGTTTGGAAGGCCTTTGATTTAATTACATTTATTTTCTAAGGACTAAATTTTGTAAAGACATAATTTGAAGCTTTTTTTAAACTTTTGATTTTTGTGGAGAATTAGCAATAAAACAATTTGTTGCTTATTAAAAAACTAAATCAAGCACGTTATCTTCAGAAGTCTGAGAAATGCCAATATTTCAACGATGGTTGGTGATGTGGCTGTTAGATCTATTTATTCTTTGCTTTGTAGTTAGGTTATCAGTTGTAACACGCAGGAATTATTGTTATTATTGGATATTTACATGGCAGTAACTCCAGACATGCTGAACATTAGCCTATCTTGCCCAAGCCATTGTTTACGAACTTTGCAAACCTATCGTTATTATCGACTTCCACGCTGCACCAATATCCCTCTATTTCTTCTTCCTCTTACCCATCTGTCCCTGGCACACAGGTGCCATCCGTTTCAAGCAACTCCTGTGGTAGTGAGGTCCTATAACTGCAAATAAATTCCTGAATTTTGTATTTGATCTGTTACTGGTATTCTCATGCTTTGTTTTATTCTAGTGCATTATGAACAACCTTTATCAGACTCGTAGATAAGTGAAGCAGCCTCCACACTATCAAACCTGTTATTTATGGTGCTAAATAATTCTTATCCAGTCTTCTCTTTTGATGAGAAAAGAGACACAGCCCTTGGTGAATTCAGAATTCTGCTAAATTCTTTGTATAACATTTTTGTATCATCGAGATTGGAATGCACACAATACTCAGTGGTCTAACTAGCATTTTGTACAAATTTAGCATTGCTTCTCCACTTTTGAGGTATTAAAAAAAACTCTAGTCCTCTTTATGTCCTTAACAATTTGTGTTGCTGTTCTCGTGTTTATGCAGATCACTTGCAATCTCAGAACCCTTTGCATCTGTAACCCATTAATTTTCTTAATTCTAAGATTAGTTCAACCTTGTGTCTTTAATTCAGTTAAAGTACTTTGCCTTTCCGATGTAGGCAAAATACTAAGCTGCTATGACAATTTCAGTTGTTTGGCAACTTTTCTTATCTCTGGAGTCTTAATTTCATTAGTGAATGGCCCTCAATTAATTGAACAGTAGAGCCAAATTAATACACGTAAATACTTGCATACTTGAGCAGACCAGTTAAGTGCATTTTATTATCCTGTTAAACATTTCAGCAAGCATCCACTCACTTGCTTATTTTTGAAGAGGCATTCCCGTCACAGTATATGATATGCTGAAGTATTGACCGCAAGCAATTGTAATACAGATATTGCACTAGAACAAGACAATAATAGTTTTCAAAATACACTTTACGGATCATTTCAAATGACTTACATTTGTAATGTGTAATTGAAATTTATAGGTGTGAACAAATAGGTTCACTTATTTACATCAGTCACCAACGGCTTTTCATCTTGTTGCTGAAACCACGAGCTTAATTCAACTTGAGGTGAAAGCCAATGGTGGAACGCTTGCAAACATGAACCTCTGTAGCATGCAGAGTGGTCCTCGTTGGGAAATTGATTCTTAATCCCTTTGCATTTGTAATCATTAAATTCATACTGCTTTATAATTTATATTCCACAATTCAAATTATTTGACAATTAAATATGTTTTTTTTGTTAAATCATTATTTCCGATGCTTGGTGGTTCTAATATGCAATGTTTGTGTATCCACCACATACATTCAAATTGCATTGAAATTGATCTTCCTTTGAACAATTTGGATATAAAAGTTAGTTTTCCATTTTAACTCATTTTACTTAACACAAAAGTGAAATGCATTTAATTATCTCATTTGTGTCAGATGGTTTCTCACTTATGAGAACAGCAGGAGCACACGGGTTTGTAAATTGTATGAACTGAAGTATATAGTTGGCTGTGTCTCAGAATTAGACTATTTTTAGGAATGTTGTAAGAAATTATACCACGTACAAAAAAAAGCTGTTGCAGGTAAGTTGCATATTTATTTTATGCTATGCATCCATGTTGGTGCAGTTTTTTGTACATTGTATTCAATCCTTACTTTCAAAGGCTTTTAAAAATTCAAAAATGCTCAGCTAAAATAAGGCTCCACTAATGGTGCTGAATAGCATTTTCTTGACATTCTTGACATTTCTTGACATTATACACTCTTGGCTAAGGTATAAGAAAGAATAAAACAGAGCAGGCTTCAAAAATGTTCCAGTAAGCTATATTAACCTCTAAAAGAGTACTTTATTCTGACCGTATGAATTCCTGCTGCTAGCTATGCTTATGGCTTGCCTTAGTGAGAGTTACATGTAATGTCTGGAAGCACTTTTGTAGAGTAGATTTATGTTCTCAGGAACTGATCTGGGACTACTCTTAGTCATTTTACTTGGGGTCCTAATAGCTGTGATGGAAGGAAGCTTTTCTATCTTCGCCTAAACTCCAATTCAAAGCCATGTTTCAAAGAAATATGTGAATTGAGGAATATAATTCTTCAATAAACACTAAATACTTTGAAATTTTCCTACTGCTTTTGAAGTTGCATTGTTTGTTTCATTAATGGCAGATTTAAAATTCTGTGTGTGAAAATATGAAAATGATGTACTTCGAGGAATAGGTTACAAACCGTTACATTAATGCACTCAATTGCTTCTGAGGTTTGATTTAAAACTACAACCTCTTCTAAAATATAATCCATGATTACACATTCATCATGTTTATTTACCCGTTACTACTTGGCAAAACAATAGTCAATGTGATTTCTATTTTCCTGCTGCTCCTGAATTTGCTTTATTGTTTTCATTGAGGAATAGGTTACAAACCATTCCATTAATGCATTCAATTGTTAATGAATATGCTTGAACAGAAATCTAACATCTTCCTGCAGCTTTGATACTGGGTTTCTGTCATATTAAAGGATTTATAGCTATTGTTACCACACAAGCAATCAGTTGTAATTTTCAAAATAATGAAACTGTGCGATTTTTGAGCTAGAATACATATTCTGTCTAGTATTAAAGGCAGCATATTTTCTTAAATCTCCACCAGAGGTTTAAAATTCAGAAGGGATAATCATTTGATAGTTTTGGATAGTTAAGGTGATTTATTCAGTTGTTTACATTCACATTGCTTAAATATGTTTTTTTATAGTGATCGTCATTGAAAATGATATTTATGATCAAGTTTAAAATCGACTCTAGTCTGCCTGACCTGATGTGTTTAATATGAGTGTGACTGGTGCAATCTGAACAAGACGGGTGCAAACTTGTTGCATTTTCTTTATGAATTTGGGGTGCTTTTTTGCCACTTTTGCAAACTAACTAATTAATTGCACTGTCTGTGATTTGTGGTTACAAAATAACTTATTTTGTAATTATAATAAATACAAATCATTGTAAATGCCAGATATCCAAATTTAAATTGACTTTGGAAATATATGGCAGATTTGGCACCATGTCCAAAATAAAAGTAAGAATTACCTCTCTACGCTGTTGACCGGAAGTACAATTCCGTCCCCCTTTTCACAGATGTCACAGATGTCACTGTGTGTTTGTAACATTTTCTGTTTTTATTTTGAATTTTAGTTTGTTAATCTGTGATTTTGTTTGCTGTTGCTACTGCTGTCAGTTCTACCTGTTCTTATGATGGTTCAAGACCTTTGCTGTAATTGTGAGTCTAAAATATGTGCTGGAGCTCAAGCTTTTAATGGCTGAGTAAGCAACTGAAAGACACTGAGAAAAAAAACTCCTTGCTTTTCTTAAGTACAGTATATTAACATTTAAACACAATTCATGTATCAATTTATCGATCCTGAGTTCCAGCCACAGGTAACTGCAATTGTAACCTATCTGACTGAAAAAAATTGGTAACTAAAAATAGTAGCCGCTTCAAAAATAAGTAAGTGTTATTTTGCTAACCTCAGCAATTGTATACTCTGTAAAAAAAACCATAAGCTGACATTCAGCACCATTAGTATAAGAAAACTGCAGATGCTGGTACAAAGCGAAGGTTGTATTCACAAAATATTCACAAAATGCTGGAAATGTCAGCAGGTCAGGCAGCATCTATGGAGAGAGAAATAGCAATCATAAAACCCTATGGGCTGAAATTTGGAAACTGCTCTAAGTTGTTCAACATTAATTCATTACTTACCTGATCCATTGGACCAAACATTGATTGAATCTAAAATGTATCCCTGAATTGTTAACCCTGATTCTCCCAACACAGCTGCTCTGTGACCTGCTGAGGTTTTCCAACATTTTTTGTTTTTATTTTAGATTTCCAGCATATTTTTGATTTTTCAAAGCATTTAAAAATCTGTTTTTGAATGTAGGGAAGTGCGAATTTCCCATTAATAAATTTTATGTAGTGAATTTCCTGAAGTGAGTGAATATATAATTTGGTGAATGACTGTAGGTTGGCACGGTACTAGTATGCTAAGTTTGACAATTACACACATGTATAAAAATATGATACTGGAGAGATTTTTTTATGTTATTTTCATTTGTCTGCAAAAGTATATTCTGTTTACTTGATGGGAAAGTTTTGCTTGTATGTGGTACTTCATATAGCCATGTAATACATAATATAAACTTATGGTTCCAGACTTTCTTCAACTGTTGTAAAATTGAAATTTGTTTTTGATTTTGACCCATAATCGGACACATAAATGTGATATTTTTTACACATCATAACTTATGTGAAAATATATACGTATCGTAATGGCCTACATTTGTCTAAACAAATTTTTTTTGAGGACCTTTGATATGCCTTTCCAAACCCGACTTTGCTTGGAGAAATTAGTTGCACATATTCATTTGGGAGAGTAAAAAATATCATGCTCATGTACGTAACTCATCGTGTCCTGAGAGTTAAGTACGTAAGATGCCGTTGGAAATCATGAAAAATGAATATTTTTCGGATCGATATTCATTTGTTTCTATGATGCTCAAGCCAAGTAATAAATATATATGTCCAAAAATTCTTAACTCAACATACTTAAAAGCAAACGAGACATAATGTGCTTATTTTGTTCTCCGTGTCCAAATCGTTACGTACATAAGCAGGCATCATTAACCCGCTGTTTTCATGTCTGGTGGATTTGTCAACTTATAAAAACATTTTATAAGTAAGTGTCAGTGTAGTTTGTCAGTTTTCTGCTGACGGTGCTGCAGCCTGATGACCCTTCGTGTCTTCGGAGCGTCTGCTGTTTAAATACAGGAGACGTTCAATTGTCCAGCGTTATCTTCCTAATGAAAGCTGCCCATCGGACACCATCTTGTTTGCGTTTTGAAAGGCAAGATTTTGTTTGTATTTTAAATGTATTTTGGGGGAAATACTAGCCGAGTCAGGTCGAGATTACACCCTTCTGAAACATCGCGAAAATTCCCACACTGTCAATGCTTCTCCGGCGTCCTAATTTTCGCTGAAATCACTGACAAGCCGGTAAGTACTTGAGAGTTTTGAACTATAACACCTTGTATAGGTTACTTGAAAACCAAGCTTCACCGTAACAAGGAATAAACCGGATTTACTTCCAGTTTACTAAGAGCTGTATTAAAAAAAATTTTTTTTAAGTGGTTACGTGAATTTTTGTGAAAAGTGTGTGGGCATTCTTTGAAAATGTAATGGAGATGCATATCTGGTTTCTGGGTTGAATATCTGGGTTTGGAGCCCACTTTACATGTAATGGCGGAGGCCAAAAACATCGCGAAAATTCCCACGCTGTCAAACTGTTGCTTCCAATCTACTTGTCAAATGGCCTGACGGTAAATAAATTGGTTTACTGTCCAATTTCATTGTGGACCGCCACGGATAGGATGAATAACTACCCTTTAATGAATTAGAAAAAAGAAGTTCTACCATTGCAATAAAATGCCATTGAGACACCATGTTACGTACGTTAACACTTTTATGGTAAATTTTTAATTACCTGAAAAAACTACTTGCGGTTGTGGAACTATCTTTCTTTCTTTTTGATAGAGTCAGACGGTTGTCAAACTTGTAAATAAATGTGTTTGCATTGATTTTTACAACAATTAATTTTTGGGTGTCTATGTCACGCTTCTATGTCCCAGTATCATATTTATACACATATACAGTATGAATCCAATAGGTTCTTTGTAATTTGTTTCGTACAGGTGAACCGCTGATTTTCCGTCACCCTTGGTTACAGAGCCTTGCCATATTAACCATTTTGCCGGACCTTGGGCAGCCAAGATTCCCAAAGTCAGCCGCAGGAGTTCCAGAGCTCAGGCCGCAGCCAGCAAATTCGACACGTCGATTGGCCATGGAGGTCGGCTAAGGGAACGGATCTGCCGACTCCCGCCCGGGACGGTATTCCAGAGCCCTGGCCATAGGGGGGGAATTTGACCCGCCGATCGGCGCAGAAGTCCCCGGGAGGTCGATAATGTACCCCTCACCCAGCCTGGGTGAAACATTTTTAATGTTTCAAGTGCGCTCTCCAGATTTTGTCCGGATGAAAGGAGGTGCCGGAACCACCAGTTGTCGGAAAATCGCTGGTGGACCTGTACTATGCGTAAACATGGAAGTGTTGGTTATTTTGGCCTTGAAGTATGATTCAGGATGCAATGTGACTGTAAATTTGTTGTAATGTACCAGGGATTATTTGAGGAACCTTGGGAAAGCTTTATTGGTTACTTAGATTTTGTTTCAAGGGCTCACTTTTATCGGTTAACTAGACCAAGTGGACCCATTGGGCCCAAATCTCTCCTGCATTGGTACAGCACCCTCTCCTCCCTCCTCCCCTTCCTCTGTTCTTCCCCCTCCTCTCCCCCCTCCCCTCTCCCTCCCCCCCCCACTCCATTCCCCTCAAGCCCCCTTATCCTCCCTCCTCTCCCTCCCCCCTCCCTCCCTCGGAGTTAGATGTAAACTTTAAAATGTGAATAACTTGAAAAATATAACACCGTTTTCAATTAAACTTCTTCCAATAGCACCAATGGGACGAGGGTGAGTAAGGTGGGCCTAAAACTGTTGCGCTATCGTGTACCATTTTGGCTGTAGTTCAGGAACAAACAAACGGGAGTTTTAGTATATAGATGTTGATGCCTGTCAATGCAACACTGACCACTCACTCATCACGAACAAGGAAAAGCTACTCCCACATCTTGTACATGCGTCCAAACAGAAAGGCCAGCCACGTATCAACATTTCCATTTAATGTTGGTGGACTTCAACATTTATTAGAACTGCTCATCCGCTCTCAACTCTGGACCCTCCAAGGAATACCCAAACCCTCCCAAGGAATGCCAGCAAAGCTCGGAAATCTCATAAAATGGTCATCTATGAGGCAGCATCATTTGCCTTCAGAAAAGAAAAGCGGCAGAATACCAACTGGTTTGAGGTTTCACTTAGATGAAACGTCACCCATCAATGAAGCTAAATTCTCTGAGCACCCGGCATGAGGTACAATCGAATCCCAACGCGCAAAGAGGCCAAAAGCTTGCAAAAGCAGCCAGACAGAGAGCAGCAAGACATTATGCAAATTGTTAATGGTGAATTGTGCAAAGAAATCCAAACTGCAAACTGGACCAGGAATGGAATTAGTTTGTTTAGATGTCTTTGACTGCACTTTTATTTCTGAATATATTTTACCTACTAAAATGTTTTTAATTTTCATTAGGTCTTGAGGGGGGTCCTGCTGCTTCTGGTTATGCGTCCGGCATTACTGTGGGCAGTGCTGGTGGAAGCAGCAAAACCACAGCAAAGAGTTTATCTGCCATATCTGGGGAAAAAGAGGAAGGGAACAAGAAGAAAGTTCGAAGGCAGTGGGAGTCGTGGAGTGCAGAGGATAAAAACTCTTTCTTTGAGGGGTTATATGAGGTGCGTGGTTTCCAGGGGTTGAGTTGAGATGTTCATTTGATTAGTGACATTTGGTGCTGAAGATATAACACTGCATTACATGCTATTTAAAATCTGATTAACAGTTAAACTTGTCTTTTTCATTGTGTTACAAGGTTTTGTTACAAAATAATTCTGTAATTTCTACAGTTTCCCAAAAGAACATTCCCCAATAAAGAAATTATGTAAACATTACAAAGGTCCTGAGATAAAAATGATACTATAACTTTTGAATTCTACAAAACTTTGTATTATACATAACCTTTAAAAGTAGCACCATGTTTGTGGTTTGCATTAGAGTTACAAACAATTTGGATGGGAAAGATTTGGGCGATGTTACAGAAGTGTTGGCAATATTACGAATTGGCAATTACGAATAGTATTGGCAATATTACGAATGTGTGGTCAGAATCTCCTCTTTTACAAACGATAAGAAAATTGGGGAAAAAAGCCAGTATAGTCCGGAAAACATGACGGAGAGGGATGAGTCAGTGGCTGGGACCAGATTTGTAGCAGAGATTTTACTTTTATCAGATGCTCTCTTTAGCTCCTGAATGGTTGTTTGTTCAGATTAAATCCAAAAGCCTAATTTGATTTTTACTTGTATCTTTCCATTTATATGGACACCAACATAACATTTATTTTTCATTTATTTTGTAGCATGGAAAGGATTTTGAAGCGATACAGAATAACATAGCTCTAAAGTACAAGAAGAAAGGGAAGCCAGCAAGTATGGTGAAAAACAAGGAGCAAGTTCGGCACTTCTACTATCGTACTTGGCACAAGATCTCCAAATACATCGACTTCAATAATGGTGAATACAGGGTCCAAGGGCACTTATTTCATTCTTGGACACATGTTTTGTTTTAGGTTTTATCTCTCTGTGTGATGCAGAATTTCTTTTTTTTTGATGGAATGCAAGAAATTCCTTAGTTAAAACCTCTAAAGAGTATTACTGCAGTTGTGATCCTAATTTTCTCTTTTATATGCTGACATTATATGTTCTTCTCAGTGTCTTTAAAAAGTAGGATACAAAGTGCTGGGATAACTCAATAGGATTCTGGAGAACAAGGATAGGTGAGGTTTTGGGCCGGGACCCTTCTTCAGACTGATTTTGGGGGCGGGTGAGAAAGCTGGAAGAGAGGAGACTTTTTAAAAGGTAGAATTGCTTTTAAAGTTGCTAAAAACGTGTTTTCTCTCCATATAAAAGCACCAAATTGTGCTTGCCTAATATATGCCTCTCTGTTATGTAGTCACAAAAATTATGCAGAGAAAAATGTTAGTGTGGGTATAACCACTTGAATTACCTGCGGTAATGTACCATTCTCCTGAATTAATATTTCACACACCAAAAATATAATTTGCAATGATTCATCTGCCCAAGATTGATTTGTACTTTTAATTCAAATTAAAGCACTAATCATTTGTATTAGGAGCACAACATAGTTTTGTTGTGATGGATCTGACGAATCAAAATAACTCCCAAAGTAGCTAACTCCAGTAATTAAATCATCCCTATTCTAAAGAAGGCTGAGAAGCCAAAATACAAGTGTTATCTTGTAGAATTCAAACTGGAGTGATAGCGTGTTAATTCCAGAAGTAATAATTTGGGGCTGTGATTAATTATTCATAATTTCCCACAACTTTTCTCTGGCAATCGAGCAAAATCACTGATTCCCTCTTCAGTAGTTTGGAAAGATTTATGAATGGCATCTAATTTATTTTATATTTTTTAGTTAAAAAGAAAATTGGGTGGGGTATAAAATGCGTCGCTGATTTGTCTTTGTTTACTTGCTGGGACCAGATTTGTAGCATGGATCCTACCTGAATCAGATATTCTCTTTTGCTCCTGAATGGTTGTTTGTTCAAGCTCAATGCCAAAGGTCTAGTTTGATTTTTACTTGTATCTTAAAGACCCAATAAATGCTGAAAATTGTATTTTGCCTGCAGTATTCTCTCGAGGACTGAAGAAATCCTCTCAGGAGCTCTATGGGTTAATATGCTATGGAGAACTGCGCAAAAAAATCGGCGGATGTGAGTATTTTGATGGACTTGGTAGAGTAATAGACTATGAGGTTGCCGTAATTGAAACATTTGGAGAGACATTGATAGGATAGACATAACCTTTGCCCCATGATGGAAATGCCAAATACTAATGGGCATGACTTTAGGACAAGAAAGGCAAATTTGAAAGGAGATATTCAGGGCCAGTCTTAAACGGGGAGTGTCACGCTGCCGGGGATGGTGGTGGAAACAGATAGTGGTGATTTAAGAGACTTTTGGATAAGCACATACATACATGCAAGGAATGCAGGGATTATGTATCACATGAAAACAGCAGGGCATCATGTTCAGCACAGACAGTGTGGGCGGAATAGCCTGTTCTTGTGCTATACTTTCAGTGTTATGTGGGATAAATCTTCTGGATTCTTGTTTGTTTTCTGGAGGTAACTTATGTTAGCCCTAAAGCGATATGGTATTGAAATTCATCCTAGATTTATTATTATCAAATGTACCAAGGTACAGTGAAAAGTTTTGTTTTGCATGCTATGCAAATAGATCAGATATACTATACATAAATACAATCAAATCTAACTCGAGAAGAATAAATAGAAACAAGGGGAAGAATGCAGAATATAGTTCTCAGCATTGTAGTGCACCAGTTCCATAGACAGTCTAGTGTCCACAATGGGGTAGAGGTGAATAAGACAGTTCCTTAGCTCATCGAGGGTCCATCCAGAAGCCTGATAACAGAGAGGAAGAATGTGTTCCTGAGTCTCGTAGAGCGCCCTTTCAAGCTTCTGTACCTTCTTTTCCGAGGCAGAGTGAAGTGTGGATGATGTCAATGGTGGGAAATCTGGTCCATGTGATGAACTGGGCTACAGTGCGCCAAGCCATGTGCATCAAGAACATAATGTTTCTACATTGTAATCCATTTCCAAAATTCATTTCTGTTAAATTCAATTATGCACAGTCCACTAATTGGTTCATAATATAAATAGTTGTAAGGATTTGCATTTTGTCCGACATATGAGGTCTTTTTTTAAAATGAGACCTCAAAATGGCATCTGCTAGTTTGCACATATGTAACAAATCCTGAGAAGAACGGGGACTCGTTCCTTTGCCCTTGCACATGCAATACCAAATGCAGATTAAATACTTGTGCAGGAACTTGTGAAATGGGAACTGACTGACAAATTCACTTACATAAGGACTATGATTTATTTACAACAAAAATAGTGAACTTGTATACGAAGATATAAATGGCAGATAATAAATGTTACCCAGATGCATCTTTTTTTTAAAACTCTGAACCATAAAAAGAAAAATATATAATACATTTGTTTTACCAAAGTGAGCCTTTTCTATTCTACAGCTTTCTAGGTAGAAAGCTGAGGTTCCTTGCCACCTGACAGCATAATGGAAAATCTGGAGTCTTGATTTTCCACCTGTTAATGTTAGTAGATAGAGTATTGCTCAAAAGGCAGGTTATTATTTTGGTAAGATTCTAGCTGTGTGTCAGATTATTCTTGGCACAGATCTTGGAATGCCCTGCTTTCTATTTTTCTCCGTCACATAAATTAAGGTACTGGCTTTGAACGTTCTTTTTAGATCAAATAGATAAATTGATGCATATCAACTCTGAATAGTCAAAAGAGAACAAATTGTCCTGATATTAGCAAATAAATTATACGTTCTGATACTCTAACCAGTCGCCACTCCTTATGAGCAACCTTGTAGTTGCTTTAGAAGGATGGTAGTGGTTCCAGATAGTTTCTCGCCACAACCTACTCGAGGGCAGTTAGAGGTGCAATATTAATAGGCTTTGAGCAATTAAATTATCTACGTGTTGTAATAAATGCCTAATGACTGTAGATAGAAGTAGTATTAAAGACACATTCAGAAGAAAAACATTGATGCCTTGAGGAAACATTTAATTCATGCTTAAATGATAGCTTGGTCATTAACTCAATGCTATTATGTTCCTTGTATTTTATAGGCATGGATGATAAAAATGCAACCAAACTCAATGAATTAATTCAAGCTGGGTAAGTGACTTAATTTAAAGGTTAGCCTGCAACAATATAACAATAACAAGGCAATTAACCTTGTTCATCTTCCAGAGGGCTGTCCCAAGCTAGAAATTAAAATGTTTTGAAAGTTAAAGTTAATTTTTTATTTGATAAAAATGATAACCTGAACTGTACCCTTTTGCATTTTTCAGCTGCCTTGCTATCAGTATGATGGTATGTCACAATCTCCAGTCACCACAAAAATGCCTACACCGCTAAAATATCTGATCATTTTCATTTCTCTTTCTTGTGAGTTAATAATTTCCCAGGACTGAGTAAAATGTCTTGACCATATTGATTATTTCAGTATAGTCCTAAAGAGCACACGAATAGGCTCTTCAGCCCACCAAGTCTGCATTAATCATCAACTATCTGTTTACACTATAGCAATCTTTTTCTACCCGCATTTTATCAACTGGTCACTCTCACTCGCCAGTACACTTGGAACGGCAATTTGTAGTTGGCCAGTTAACCTAGTAATCCAGTTGTTTTTTAGATGTGTAGTATAACCAGAGCACTCAGAGAAAACCCAAGGTACTGAGTGGAACATGCAAGTTTCATGTACACTTTGCTCATGATCAGGATTGAACCAAGGCCTCGAGAGCATGAAACCATGGCTCTTAGTTACGGCACTGGGCTGAGCACAAATCTATTATATCATTGTTAAAGCTTGGAGATTGAAAGAAATGATAACTAGAGCCTCCAGTGAGGGGAGTGATTCCAGGATGAATGGACTTCTTTGGAGATTAGCATAGAAATGGATCTGGAAACACCAACTATATTAGTAAAATTAACGGAGATGCCAATTGTTTCGGTGGGGTGATAGGACAGTAACATTTATTGAAGCAACAGAAAAATTCAAGAAGAATCTGACATCGAATGTTGACAGTTGGCATTTTGAATAATTTGAAAAGGAAGTCATGTGGTTAATGGTATGGAACTCATCAAAGTGAAAATTAAATCAGTGAATAATAATGTACTTAAATCGTTATTTTTTCCTGAGTTTATTCAGGATCGTTACCTTTTTTTGACTAGTTACAGTGATTTCAGAACATCAGTTAAAGTGCAAAACAATATTCACAAATTAGTTCAATAATCCATATTACTATCCATATCCGTACTCTGGTCTGGCATATCCTGAACATTGTTTTATTTTTTGACATCAAGGAATTTTGTAACCCTTTAATATAATGCAGAAAGTGACCACGTCTCTTTATTTGTTTCCAAAAGCATTTATGAGGAAAGATTACATTGTTTAAAACTGTATACCCTTGTAGGTGAACGACAAAGGGCTTTCTAAAGATAAATAAGAAACTGGAAGAAATTTTTAAAAGTTAATATTGTATGCACTTTCAAATGCAACGGCAACTCTAGAGCATAGGGTATTTTAACACTAGTTTTGTAAAAATAAATTTCAGGGTGGTGGAAAGTGCAAAATTCATGTGTAAGCAACATCTGTTTGCAATGGTCTTGTGGAAAGATGGCAAAACTTCACTTTACCCAGAATAAATGTGGATGTGTTTATGGAGGGTTCATAAGTGTGTTTGTTTATAAGGTGATGTTTCCATATATAATACTTGTGGTTGAGCTTTGTAAGATTTCGTAACCTAAACATTTAACTTTTCTCAAAAAACTTACCAATGCAAAGTTTCTACAAATTGAAATAGCTGGAGCTCTAATGAATCAATCTCTTTGCCACAATGATTCCTGGTGGGACAGCCATAGCTGATTTGACAAACAAATAGAAAGTTGCTGTACCAAGTGAACTCTAAGTTTATAAGGAGACACAAGGGTCTGCAGATTCTTAGAGCAAAACACAAATTCTTTCCGCAGATGCTGCCTGACCCACGGAGTTCCTCCAGCACGTTGTGTTTTGCTCTAAGTTTATAAGATTCTTTTTGTCTTTCTTCTTAATTAAAGTAATTTGATTTTCTTCCCGATTGATTCAGGGCTACAACTGTGCGATACAAAGGCCGTAATTTACGTATAAAAGCACCAATGTGCCGGGCTTTGAAAAAAATCTGCGATCCTGAAGGCAAGTTCTGGAAAATAATTTTTGTTTCAAAGTTAAACTAAGTTTCTGAGGGGCTGTTTTTTAAAGATGTAAGTAACAACCAAAAGGGAAAAGTGCAGACGGGAAGGGAAGTTTGGTGTTTTTGTTCTAATGGCATTGCGTTAGAGCAAATAAGTTATCAAATCAGCCAATCTGTTGGCAGGATCTAGAATTGTGAACATAAAAGTAATAATATTTTAGATTTACTGAATTTCACCCTTTGTATAGAGGGAAACAATGATGAAGTTCCATGAAAAGAAGTTTGCTAAGTAACTATTTTTAAAAAATTAGCCAAGGCAGCTTTTTTTGCAGAATGGAAGAGCACAAGCTCTTTTCTCCCCACACTTATTGCAACAGTGTAATTGTAAACAAAATATTTTTACTGCTGTGTTGGATGCCATACTTTATAGTAACATCTCAGTTTCTTATCAATTTCTGTATGCATTAAAGGGAAATGTACATACCATTTATTAAGCTCCAAAATAGTAATTCAATAAATCCTTTGAAAATAGGTGTTTGTTTATTATTGTCATATTTACCAAGATACAGTGAAAAACTGTTGTGTGTACTATTGAGGCAAATCATACCATACGTGAGTACAAAACAGAAAAGAAACTATGCAGAATATACAGCTACAGAGAAAGTACAGATACAAAAAATGCAAGGACTGCAATGAGATCAATTGGGATTTAGCCTATGAGAGCTCCGTTGAAAAGTCTGATAACAATGGGACGAAGCTGTTCTTGAATCTGGTCATAAATGCTTTCAATCTTTTTTTATCTTCTGCCTGACAGGAGAGGGGAGAAGGGAGAATGACGGGGATATGAATGGTTCTTGGTTATATTGGTTGCTTTCCTGAGGCATTGTGGAACATAGTTGGAGTCAATGGGGTGGGGGTGGATGGTTTGCAAGATGGACAGGGCTGCGTTCACAATTCTCAGCAATTTTTTGTGGACTTGGACGGATCAGTTGCCACACCAAGCTGTGATGCATCTGAATAAGATTATTAATATGATGCATCTGTAGAAATTGTTGACTGTGATTGAAAACATGCAGAATTTCCTTGGTTTTCTGAGGAAATAGTTGTATTGGTGTCCTTTCTTGTCTGCAACAATGATTGTGGGCACTGGAGTACTTGGGACTATCGGAGAAGGTGATGTTACTCCACTGACCTTCTGTTTAAAATGTGCATAGAATGCGTTGAGCTTGTCAGCGATGAATACGTTGTTGCCAGTGATTGTGCCTGACCTTGTTTTGTAGCCTGTTATAGCAAACAAGCCTTGCCGCAATCAATTGGTGCTGGTTGAGGGTATTTGAACCTCTGGTGGGACAGGAGATGTGTTGAGATAGTATTTTGGTAGCACAGTCCTGAGGTTGCCTGATTGAAGTCCCCTGCTATGATGAACCGGGCGTCTGGGTACTTCATTTCAACGCTCTTGCTAGCAGTTTATACGGCATCCAATGTGAGCTTTACATCTGCAGGCAGATGGATATAAACTGCATTTAGAATGGCTTAAGTAAATTCCTGTGGCAGGTAGGGACAGCAATTCACCATTAAATAAACACAACCTCCACATTATGTGAGCGGGAACCTGCTAGGACCTCCACATCCAAGCGCCATGGGGCATTGTTTAAGAAGTAGACTCGTCCGCCTCTTACCTTGCCAAGTCTATATAGTGCGTAGCCTCTTTGGAGGTTGTGTTTAATAGTTATAGGGAAGAAGCTGCTCCTGAACCTAGACATTACAGTTTTCAGGCTCCTATACCACCTTTCTGTGCAGGAGTGAAATGAAACCAGGATGGTGTAGGTCTGTGGTGATGCTGGCTGCTTTTTGGAGGCAGCGGCCCTTGTAGATCTTGTGGAAGCCCTCTGGTTGCATGGCACAGTTGGGCGAATCTGGTGTGAGCCATGTATATAAATGGAGCAACACTGCAGCCTCTCATTTCCCTAAGGTAAGAAAGTCTGGCTTTGAGTTATCAGATAGATAGGGATTCTTTTGTGTCTGTAATACAACCATCCTTATTAGGTAGGGCGGCAACCATTTAATAAAATTATGGAATTTTCCAGTGCTCTGCATTGGTAAGTTGTATGGTTTTAATTGTTTAAATTTCAACAATACTCCTGTATAAGCCTGGGAATTTGGAAATTGTGGTTTATGCCTGCGGGATGTGCTGCTTTTGGAAAAAATGTGTGTGCATCAAGTTGCAGTACAAACATAGATTTTCTCTTGTTTGGTGGAGGCATTTTGAGCATGGCATTGGGATGCTAATGTGCTCAGCATTTGGCTGAATAATAAATGTTGAGCTGTGACCTGAAAGACCAGAAAACAAAATGCAGATTAAAATAAAAAGCTTATTTTCTTGGAACATAGTCCTATAACGGTTATGTTTCTGGAATTGAGGTAGAACAATCAGGGGAATTCTTTTAAATAAATCCGGATAGAAAGCTTGCGATGGCAATGGTAACTATACACCTTGATGCTTATCATTTACAGACAAAACTGCCAGATTACTGAGAATGACTTTGAGGGAAGGAACTTTGTCTTTTCTAATCTGGCCATTGTGTGACACCATGTGTAGATGGCTTCTGAAATAGATAAGCAGGCCACACAGTTTATGCAAAGTATAGCTACATTGCAATTTTAAAAAAACTGCATAGACTCTCCAGCATTGACCTAAGTATCAATAACAGACACATGATAAAGACACACCTCGCCTGGTGAACCATACTACGATTAGTTTAATAATTTTTGGGTGGCACAGTGATGCAGCGGTAGAGTTTCTGCCTTACAGCACCAGAGACCCGGGTTTGTCCTGACTATTGCTGCTGTCTGTATAGAGTTTGTACTCAACTTATGCCAATATTAGAAGAGCATTCCTATGGACCTATTATATTCCGGGAATCAAATCTTCCAGTTACTTAGAATTAGTGGCACAATGATGTACACTCAAAAATAGAGATCTTCTAAGTCTTCAATGTTATCCCTCTGCAAGTATTCTACCTGGCGCTTATGTACAACAATGTTGATAGAAGTGATCACCACACAGTGCTCTTGGAAACACGGTTCTCTCTGCATATTATACTGCGTAGGTTAGATTAGGAACACAACAAGCAGTTAATTCGAAGTACTAGTTCGTCTTTCTAGTACTTCACCACAAATCTGATCTGTCATATTTTTCACTCTGTTACGATTAAGTCAGATGATCCCAGAAATGACACCAAAAAATGAGGTTACATTCCAACACCAAATATGCTAAACATTATGCCCTTTATTCCAGATTTATTCAATTGTACTTCCATTTCCCAGCTGTCATAATGGAATGTGAGGACATATCTCTGGAGATTTCTAGGTTAACAATATAATAGCTATACAGAGCTAATCTCCAGCCTGATACAAGCTATCAATTTCGTTCACCCTACTGAAATTTTAAATGAATGACTGAGATGCAATAACAACAATAGACCCTAACTGCATTGTGGCTCTAATGCAACTGGGCTTTTGTAGCATAGTTAGACTTCTATTGAGGCTATTCCAGTAGAGTTACAACACTAGCATTTATCTGATAAACCTGTCTCGCCATTTGTACCAGGTTTTGAACATAGCAGCAGCAAGGGTAGAGTTTTGTGCCGGGGTCCCAGGGCAATAGCAGGGATTGGATGTGTTTCCCAGCACAGTAGAGGTCGGACTGAGAGACGAACATTGTAACGATTCACTGCTCTACAATGTACTAATGTCTATAATTATAAAATGATTCCGATTTGTGTATGTGTACGGATTCTCACTAATTCCACTTCATCTTGGGAATCCATATCTTAATTTTTACCTTGGGTTTTGCAAGTACAACATTATTGCTTTGAAACCCCCGAAGTGATGCAATAACGTTCATGGCTTGACGTGGTTA
Source organism: Rhinoraja longicauda (assembly GCF_053455715.1). Lineage (NCBI taxonomy): Eukaryota > Metazoa > Chordata > Chondrichthyes > Rajiformes > Arhynchobatidae > Rhinoraja > Rhinoraja longicauda. The sequence continues at coordinate 31,326,564 of NC_135973.1, read as the reverse complement.
ATTGGAAAACATTACTGTCTCGGAAATTGAAATGTTAATGTTTTTTCCCTGTCTGTGAGTGCTTTTCACTTCTGCCCCTTTCGTTATTCTTCTAAAGCTTCTTTATGGTTGGGAATACGAGTTGATGTGCTGAGAAAATAATGCCCCATTGCTCCTATTTTAATTTGGAGAGGGCTTGTGACGAAAATATAACCCTCAACACATCATCTGTGGAAATTCAACTTATTCCCTTCATTTGCAGTATATCTTTATTGTCCAAGTATCTTTCACTCTAACCCTTGACTTCATAAGTATCTCTTTTTCTTTAGATTGCATATTTAATTTTTGTATTGTTTTGTTTAGCAGTAATGTATCTCCTTGCACTGCCTTCTAGTGGGTGTAGGACAAGAGGTCAGAGAGCCCCCCGCACACAGTTTACTTGCCTTAGTTATGTCTCTCATTCTGTGACTCAGTTCTCTATCTCAGTTATGTGGTTTTTTTAAATTATTATTCATAGGAATTAGTGATGAGGAAGATCAGAAACCAGTTCGACTGCCGGTGAAAGTGCTCCTTGAACTACTGCCACGCAGTAACTACACCTGGGCAAGAGTTCAGAGTCTGGCACAGAATCCTCGACTACGGTAGAAACCAAATATTCAATATTTATCTATAATATCCTTTGCTTTCCTGACAATGATTTAGAAAATGTTACTGTAGTGTACATTGGTGTGTTTTTGTAGCTGTACCTTTTTGTATAGCATTAGGTGAATATTTATAGTACAAGCAGGCCCTGCATCACAGGTGTGTTGCATTCGTAGAAGATGATCCATAATCACGATTTTTTGATCCATTTTCTTTTGTTAAAATTATCGTTGACATCAAAATAATTGATTTTTTTAATCGCAAAGCTGCATCATCTACTCGTATTTTAAAAACAAGGGACATGAAATAAGTAGATTTGTCTTTATTTACCTTTCTTCCCCATAAATATATATTCTATAAGAGCTAATTTTATTCCCTCTCTCAAACTTTCAGTATAACAGTATAACAGTATAACAGAGCTTTATTTGTCATTCGGTACCGAGGTACCGAACGAAACTACATAGCAGTCATACAAAAAAAGAACACAAGACACATAACCCCAACACAAACGTCCATCACAGTGACTCCAAACACCCCCTCACTGTGATGGAGGCAACAAAACTTCCACTCTCTTCCCCACGCCCACGGACAGACAGCTCGTCCCCGACCGACCCGCACAGTCCCCGCAAAGGGGTGGAAGTCCCCGCGGCCGAATCGCACCGGGTGCTGAAATGTCTCGCGGCCGAGCCGGGCGATGAAAGGCCCCGCGACCAAGCCTTGCGCAGCTAAGTCCCGTGGCCGAGCCGCACCGGGCGATGTTAAGTCCCGCGGCCGAGCCGCACCAGCGATGAAAAGTCCCGCGGCCGAGCCGCACCGGGCGATGTTACGTCCCGCGGCTGAGCCGCACCAGCGATAAAAAGTCCCGCAGCCGAGCTGCACCGGGCGATGTAAAGTCCCGCGGCCGAGCCGCACCGGGCGATGTTAGGCCCCGCAGCCGAGCTGCACCGGGCACTGTTAAGTCCAGCGGCCGAGCCGCACCAGCGATGTGAAGTCCCGCGGCCAAGCCGCACCGGGCGATGAAAAGTCCCGCGGCCGAGCCGCACCGGGCACTGTTAAGTCCAGCGGCCAAGCCGCACCGGGCGATGTAAAGTCCAGCGGCCGAGCCGCACCGGGCGATGAAAAGTCCCGCGGCCGAGCCGCACCGGGCACTGTTAAGTCCAGCGGCCAAGGCGCACCGGGCGATGTAAAGTCCAGCGGCCAAGCCGCACCGGGCGATGTAAAGTCCAGCGGCCAAGCCGCACCGGGCGATGTAAAGTCCAGCGGCCAAGCTGCACCGGGCGATGTTAGGCCCCGCAGCCGAGCCGCACCCCGCGCCGTGAGGAAGAGAAAAGTTTCCACCACCCCCACACCACCACCCCCCCCCCCCCCACACATACACAACCAAAAAAAATACAAAAACCATCCCAACACCGACACACAACAAAAAAAGGAAAAAAGACAAACAGACTGCTAGCGAGCCGCAGCCGTTAGGCGCCGCCACTTCCAGGGAGTGATTTGTAAATTCTGTAAGGGTGAATTTCCGTTACCCAAACAGTCGTAATATGGGGGTTGCCTATATTTTGGTATGAGACTTGTATAAATGACTAATGTGAGATTAGTGTATTTAAGTAATTCAGATTTTTAATTAACATTTGTCAAAACAGGAATTGAGACTAATATTAAAAATAGTGCATATTGGAGGGTAACTAATTTTAAACGTACTATGGAGTTTAAATGGAGTGGACTGCATACTATTTGATGGATCATAAAGTACTTTCATATAAGACCAAGGAGGAAACTAAACCTGGGAATTTGCAAAACTACTTCATAATAGTGAATATTCCATTTTAATTAAATTGTGACATTTACTCTTGAGTATTCATCAGTAACTAATGGAAAACTTGATCTTTCGTGTGTGTATTTGCTTCGTATATGCTACCCAGGTCTTGGATGAATTAAAAAAACCTCCAAATCACAGCAAATTGTTCTTCTTTGGTAATCTCCCCCTTCCCAATTTCATAACTCTGTGGTATAACATATCACAAACTTTCCATATGCAAAGAGTTGGATTTAATTCCACATTCGCCCCTTTGCAACAGTATATTGTATAATACATCATAAACTAAGAAGTTCAAGTTAATTTTGAGTTCCATGCTGGTTGCAGTTATGAACTCAATTGTAGCATATATTTTCAGTACGCGATTTTAAATTATATCCCTTTTAATTTGTGATTTATAAAATGCGATACAATAATCTTATTGCTCTTTGCTCTTTGATGAGCCTGACTTTATTCTCTTGCAGGATGATGGTGGAACTACATCGGAAAGTTTCCAGTCTCATTGATTTCCTCAAGCATAAATGGGCTTTGCAGGAATTCAGAATTGTATCCTTTTTGACTTGAATGAACAGTAAAATCTTGTGGCCAGTTTCAGCGAATTCCACATGGACAGTTGGCAAAGCATTATCACTGCCTGGCAGATGCCCTCAGTGAAACATTCAAGCCGTATTATTTGTTGAACCTCATTTACTTGTATTTAGTAGGCTCCGAAGGGCTCAATCAATTAGGGCTTCCAGGGCCAAATCTGTGCCGTGATCTTAAAGTAGGCTCCAAGGATTGAGGGGGACATGAGAGTCTCCAGATACCTCGTTGATAGTTTTCAAAGTGACATCCTGGCGCTTGTAAACCTTTTTGGTGGTTATTAGACATGATGGTTTGTCATTAGAAATGTGCATACATATCCAGGATAGATGTTCGTCGCCATAATTATCAAATCTCTATTGCCCTATTTCTGCAGTCTGGAACAACAGGTCTCCCTGTGAAATGCAGTGTATTTTGTTGACATATTTGAATAAATAGTCATGTTTTTTCCCTGCATAGATAGGGTAGGCAGAATCTGTTCCCAGAGTGGAAATATTAAAGACTGGAGGTTATAGCTTTCAGGTGAATTTAAAGGATAGAGTAGAAACAAGGAAGCATCTCAAGGAAACACATCACCTTCTGCATCTGGTGTTCCCAATATGGCCTCCTGTACATTGGCGAACCCAAGACTTGGCAACCGTTTTGCTGAACGCTTGCACTCAGTTTATCAAGGCCAACCGGATCTCCTGGTTACTAACCATTTTAACTCTCCTTCCCATTCCCATACTAAACCAGCATCTGCAGTTCCTTCCTACACTTTTTGTGCCCTTTCTGTCCTGGGCCGCCTCCATTGCCAGAGTGAGGCCATACGCATATTGGAGGATCAGCGCCTTGTATTCAGCTTGTGTAGCTTACAACCTCACGGTATGAATGTTGAATTCTCAAAATTTTGGGTAACCTCTAGCTAACTCTCTCACCCCTCCTCTGCTACTTTCCTCCCTCTGGATCTCAACTCTCCAATCCTGTCTCACTATCTCTGGCTTTTGTTCCAACCATCTGCCTATCAAAACTTCGTCCAGTTATTTCATGCCACATTTTGTCTTGCCTCTCCCTTCTTCCAACTCTTCCCCTGCCCCACAATCAGTCAGAAGAAGGACCCAAAACCCAAAACATTACCTATCGTTGCTGTCCAGAAATGCTGCTTGATCTGCTGAGTTGCTCCAGCAATTTGTGTCCTTATGAGATCAATTTAATTTTGCACCATGTTTTGGCACACACACTGTGGGCCACTGTGTCCTATGCTGTACTGTTCTATGTTTTATGATGTTGCTGGGATGGAGACTGATAGACTTGGATTTATTTTCTTTGGAGTGTAGAAGGCTGAGAGATTGAGTTTGACCAGACTAAAAAGTTAGGTAAGCTTATATTACTCATTCAGGTTTTTCAAATGGCTTGTCTCTTGTTTCTCCTTAATATTATTATCTTCAGCGTAAGTCATTGGAAGAACGTCAGCAAGATACTGGATATGGTGAATCAAGGATTATGGGGCTTGAGGGAAAGACCGAGCTCCATCTCTACCCTGCAGAGAACTGTACTTTAACTGTACTGCCTGGAGTGGCAAAGGTGGTTCACTCAAAAGCCTGCTGCACCGTGCACTGGCAGGAAACCGGAAGGTGCAGACAGAACATAAAGGACATTCATTTACTCCCACCAGCACAGATATTAGCAAGAGCCCCTGCTACAAAGGATATGACTGTTCCCCTCAATCAAGGAACTCAGGGCACAATGAAGGGACAAGTTAAACAAATTAAAAGCACAACAGATGGGCGAACTGGTTTCAAACCCACTGCATCGATGGCTGGTGAAGGATCACAATGCACTGAAGAGGAAATGCCTTCTTTGGAAGGTACTTCTGCCGGAGAGGCAACTTCTCAACAGGAAAGTCCAAAAACAGACGAGGTATTTGATGGGGGACAGCAAGAATTAGGAGAAAATGGAGAACATGCATTTAATTCACCCAAATCTAATTCGGATGCTTCCACTGAAGAATGCAGTGGTAATGAGGTGCCCTTAATGGAGTCCCCAGAACCAAGCACAACTACTGAGCTCTGTGTCTGTGCGGGGATGGGCAATAATGAGGAGACGCTCCTCTTGGACCCACCTTCTCACGACATGAAGTCGTGTCAGAACTCGATAGATGCAGAGAGGTGTGCATGTCCGGAAAAATCCTCTGAAAAGGGTGTTACTGCCTTGGACATAAATGGATTTCTTGGTGGCCCCAGTGCAGTACCTTCTGGAATGATAGAAGTTGAATCAAGTTCTCAACAGTTAGCGGATTCAGGTCCCCAATTATCTACTGATACCACTTCAATATCATCCAATTCAACTACAGATGATTGTGATAATAGGACCTTGTCTACTATTTGCACTCATGAACAGCCGGTGGTGTGCACAGATGAGGTGTCTGATAATGACTGCCTTAAGCAGACCATGAATACAACTTCACCCACTCAGGGACAACCTGGTTGTGCCAGCATTCTTCCAAAGCCACCAAAAGAAGATGCTACCCATCTAGTCCAGCAGGTGCTGGAGGATGGCTGGAGTCCAAGTACTTCTGAGAATTTGACATTGGCTGAATTGTACCTCATGCTGGGGAAACCCAGCAAATTGCAACTTGAATATGATTGGGTGCAGACCCAGCAGAGTAACGCAGAGGAAACTGAGAGGACAAAGGGTACAAGTCAGAGGTTGCTGAAGTGCCTGCTGCAAATTATCACTACTGAAGTAAATCCTAAATCTGTAAGTACATTTAGCATGTGGAAAAGATTGAAAGGAATAGCTTCTACTAAAACAGTATGAATTCAGATGGAAGCAGTATACAACACCATTGAATATTACTTTTGTTTTGTTTTCTTTTGCAATAAAATCCTAGAAACCAAGGAAATCTTAAAGATATGGGGTATAATGTTAGTACAGGAAAGTGGTCCAAGCTAATAGATCAATTGTGATCTTATTGGAGCAGAATCAAGGGATCAAATGACCAAAACTGCCTTGTGTTCTTACAGAAGGCATCCCTAGATATCTTGCAGAAACAAGGAACTTCAGATGCTGGTTTACAAGAAAAGAGACAAAGTGCTAGAGCAATATCAGTCTGAAGAAGAATCCTGACCCGAAACATCACATATCCATGATCTTCAGAGCTGTTGCCTGACCCACTAATTTACTCCAGCATTTTTTGTCTTTCTTTCTATATACCTTGCTACAGGCCAGTTTCATCTTAAAGCAATATACATTTATTCTTACATTTAGTAATCCCGTCAAGAAAGAAGAAATTTGCTATTGCTCAAATGCATAAAGCAGATAGAATAAAAAGTTGGGGGGCTTAACTGAGTTGCTTTCTGTATAATTCATTACACATGTATTAACAATTTTATGAAACCTAATGCAGGAGATGTATATGCCTGCACGTGATTGTTTCAAAGAGTGTTCAGCAGTAGGCTTAATCCTAAAACTGGTTTATACTAATGAACATGAGGAAAAAATGGAGCCAAGGACTTCATTCTTTAGAAGTTTTTGTCATCAGCCATGAAAAATATTCTCAAAGTCTGTGATCATTTTTGACAAATTGGGAATATGGAGATGGAGTTAAAGGGGAAGCGAATACAGGAGAAACTGTAAAGGACTCTCGTATGAATGGGAAGGGAAGATCTAGAAGGGATATGAGAGTAAGGTCAGGGCCAATTGTGACCGGTGTGAGAGGGGAGGTAAATACCGAAGTTAAAGTGTTGTATTTAAATGCGCGAAGTATAAGAAATAAAGTGAATGAGCTTGAGGCTCAGTTAGACATTGGCAAGTATGATGTTGTGGGAATCACTGAGACATGGCTACAAGAGGACCAGGGCTGGGAGCTGAATATTCAGGGGTACACAACGTACAGAACAAACAGGCAGGGGGGGAGAGGGGGCGGGGTAGCTCTGTTGGTAAGGAATGATATTCACTCCCTTGCAACGAGTGACATAGAATCAGGAGATATAGAATCAGTATGGATAGAGATGAGGAATTGTAAGGGTAAAAAGTCCCTAATGGGAGTCATCTACAGGCCCCCAAACAGTAGCCTCGACATAGGGTGCAAGTTGAATCAGGAGCTAAAATTGGCATGTCACAAATGTAATGCTACGGTGGTCATGGGAGATTTCAACATGCAGGTAGACTGGGAAAATCAGGTTGGTAATGGACCCCAGGAAAGAGAGTTTGTGGAGTGCCTCCGAGATGGATTCTTAGAACAGCTTGTACTGGAGCCTACCAGGGAGAAGGCAATTCTGGATTTAGTGTTATGTAATGAACCTGACCTGATAAGGGGACTCGAGGTAAATGAGCCATTAGGAGGCAGTGACCACAATATGATAAGTTTTACTCTACAAATTGAGTGGGAGAAGGGAAAATCGGAGGTGTCAGTATTACAGTATAGCAAAGGGGATTACAGAGGCATGAGGCAGGAGTTGGCTAAAATTGACTGGAAGGAGGCCCTAGCAGGGAAGACTGTGGAACAGCAATGGCAGGTATTCCTGGGAATAATGCAGAAGTTGCAGGATCAATTTATCCCAAAGAGGAGGAAAGATTCTAAGGGGAGTAAGAGGCACCCGTGGCTGACAAGGGAAGTCAAGGACAACATAAAAATAAAAGGGAAGAAGTAAAACATAGCAAAGAAGAGTAGGAAGCCAGAGGATTGGGACTCTTTTAAAGAGCAACAGAAGATAACTAAAAAGGCAATACGGGAAGAAAAGATGAGGTACGAGGGTAAACTAGCCAATAATATAAAGGAGGATAGTAAAAGCTTTTTTAGGTATGTGAAGAGGAAAAAAATAGTCAAGGCAAATGTGGGTCCCCTGAAGACAGAAGCAGGGGAATTTATTATGGGGAACAAGGAAATGGCAGACGAGTTGAACCGGTACTTTGGATCTGTCTTCACTGAGGAGGATACAAACAATCTCCCAGATGTTCTAGTGGCCAGAGATCCTAGGGTGACAGAGGAACTGGAGGAAATCCACATTAGGCAGGAAAAAGTTTTGGGTAGACTAATGGGACTCAAGGCTGATAAATCCCCAGGGCCTGATGGTCTGCATCCCAGGGTGCTAAAGGAGGTGGCTCTAGAAATTGTGGACGCATTAGTGATTATTTTCCAATGTTCTATAGATTCCGGGTCAGTTCCTGTGGATTGGAGGGTAGCTAATGTTATCCCACTTTTCAAGAAAGGGGGGAGAGAGAAAACGGGAAATTATAGACCAGTTAGTCTGACATCAGTGGTGGGGAAGATGCTGGAGTCAATTATAAAAGACGAAATTGCGGAGCGTTTGGATCGCAGTAACAGGATCGTTCCAAGTCAGCATGGATTTACGAAGGGGAAATCGTGCTTGACTAATCTACTGGAATTTTTTGAGGATGTAACTAGGAAAATTGACAGGGGAGAGCCGGTGGATGTGGTGTACCTCGACTTTCAGAAAGCCTTCGACAAGGTCCCACATAGGAGATTGGTGGGCAAAATTAGAGCACATGGTATTGGAGGTAGGGTACTGACATGGATAGAAAGTTGGGTGACAGGCAGAAAGCAAAGAGTGGGGATAAATGGGTCCCTTTCAGAATGGCAGGCAGTGACTAGTGGGGTACCGCAAGGCTCGGTGTTGGGACCGCAGCTATTTACAATATACATCAATGACTTGGATGAAGGGATTAAAAGTACCATTAGCAAATTTGCCGATGATACAAAGCTAGGTGGCAGTGTGAACTTTGAGGAAGATGCTATGAGGTTGCAGGGTGACTTGGACAGGTTGTGTGAGTGGGCGGAAGCATGGCAGATGCAGTTTAATGTGGATAAGTGTGAGGTTATCCACTTTGGTGGTAAGAATAGGAAGGCAGATTATTATTTGAATGGTGTCAAGTTAGGAAAAGGGGACGTACAACGTGATCTGGGTGTCTTAGTGCATCAGTCACTGAAAGGAAGCATGCAGGTACAGCAGGCAGTGAAGAAAGCCAATGGAATGTTGGCCTTCATAACAAGAGGAGTTGAGTATAGGAGCAAAGAGGTCCTTCTGCAGTTGTACAGGGCCCTAGTGAGACCGCACCTGGAGTACTGTGTGCAGTTTTGGTCTCCAAATTTGAGGAAGGATATTCTTGCTATTGAGGGCGTGCAGCGTAGGTTTACTAGGTTAATTCCCGGAATGGCGGGACTGTCATATGTTGAAAGACTGGAGCAACTAGGTTTGTATACACTGGAATTTAGAAGGATGAGAGGGGATCTTATCGAAACGTATAAGATTATAAAGGGGTTGGACATGTTAGAGGCAGGAAACATGTTCCCAATGTTGGGGGAGTCCAGAACCAGGGGCCACAGTTTAAGAATAAGGGGTAGGCCATTTAGAACAGAGATGAGGAAAAACTTTTTTAGTCAGAGAGTTGTGAATCTGTGGAATTCTCTGCCTCAGAGGGCAGTGGAGGCCAATTCTCTGAATACATTCAAGAGAGAGCTAGATAGAGCTCTTAAGGATAGCGGAGTCAGGGGGTATGGGGAGAAAGCAGGAACGGGGTACTGATTGAGAATGATCAGCCATGATCACATTGAATGGCGGTTCTGGCTCGAAGGGCCGAATGGCCTACTCCTGCACCTATTGTCTATTGACTGTCTTCAACTGTTTCAGTAACATTTCTCTGGGTCTCCGAGCAGCGACATTTTTTTAATTTATTTTTTAAATCAAGTTTGGTGTGCAAAGTCTTTGGTTAATTATCAGAGACGAAACTGAGGCACAGGTGCCAGTGCAGAGCTTTGACGAGTGGTCCATCTGGATGATATCCTGTCTAAAAGCGAAATGTAAAATACACGTCCAGATTTTCTTAAGTTTTCAAGCATTACTGATAATATGTTTGAACATGGTTCTTCCTTACACGTCAAGCTGTGGCAGTCCTGCTATCTGAACATTCACTTGTAAATATTGCCCTGCTGTGTGGAGGGGTCTTTGTGCAAACCGTGCTGTCTGCTGGCGACAATCCCGTTGCTGCTCAACTCGATATGGTGATTTACCAAAGCACTGTACAGTAGCTGACTGTTAACCACTGGTGCTACATAGGCTGGATCGAGCTGTGCTGCCACCCATGCAGAGATGTGGGGGTTCAGGACTGCACACTGCCTGGCACCTTTTCCCTGTCTGTTTGTTTGGCTGCTCAGCTTTGTGTAGCCTGAAGATTTCCCCATGGTAACCAGCTCAAGCTTAAGGCTCCAACTTGCCAAACGCCAACCTTGTCAGGCAGCCATCGGTCATTACCTTGCACCAAGCCATGCAGTGTTGAGATCACATTAACGGTGTATTGGCACACCAATGTAGAACTGACCCCTACATCCATATTACTGGTGTAGCAGGCTGGATGGCAAGATTTTATACCAGTTTCTCAGTACAGCAGTACACAGCACTGCCTCGGTGCACAAACAAAATGTTACTATGATCCCTCTTATGCTGATTCTAGTTTAGTTTAGAGATACAGTACGGAAACAGGCCCTTCTGCTGACCAGAGATCCTTGTACACTAGCACTATCCTACACACGAGGGTCAATACAATTCTTACCGAAGCGAATTAACCTACAAACCTGTACATCGCTGGAATGTGCACGGGAAGCAGAGCTCCCGGAGAAAGCCCACACGGTTACGGGGAGAATGTACAAACCGCACAGATAGCACCCGTAGTCAAGATGGAACCTGTGTCTCTGGCACTATAGAAACATAGAAAATAGGTGCAGGAGGAGGCCATTCGGCCCTTCGAGCCAGCACCGCCATTCATTGTGATCATGGCTGAACTTTAGGCAGTAACTCTACTGCTGCATCACCGTGCTGCCTACTAGATTCTATCAATACGCTTGTTTCTAGTGTACAGTGCATATGGAAATATAACGGTATTTTCATTAAAGCAGTAAAGAAAGTAACAATGTATTTGTGAAATATTTTATAATTTTGTAGACCTTTAAAATTTAAACATGAACTTTACCCTGCCTTTCTGTGAACAATCTACAACGTGTTAGGATCTGCCATGATCACCATATGCTTTCAAATAAGAAGCCAGTGTGTTAGATGTATTTTCGTCTGTATGTAACAGTTTCAAAAATTTCAGCATACTTTGATTTAAGTTGTCCACGTAATTAAACTTATGTCATTGAGATTTAAAATTTGAATTTAATCCAAATTGTTAGTTAACATACCAATAATGAAACATAATGAACAAATATATTAAGGGGAGATTTTGTAAGTATGAGTTTAAAACTACTCGTGTATTAGAACATGGAGGAGAAACAAAAATTGTTTGGCAAAATCAATCAGATGATATGAGAATGTACTATTAATTTGTTAATTGTGGATCAGTGGGCTCGGGGATTTGAAGACACATGGAATTTCTACAAGTTTTCCCTTTTGCTCTGTCATATATTTCTCTTATAATGTTTAGAGTCCAGATTCCAGTTCTGTGGCAGCATCTCCAATGAAGTCAAACCATGAAGATCAGATGCTCTCTCCGCCAGGGAAAGTGATTACTCTTTCACGTAGTTCTGGTTGTGTCCGAAATACTCCAGCAATTCGAACTAACAAAACGATCACGCCCACCAGTGTTTCAGGTTAGTGGCACTGTCCAAGGAACGATGAGGGGGAAAATGTGCAAACTCCACACAGACAGCAACAGAGGTCAGGATTGAACCCTGGTTGCTGGAGCTGTGAGGCAGAATCACTACTAGCACTGTATATGACATTTTGAGTTAATCTCTTTTAGTATGTTTCTTTTGATATGTGTAGTGGTATAAACTGGACTAAATACTGCCAGTCATGCTAGAATAATTGACCTTCGAGTAATTTTGGGGCAATATTAAGTAGCTTGACATTGTTCAAATTTCAGAGAAGTGAATCTTGTAAAATGGCAGCCATAAGAATTTTCTCCTATTCATTCTAAGAAAGTAGAAATAAGAGAAGCAATCTTAATTTGAAAACTCATTCACTTGCAATTACATTGGTCATTTATCCACTGGTTTCTAATTTCACCAAATGCATACCAAAAAAATGCACTCGCACTACAAATGGGATGGATTTCTCCATACTATTAATATACCACTTAACTTAGCCAACAGAAGGCAGGGTATCAAAATCTGTCCAGAAATAATGTTCACTTGAATGGATGGCTGAATACACTGGCCACAGGGCATGACGATATCTTGACACCACTGCTGAAGACTATTGCTCCAGAATTAGCAGATCCATGGGGTGTTCCTGCACATTAACAATATTGCCGTTTACTTGACAAAGTGGGGAATGGTTCTGCTATATCCTGTTCACAAAAGGAACAAATCTAACACAAACAATACCATCCTATCAGATCATACCCAGTCAGCAGCAAAATAACTGAAGGTTTCATCAGCAGCACTATCAAATGTAGGTCGATAAATCAGAAGCTTTTGTCCTAAATTGCAAGCACTCGCTGTTAGTACCTGCTGGGTAATTTTACTCTTAAATCCATGGCATCATTCGTGACCCTGTGTTCTTTAGGAACATAAAATTCTGCAAGGTCTCCAATTTACACAGGGAGCTTGTGCATATTAATTAATTCCAAAATCGTGCATGATCAACACACCAACTAGTGGATACGAAACTATCAATTGTTTAGTTTTTGTTTAGAGATACAGCGTGGAACAGGCCCTTCGGCCCACTGAGTCCGCATCGACCAATGATCATCCTTACAATAGTCTTATCCTACACACTAGAGACAATGTGGGAGAAAACCCACGTGGTCACAAGGAGAATGTGCAAACTCCATACGGACAGCGCCCGTAGTCAGGATCAAACCCGGGTCCTTGGCGCTAAAAGGCAGCAACTTTACCGCTGTGCCACCGTGCCGCCCTTTAATTGACTAATGCCCAGTTGAACAATGATTGTATGTTGCAAATAAGAATAAAGATTATGTTGTGTATAACATTTTAATTGTCTTTGTTTAGGAATGCGTAATGTGCAGAAAACATTGGTGGTCCCACATTCATCTAGTGGCTCAGGAAAATCAAACAGTGATGCAGACAGTGGGATATTTGCAGTTCCTACAATTTTGCCTCCGAACAGTAGGCATAACAAGATGTACTCGCCCAGCAAAGAGAGTGAGCTGACATTCAGACAGCAACTGGACACCTTCAGTGTAAGTTAAACTTCTTTTGTGATATGGCAGTGGGTTGAAGGGTGGGAATATATTAATATGGAGTAATATATAGATTGTTAAATATGATCCTTTAACAAATAGTCACAGCATTGCTGAACACTCCTGTGCTACTTCTCACTTGTGGAATCAAAATAATTGCTTTTACCAATAAATTAAGATGTATTGTGTTGAATATATTACAATTAATAGATTGGGTTTTTTTCTATTTCAATTAAATTTGTCAGTATTTAATCTTTTCATCAGCTTCTCCAGTCAGGAATGTAATTGAAGTATGGTGATATCGAAACAAACGGGGAATGATTTTATTCACTTGAATGCTCAGTAGTTTAATATTATATTGGATTTACATTTTGTTTTATAAAGTAACTAGTTTATGCTATTCTTGTTGGCAGCAGTCAACAATTGGGAACAAGCAACATGTATACAAGTGACGTTTGTATGAATGACTTGGCCTGGTACTGCCAAATAAAATAACTAATTAGTTATTGTGTTCTGCTTGGTGTAATAACTGATTATTGCTACCCTCACCAGTGTTATACAGTGACTTTTATTTCTAATGTTATTAATTGACTATCAAATATTTTGACGTTTCCTGGTTCTTGAAAACCATTATATAAATGAAACTTTTTCTGTAGCATATCCATCTTACAAGCCTACAGGATGCAAGAAATCATTTTCATCACAGCTTTTCACTGTAACACTGTTGCAAACAATTGTGGGATTTGCCTATTCTATGAAAGGCTTTTCAGTAGTTGGATGTTGAACATGTGTGCCTGTTAATTGTCAATTTGTATTGATCACGATTATTATTGATACGATGTTATTTCAGAGGCAACCAGACATCTTCTTACCTAAACCCAGGAAATTACGAAATAATCGTCCACGCAAGCCGCTGGTGGTTCAGGTAAAAAAAAAGAATTGAGAGCCTTGGGAACTGTTCTTTTCCTCACTAAATTTGTTATGTTGCTTCCGGATTAACTTGAAGGTAGAAATTGTGCCTAATTTTCTCGTGCAAATAGAAATTGACAATATAAAAATATATTGACCTGACGTAATTTATCTAACCAGTAAATATAATGCAAATTTGTATTTCTAGCTATAATATAAGTAGCCTTCACTAACTGTTATGAATGTAAGTCACAGTAGCCTTGACTTAGCTGAAAGCACTCTTCCAGGGAAAAAAATGTTGAAAGTTTGATTTTCCAGTACAGTGCAGGTAGTCCAGATTTACCATGTAGGTTGAGTCCTAAGAATTTTGTGTTCTAGAAAATCATGCTATTTAAAAACTACTGAGTTAATAAAGGAAAGGGGGTTTGAGGATAAAGAGTTTCAAACTCTCAATAATAGTTTTTCCCCAGCAAGATTTCAAAATTAGTGTTTTAATAGCTGTAAGGTTATTTTTGTACTGCAAGTTAAATATTAAAGGATATATATACATTGGTTAAAATTGTATCATTGCACGTGTGAAGAAGGGTCTCGGCCCGAAACGTCCATCACCCTTTCCTTCTCTCCAGAGATGCTGCCTGTCCCGCTGAGTCACTCCAGCATTTTGTGTCAATAGATGTGATTGCTTGTCAATTCTAATGATTACCTGTGAATAAACTGACAGACTAAGTTCTTAAGAGACAGTGGTTTTCAGTTATTGCGGGAATGTTACAGGAAACAGTTTTTCTTTTAAAGCTGTCACGGTGGGGAAAAAAATCAGTAATGGGGAAAAAGAACTGACTTTTTCCCCCTGTACTGTACTTTTTCCCCAAGATATTTTTTTCTCCAGCTTATCAATTTCCAAAGTATCTTTTAAGTAACCCTCTAGTTTGCAATCAAAACTGCGAAATAACAAATTCAGCTGCATAATTCAAATAATATTTCCTAATTCATCAATCGCATTATATCCAATTTGCATTATGGTAATATGCATTATAGCAGAACTATCTGTATTAAGGAAGTGCAATTTTGTTGCTTGTACTGACAGACCAAAAGGATAGTTTTGATAGTTCAGGTGGACAAATAAAAATCTTTTGGCTAATTAAGACGGCGCATTGTGATTCACTAATGTCCTGACCAGTTTTCATCCTTCAACCAGTACTACCTGCTTGACAGGTTATCTGGTGCTAATCCTATTGCCTCTCGTGAAACATTAGTCGTATGGAGTGATTGTTATATTATCTTGTCTGGTTACAATATTTGGACATCAAATTAAATTCATCATATTTTTGTATGTTTCAAAACTTCAAATTTCTTCTGTTTTACTTTCTAAATTAAAAAAAATTATTGGGGCTAAGATAAAGAAAAAGGTCATTCTCTTCTTAATTCACTATTATCTGCTATTTATGCAGAATTATTTTAGATGGGCACTAAGAAGCAATAGAATATTGGTTTAATGAGTTTCTGTTTTCAATGAGGAGGACATGAAAAGCAGGGAGGTAGAATCATGGACCTTTTAATCATGGTTTGGCTTCATCAGGATAGAGGTTTGATGCAGATTAATGCTTGCTTGTGCTCACATACGTTCTGTGGACCAACATAGTAAATGATGTGAAAGGAGAAAAATGTTGGAGACTAATCGAAAAGTTGAAAACCTGAAACAAAAACAAATGTTAGAGTTTCTCAGCAGGTCAGGTAGCATCCATAGAGAGAGAAATTTTCAGTATTGGAGGGTTTTTTTTCGCCTTCCATCACAATGAGGAATGTGGGAGGAGTCACTGTGGTGGATGTTTATGTTAAAATGTATTTTGTGTGTTTTGTTGCTTTTTATTGGTATGACTAAGGCAAATCAAATTCCTCATATGTTGCAAAACATACTTGGCTAATAAAGTATGATTATGAATATTTGATATAAATAATTACTTTAGTTTAATTCATGTATTTATGTTTGTCACATTTTACAAAATATTCAGTGGAGATATTCATCCCAAAAAGTGTAAAACGTCAAGTTTACCTGGAATTTTTCTAAATAGGAGTTTTCAGCTAACTTTTCTAAACAAGATGAGAATAACTTTTGTGTATAATTTCTTAATGGAAAGTGTGAACTTGGTATTAATCAACTTGCATTGCTTAAACTGCAGATTTTAGATTTTCTTTTGAAGATTTAAATATTCCTTTTTTCCCCCCCCAGAGAACACTGTTGCCACGTCCGACTGGAAATTCCTCTCATGTTTGTTCCTTTTCCATCTTGTCCAATTCTGCCACAGGTATCTGTATTCACTCAAATTGATGATCAGAATAAGATAGCTCTTTGGACTTTCCTCACACTTTGTAACTGAGTGCTGCTCTACTTAAGATCATTGTAATTAAGTACCTGTATCAAAGACCCCCTTCATATTAATTTATTCTGAGGTGTGATTTTATGGGCGTCTGGTGCTGTCTATCCTTTGCACAAACCCCCATTCATGTCAATGACGCTAGAAAGTGAAATATTTTCAAACCACACCATTCGCTTCAAACAAGTCAGAATCTATGCTCCAAATCACTAAAATACACTGCAGCTATAATTGCTGAATTTTAATTTTTTACCAATGTTTGCATTCCACTGAAATCCAACACTATTGAAGTAAAGTACTGTATGATTTTTCATGTATCTAGTTGCATGTTTTGATAACTTGATTCCTTTATGGTGAAAGACTATGTCCAATTGTCAGATACAAGTTAAATGCAGAAAGGGCTAATCCATTTCTCAGACTACCAGCGCAAATTTGTATTTCACCCATTGATTCCAAACCCTGCACTAGACACCAGCTTAGGTTGAACAATACTCGAGTACAAATTCTAAGAGCTATACAGTTAAACAATGTTTAATTGTTCAATCCTACCTAAACCATTGTTTTGTTGTTCTTTTATTACTAATACAATAGTAATTTTTAAACATAAATTCTTAACTATCTATCTCCTTGACTTACTTTGTGAAACACGTTTTTTATATATTTCAGGCACAGGTTTATTCCGTCCTCTTCAGTCATCTCTTTCAAAACCAACATTAGCTCGTCCTATTGTTCCAAAAGCCATTCCAGCATCCACCAGTCAACTATCCAGTAAGTTGCAATGATTTCAAACTCAATACTTGAAAACACATTGATGTTAAATTTCACACATATATTTCATTCTCTTAACTTAATATTTTCTATTCTTTATCCAACATTGTTAATACATGATTTCTGATCTCAATATCTTATCAAAACGTATAAGATTATTAAGGGGTTGGACACGTTAGAGGCAGGAAACATGTTCCCAATGTTGGGGGAGTCCAGAACAAAGGGCCACAGTTTAAGAATAAGGGGTAGGCCATTTAGAACTGAGATGAGGAAAAACTTTCAGTCGGAGAGTTGTGAATCTGTGGAATTCTCTGCCTCAGAAGGCAGTGGAGGCCAATTCTCTGAATGCATTCAAGAGAGAGCTAGATAGAGCTCTTAAGGATAGCGGAGTCAGGGGATATGGGGAGAAGGCAGGAACGGGGTACTGATTGAGAATGATCAGCCATGATCACATTGAATGGCGGTGCTGGCTCGAAGGGCCGAATGGCCTCCTCCTGCACCTATTGTCTAAATAGAGTTGCAGATGGTCTTTTTTTACTAAAACTAAATAAACCATATCTAGATCCTCAATCAGCTATGACTGCAAAATTATAAAGGATATGCTAACACTATCATAATTTAAGTATGGGGTCAAGCTTTGCTAACTGCCATTTAAATGGATACATGTTGGTGACTTTGAACTTCTGACATTAGGAATAATTTAAGACCATTATTTTCGGCTACATGTGTTTACGGCAGTAATTTACAGAGCATAATTTGAAAATGCTTAATGTTAGAAACTATCAGATTGCTAGCAATGAAAGATTTAATGTTATTCTTGAGGGCTTGTGGATGGCATAGTATTTTGTTTCATACTGTCTATTACAGTGTTATGGATACATTATATATCCATTTATCAATTATAAATATGTTCGAATATACTTTGCCCTTATTCCATTGTCACTTGTTTCTTTGCTTTGGTAGATGTATTTTGTTAATGCAGGATTTCTCTTTGACCAGGTGCAATCGACATGGCAGCAAAGTCAGCAGGCATAATTCCAGGCAGCCCAGTCCAGGCCCTTGATACAGAAGATTCACAAGATTTGACATCCCTGTCGAATGAAGATGTTTCCATGGTAAACTTGGACCAGGATATATCCTCACTCCATCAGAATGGAAGCCCACCACCAACCTTGGCAGGGGTGAGTGTCATTTACTATCGACGCACATCAGCAGAATTCTTGCTGCTACTTCTGAATCTGCCACTGCTGGCTTTGCTATATATTTACGTTGAATTCAAGGTCTAAAGCACATCTGGAATGAATGTATACCAGAGAAAGATTAATCGCTAATAGCTCAGGACTTCAGTGTAATTGTTGTTTCTCATTTGTCAATTCACACGTTATGCAAATAAAAATACAAAATGTTAAAATTACACACCAAGCCAGGCAGCATCTGAAGAAAGGGAAAGTAAATATTTCAGGTTGAAATGGGAAGAGAGACACCAATTAATTTTAAATTGCTGAGATAGGGGTGGGGTGGAGTAATAATAGAGTAAAAGGAATATCTATTTGGGTGAGACCATGGTTGCCAAGTGATAACCTGTTGACAAAGTCATCTGCTTGATAGGCTAACAAGGGAAGTAAGAGAGAGAGAGAAAACATAAAAAAAAGAACATGTAAACACTCTGAAATGCAGAGCCGTAGAAAATGCCCCATAGTCAGATTGTGCTTGTGAAGAGAGAATTAAGTCAGTATTACATTTGGATGACCAACAATAGAACTTGTCAATTCTGAATACAAAACAGAAAAAGCTACCTGAAATTGAATACAGTATTGAATCGAAAAGGCTGCGAATATGTCTAGATGAACAAGGAGGTATTGTTCCTCAGACTTGTATTATATTAGCTTGACGAACAGTAGCTCATTTTCCACCTGAGCATCCAGGCTCAATATTGAGTTCAACAATTAAAAATAATAGCGTTTCTCTCTAACCATCCTCCCCCCCCCACCCCAACTTCTCTCATGAACTCGTCAATCAGATGGTTTCATCAACAGTTTATCATTGTGGCAATTGGCCTTCCACTAGCAGACAATTAATTACCTTTATCCTAAATATTATTCCCCAACACGCTCAGTAACTTAAAACAAACATTCTAAATTTCCCAATTCTGACAAAAGGACTTCAACCTGAAACATTATTCTCTTTCCATGGATGGTGACTGGCCTGTTGAGTATTTCCTAGTTGTATGTAAGATTTTCAACATCTGCAGTTTATAAAAGGGGGTTACATGAAATGACTAAATTCTACACCGGTCTAGAATGCTGCAATGTACATCGATGAAAGATTAGCTGCTGGTCCTCAATTGGGCCTCATTACAAAAGGTTAAAGATGCAGAATTAAAATTACATGCAACTGGAAACAGAGTTCCCCTTGCGGACTGAACGTGGATGCAGTGCAAAATGGTCACTCTCAGTTTAATCTTTCCAGTACATAGAAACATAGAAAATAGGTGCAGGAGTAGGCCATTCGGCCCTTCGAGCCTGCACCGCCATTCAATATGATCATGGCTGATCATCCAGCTCAGTAACCTGTACCTGCCTTCTCTCCATACCCCCTGATCCCTTTAGCAAAAAGGGCCAAATCTAACTCCCTCTTAAATATAGCCAATGAACTGGCCTCAACTACCTTCTGTGGCAGAGAATTCCACAGACTCACCACTCTCTGTGTGAAAAAATGTTTTCTCATCTCAGTCCTAAAAGACTTCCCCCTTATCCTTAAGCTGTGACCCCTGGTTCTGGACTCCCCCAACATCGGGAACAATCTTCCCGCATCTAGCCTCTCCAACCCCTTAAGAATTTTATATGTTTCTATAAGATCCCCCCTCAGTCTTCTAAATTCCAGCGAATACAAGCCTAAGAAGTACAAAGAAGACCACATCCTAACCACTGAATGCAGTACACTAGAACACAATCATGTTGCATGTTCTGTTGAATTACTGGTTGTTCTTTGACATCCAGAAACAACTGATAAGTGAGACTTAATAGCCTGCACTGCTCAATATTTGCAATTTGCAATCCTGTCAGGGCAAAGATTTATTTGGCTGAAAAGTGATCATCATAAATTGATGGAGTATTATTTTTAAAAAAATATATATATTTATATGATATAGAAATGGATAAAGCTAAGAAGTTACCTTGAGGAAAGCATGCTGAGTAGAAATGTATTCATTGTAGTAGGAAAGAATTGCAGATGCTGGTTTAAATCGAAGGTAGACACAAAATGCTGGAGTAACTCAGTGGGTCAGGCAGCATCTCTGGATGGCCGATGTTTCGGGTTGAGACCCTTCTTCAGACTGAAAGAAGGGTCTCGACCCGAAACGTCGGCCATTCATTCTCTCCAGCGATGCTGCCCGACACGCTGAGTTACTCCAGCATTTTGTGTCTATTCATTGTAGTATCCAGTTGCAAACCAAAGTTGCTGGCCAATCCACGTAATTTATAAAATCAGTATTGCCTAAATTCTGAACTGAGGTTTTCCTAATTCATACAGCTCAGTTTCCACCAGATTGATTGTGAAAGATACTCTCACTCTCGGAAGCTAAGATCACAAGAAAGTTGAATTTACTGTCAAAGTGGAAGACACTTAATATTCCAGTTTTTGGGGAGTATTTCTTGCTTGGACTATATGTATTAATTCAATGCAGTCTGAAGAAGGGTCTCGACCCGAAACGTCACCCATTTCTTCTCTCTAGAGATGCTGCTTGTCCCGCTGAGTTACTCCAGCATTTTGTGTCTACCATGTATTAATTCAATCCATTTAAACATTCTCTTACACATTAAAATATTTGAACCAAATTTGAATCTGGCATCAACCAGTATTTTGTACGGAAGTATTCAACTCATCTGAGAAAATACATTCCTTCCCTTTTTAAATGTTGCTTTTATATACATGTTTTTGCTGGGAAGAATAAGTTGTTGTTTTGCCCAGGTTGCTTCCTGCTGATAATGATATCCCCTGAGTTAGCCGCTTATCTTTAATTTTTTTCTTTCTGCACAGAGGGATCTTGAAAAACACACGCATCAGAATGGTTTATCCTCTCCATCAGGTGAAACCTCTAACACGTTGTTCACTTCTCCACCAAATGTCTCGGCTCTCCTTGATATTTCATTGCCAGGACCTCCTGATGACACACTGTCCCAGGGTGGACCCCATAGCCAAATCAGTGACTCCATCATCGAGCTTGCTATCAACTCCACTCAGTATGTTAGTGGTAAGTGGAAAAGTGAAGTTTCCTGATTGTTGTGTGATGTATTATAGCAACAACTAAAGTTTTTTATAAAGGTGAAAATTTTAAAATATCTCTATATAAACACCACTGCAGGAATGTTGTAGAATTAGTAGAACAACATTTGCCTGTTGCAAATGCTGGTTAATCTAGTAATGTGACATGATTTCACAGTTTTCAGGACTGAATGATTCGGAATAACCTATTTTTACTAGTATAATATTAACTTGTACTGTTTGGCATCTTGTGCCCTCTTTGTTCATTCACTGTGATCATAGAACATAGAATAGGGAAAGGCACTTTGGCCCACAACATCTTGCTGAGCATGCTGCCAAATGACACTAATCCCTTCTGCCTGCACACGATCCTTATTCCTTCACTACCATCCAAAAGGCTGTTAAACGCTATTGTATCTGCTTCCACCACCATCCCAGGCAACACGTTCCAGACACCTACCACTGGTTTTTTTTAAAAACAAATTGCCCTACACGTCTCCTTTAAACTTCCCTGATTCTCATCTTAAAGTCATACGCTCTTAATATTTGACATTTGCACACTCGGAAAAATATTCTGTTTGTCTACCCTATCTATACCTCTCATAATTTTATAAATTTCTATTCCAGAGAAAACAATGCAAAATTGTCCAACCTCTCCTAGGTAAAACCATCAAATGCAGCAGGTATCCTGATATTTCTTTTCAACACCCTCTCAGAAACCTCCACATTCTTCCGTAATGGGTGAACAGAACTGCACACATTACTCCAAATGTGGTTCAACAAAGTTTTATAAAGCTGCAACATGACTTCCTGAGTCTTGCACTCAATACCCTGACTAATGATGGCAAGCTAGCTACTCTAGCTGCTTATGTTGCTACTTTCACGGAGCTGTGGACCTGAACCCCAAGATCCCTCTGTACATCAATACCGTTAATGGACCTGCCTTTAACTCTGCACTTTCCCCACTTCATACCTGATTAAAGTCCACCTGTCATTTCCCCATCCAACTGATATGTATCCTTTGACAGCTTTCTGTGTTGTCTACAAACTTACTAACCAACCAATCTACATTTGCTTCCAAATCGATTTTATATATACCGCAAACAATAGAGGTCCCTGCAAAACACCACTGGTGGCAGACCTCCAGCCATACTAATACCTTTCCACCACTACTCTTCAGCTTCAGTGGTAAGCCAAACTCCAACAGAATCCAAACTACTAAGTCACTGAATCTCATGCATTTTAGTCTTCTGTATCAGCCTATCACGGGGGACTTTGTCTAATGCCTTGCCAAAAGGAATAAGGATTCAAATTTATAAGACGTGACCTGCTTTGGACAAAATCATATTGACATAATTATAATTTGCTTCCAAATGCAAAAATCGTTCCTAATAGCGTCCCTGCTGCTTATGTGAGGCTCACTAGCCTATAATTTCCTGGATCACCACTCTCTGACTAGTGGAATTCCTCCTCATCTTCATTCTCTGTCTTCTGGTCCTCCTAATTGCCTGCTTGAGTTCTTTCCTGTTTTTTTTAAAAAATCCTCAAAGACTCTGTCTGATTTCATCTTCCTCCACAATGCATATACTTTCTATTTCTTTTTGCTCTAATTTAGAACCCCTCTGTTCATCCAAGGTTCCCTTAACTTGCCATTGGTGTTTCCCCCTCCTTATTTTGCCCTCCTCATCCTCCCACCTCCTTACTGGAACATGCCAGTCCGGAACTCTGGTCAGCCGGTCCCCAAATGACTCCCATATCTCAGATATGAACCTGCCCAATAACAACTGTTCTAATTTGATCTCCCTATCTCCTGCCTTATAACCTATGCACTCCCAACTTCGTACTTTTTTTTCATATTCCAGATTTATCTTTATTCAACACTCTCTTAAAACTTAAGGAGTTATGATCACTACTCACAAAATGCTCTTCCTCGGAAATACAATGTCCCATATTGTCCCCCCTCTAATTGGACTATCTACATTTCAAGGAGCCTTTGCATACACTTAACAAATTGTAACCTTATAAAGGTATTTAAAAAAGAATCATGAGGAGGTTAGTTTAGGCTGATTGTCAGTCATTTACCAGGGTAGGGGAGTTTAAAGCGAGAGGGCACAAGTTAATATGAGAGGGGAAACATTTTAAAAGGACCTGAGGGGTAACTTTTCACACACAGTGTGATGTTATATGGAAATAGCTGCCAGAGGAAACTAGAGGCAGGTACAAATACAATGTTGAGAAGGCATTTGTTCAGGTACATAGATAGGAAAGGATTGGAGCGTTATGGACCAAATGCAGGCAAATAGGACAAGCTCAGATAGGTGCCTTGGTCAATATGGATGAGTTGGGTGGAAGGGCCTCTTTCCATGGGGTGTAACTGACTCTCCAGTCTCCTCAGAACTGAAACATTTCATCCCAGGCGACACCTGATGATCTCTGATGATCCGATGATTTATGAAGGGGAAATCATGCTTGACTAATCTTCTGGAATTTTTTGAGGATGTAACAAGTAGAGTGGATAGGGGCGAGCCAGAGGATGTGGTGTATCTGGACTTTCAAAAAGCCTTTGACAAGGTCCTATACAAGAGTTTAGTGTGCAAAATTAAAGCACATGGTATTGGGGGTATTAACATGGATAGAGAACTGGTTGGCAGACTGGAAGCAAAGAGTAGGAATTAACGGGTCCTTTTCAGAATGGCAGGGAGTGACTAGTGGGGTGCCGCAAGGCTCGGTGCTGGGATCCCAGTTATTTACAATATATATTAACGATTTAGACAAGGGAATTAAATGTGACATCTCCAAGTTTGCAGATGACACAAAGCTGGGTGGCAGTGTGAGCTGCGATGAGGATGCTATGAGACTGCAGGGTGACTTGGATAGGTTGGGCGAGTGGGCAGAAGCATGCCAGATGCAGTATAATGTGGATAAATGTGAGGTTATCCACTTTGGTGGCAAGAACAGGAAGGCAGATTATTATCTGAATGGTGTCAGATTAGGAAAAGGGGAGGTGCAACGAGACCTGGGTGTGCTTGTACATCAATCACTGAAAGTAAGCATGCAGGTACAGCAGGCAGTGAAGAAAGCTAATGGAATGTTGGCCTTCATTGTGAGAGGATTTGAGTTTAGGAGCAAGGAGGTCCTCCTGCAGTTGTACAGAGCCCTGGTGAGACCGCACCTGGAGTATTGTGTGCAATTTTGGTCTCCTAATTTGAGGAAGGACATTCTTGCTATTGAGGGAGTGCAGCGTAATTCCCGGGATGGCAGGACTAACATATGATGAAAGAATGGGTCGACTGGGCTTGTATCATCATTGGAATTTAGAATGATGAGAGGAGATCTTATAGAAACATATAAAATTCTTAAAGAATTGGACAGGCTAGATTTAGGAAAAATGTTCCTGATGTTGGGGGAGTCCAGAACCAGGGGTCACAGTTTAAGAATAAGGGGTAGGCCATTTAGGACTGAGATGAGGAAAAACTTTTTCACCCAGAGAGTTGTGAATCTGTGGAATTTTCTGCCACAGAAGGCAGTGGAGGCCAATTCACTGGATGTTTTAAAGATGGAGTTAGATTTAGCTCATGGGGGTTAAAGGAATCATGGGATATGGGGAAAAAGCAGGATTTTAGATGATCAGCCATGATCATATTGAATGGTGGTGCTGGCTCGAAGGGCCGAATGGTCTACTCCTGCACCTATTTTTCTATGTTTCTCTGTTTCCTCAACCACATGATTGATATAGAGCATCAATAATTGGGGTCCTGGTGCACCACACTGTTCACAGCCTCCAAAACCTACAATCAGCTATTTATTCCTATTATTTCCTGTCCATTAACAATCCTCAGACCACATCAGTATACTATGTTCTCTTATTTTGTTTACTATTCTCTCATCAAATAACCTTAAGTCCAAATTCATTGGTACAACAGATTTGACCATATTCTTATTCTACAAGTTACAGACACAAAAATAGTTTTTATTAGAGACAATTTTATATCCCCTCTAAACTAGCAATGAGGTACTTGGAATTAGTAATGATATACTTTTGAAGGGTAGTCTCTGTAATGAATTCACTTACCGCAATGATTTCTAAAACAAAATCACTTTCTTTGTTTTAATAAGGTGACGGTTCTTCTCTCTCGCTAACAAAGCTGAATGGTAATGACAACTCTAAGAATCTTCCATCTCCACCAGCCAGTCCTCAACGCAACTGGATTCCCTCTCCTACCCACGATCCACAGTGGTATCCAACTGACTCTGGTGACTCGTCTTTGGGTAGTCTATTGTGTGAGTGCCTCTAATTGTCCTCCTAAAATTTGTCTCGTGTCATTTGCAGCCCCTCAACATATGAAAGTTGTTGCAAGGCCTCAAGCATTTTTTTGATCTATGGATTCATCATAAATGAATTACTTATTTTTCGATTCCCATTCCTTTCCTTGCAATTGGTTTATTATTGTCATGTGTACCGAGGTCCAGTTAAAAGGTTTGTTTTGCATGCTATCCAAACAGATCAGATATACCATACATAGATATAATCAAGTCAAATTCCAGTACAATAGAGCAAAAGGGAAGATTGAGAATGCAGAACATAGTTCTCAGCATTGTAGCTCGTGTGTTCGATAGACAAAGTCCAATGACCTCAATGGGGCTGCATCAAACAGTACCTTAGCTTTTGGAACAACCGTTCATAAGCTTCATAATGGAGGGGAAGAAGCTGTTTCGGTTTGGAGGCACTTCTGTTTGAAGCTTCTGTACCGTTTGCCAGACAGGAGCAGGGGGAAGAAGGAATGACCGGAGTGGGACAAGTCTTTGATTATGTTCATTGCTTTTCCGAGACAGTGTGAAGTGTAAATGGAGTCAATGGTGGGAAGTTTGGTCCGTGAGAGCCAATGAAAAGATTCAAATTCTGTTTTCCTGTAAGCATCTGCATTAGATAGATTTGGTCATTTTGCTCCTTTCCTGATTTTAGTTTAACATCCAAATGTCCTTGATGTAAGTTTTTTTTTAATGACAGTCTGCTATATGCCATCAATGTGCAACAGGACTCAGTTACCTGCCTCTTGAGTCTGACAGTTATCCATTCATGATGCATAGTAGAAACATCCAAAGGGAGGGGAGAAATGGCAATATGACCAAACAGCTAATTAGAGAACAGAGAAAGGTGAAAAACATGCTTTAGTTTAGATTTTGTTTGTCACACCTCACTTTGATATTCCCCAAATTAGATATTAAACTTTAATGATTTTGTGTAAATTTCATATTTCTAGATAAAAAATTGTTAATATTATATTGGTTTTAGAATTTTAAGAAAACATATCTTGGATTGGCTTTGCATATCCAAAAAGTTCCAGGACTTCTCTTCACACAATGAAAGTACTTTGTTGTGCAATGCCTGTTACATAGAAAAAACTGGCAGTTATTTAGTGTAGGAAGAATTCCAAGAACAACATTTAGGTGAAATCAGGTCAATCTGTTTTTGATCGTTAAGAGTGGAATGTTGGCAAACACTCTAAGAACTCCCAATTTTTCTTCAGCTAGTATAGTGGGCAGTTTACTCCCAATCTTGTTGAAGCACGCGATGTTTCTTGTGTCTGAAGAAGGGTCCCGACACAAAACGTTGCCTATCCGTGTTCTCCAGAGATGCTGCCTAACACAGTTTCTCCAGCACTTTGTGTTTCTTGTTTTTGTGAACCAGCATCTGCAGTTTCTTGTCTACAATGGCACTTTTTCTTTTAAATCCTCATACCATTTTCTCTCCAGATATTTTTGCCATCTGTATTTTAAATTACTGTTTGTAGACGAGTCTTCCATCCGCAGATAGTGTTTTCATTTAACTTGATAGCCGCTTAAAATATTTTATGTATTTGGTGATAGCGAACTTTCCAGATGTTAATTCGCTGGTGTCTGCCAAGGCTTTGCCCTTTTGCATCAGGGAAAGCGGTTTCAATTTCTCTTCTTTGAGCACAAAACTCTAAGCTGATTCTCCCACATTACTGGGGTGCCATAACACTGCCACACTGGTTTTCCCACACTGGTAGCACACGCGCACTAGGTTATTTGCCAATATAGGTCAATCACTCAACATTACTGAACAAATGTATCCGGTTGCCATATTGCAGTTTGTTGTAGTTTGCAGAGTGCAACTTGGCAGCTGCAATTCCTCCATCACAGTAGTGACTAAACTTCAAAGTACTTCATTGACTTTAAAGCACTTGGGAAGTTCTGAAAGGAATATAAAGGTTCTATAAAAATTGAGGATAGTGTTTTTCATACCCATTTCCTCCACAGGAATTTTTGTTTTGCAAAGCAGCAGAATAACTAATACAATCAGTCTGCAATCACAGTAGTAATTATTTTGGGTTGAAATCATGAATAGCAGGGGAAGGGTGAAAGTAGTCTACAGACTCTCCAATTATGACCTTGTGATAGATCAGAGTGTAAATTGGGAAATATCAAAGGCATGTTAAAGGAAATTGCAATTATCAAGGGAGGTTTTAATCTACACATTGATCAGACAAACCAAATTGGCAAGGAAATTGTAGAAGAAGAATTTGTGGAATGCTTCAGACATTGCTTTTAGGAACAGTGTATTGAGGAACTATCAGGAATGGGCTGTTTTAGATTTAGTTATACGTAATAATGAAGAATTAATAAGGATTTTTAGGTTAAAGATCTGCTACGGAATAATGACCGCAATACTTCATTAACTTCACGACTAATTCCCATCCTGCGCTCAAATTCACTTGGACCATCTCCGACACCAGAATGAAATATTTCTTGATCTCACCGTCTCCATCACAGGATATAGACAATCAACTAACATCTATTACAAACCTACTGACTGCCACAGCTATCTAGACGACACTTCTTCCCACCCTGCCTCCTGCAAGTTCAGTTTGGTTTATTGTCACGTGCACCGAGATACAGTGAAAAGCTTTTGATACATGCTATCCAGTCAGCGGAAAGACAATACACCAATATACCACCAATACATCTCCCTTGTTGTTGTGCGTGAAATACAAAAGGCTAGCAGGCATGTCCAATAAATAGTGTGTTCAATCATTATGTTTTCAATTGGTTGCAGCAAGCCTAATATCTCCTGAAAAGGGGCGGAAGATGCTGACAACCGGCAATGGAAACAGCAACAGCAATAGCAATAGTAACTCTTTGCTTGGAACAAGCTTGTTAGATGGAAACTCCAGGGATTCTTTTGTTTCCCGCTCACTAGTGGATGTGTCTGAGGTAAGATGGTTGCTGCTTTTTGGAATGGACAATGAATGCTTCGTTTCCATTGAAGCCCATGTTTTTGTTACCAGGTTACTCCTTTATAAATTATTGTTTACATCACTTTACAAATTCTGAAAGAAGAAACCTCATCAAGACTAAATATTAATATATTTACTGTTTTTTAATAAACTTTATAACTACTAGCATGAACAATCATTCTAACTACACCATTTCATTTTAGTGTAGGGGGGGAAGAATTGGTCTTCTCATTTCCTCTTCAATTCTTTCATCTTAAAAAAAATGTGTTACCAACATGATATGGTAGAAACATGATTTTAATTCTGAATTGGCCTCCAGTCCATTGTTAATTCAGGGAGGAAGATTTGAAGTATGCTTTTTTTTTAACAATAGAAACTAACCTGTGCTATCGATGTACTGAAACACTTTAAGGTATTTTTCTTTCCTAGCTGGGCAACTGGCACCACAGTATTTACCTGAAGGAAGCTCTTCACTTTACCTCCTATCTCTGCTGTCAAGAAAAGACAAATGTGTCTGTAGAAGGGTCTCGACCCAAAACGTCGCCCATTCCTTCTCTCCAGAGATGCTGCCTGTCCCGCTCAGTTACTCCAGCTTTTTGTCTACATGGGTTTGAGAAATGTTTTCATGAAGCAAATTTATCTTTGTCAGTGTGTCGGGAATCTTCCGATGGTTGCCAGCAAAAAATACTCACGAAGAGAGAATAACTTGGGCAAAATCTTAAGGGAGAGGGAATTATAAGTTGTCATTAAAGCAGCAGTAGAGTTGCTGCCTTACAGCGAATGCAGCGCCGGAGACTCGGGTTCGATCCTGACTACGGGCGCCGTCTGTATGGAATTTGTACGTTCTCCCCGTGACCTGTGTGGGTTTTCTCCGAGATCTTCGGTTTCCTCCCACACTCCAAAGACGTACAGGTATGTAGGTTAATTGGCTGGGCAAATGTAAAAATTGTCCCTAGGGTGTGTAGGATAGTGTTAATGTGCGGGGATCGCTGGGCGGCGCGGACCCGGTGGGCCGAAGGGCCTGTTTCCGCGCTGTATCTCTAAATCTAAATCTAAAAAAAAAAAATCATCTTTTTGTTTTACTTTCTAGGTTGATTCTCAGCTGGTGTGTATGATGAATGAAAGCAGTGTGGATTATATTGCCCGCTTTAACGACCTTGCTCAAGAGCTCTCGGTAGCTGAGACTTCAAGGAAGGAGATGCTTTTGGACAGTGGCCCTCCGATTGGTGATCTTTCACAATAAGGTCATAATCTGAACAAGGGGTTCATTTAGAATGCTCCCCTTCTTCAGCACCTTGCCAATGAAGCTGCCTGGTTTGGGCATTAACTACTGGAGAGACCATTTGTAAATGACACTGAGAGGTTTGAAAAATGTGCAATACACTTGACAGTACTGCCCTAGTTCAGTATTACATTCATGATAATATTCAGTTGGCAGTAATTGACGCAGCATGGAGCTACAAGAAGCCAAAAGGATCCTGCGATGGGACCGAACACTAGAATGAAATTATTTCCCAATGTCTGAAACTGATGTGAAGATTAATCAGATGTTTGAATTGGGCCACGACTCAGAACTGATCTCAAAAACTAGTGATGTTTTTGTGGTTTGTACCAATTTCTTCCTAGAATAATATAGAATGTTCTGAGTGACTTGTGCAAACCTTTTATACCATATAACACACCCGTTTTTGCTTTCCATTACAACCAAACATCAGTTTTCTCAGTGATTACACGACGTGAAAGTATGTTAAAGGCCATAGCCTACATTGTTATGGGGTGGTTATGTGGGCTACACCATGATGCAAGGAGATCATTAAATAGACAGTAACTTGGGTTGACTGAAGAATGGTCTCTATATTGCAGCATTATGCTATGAAACATCTATCAGATGGACACGTCGGTTATCCTGAGAGTTCCAAGCGAGGTAGATGGTGCTGATTTGGAGCGTGTTGACCAAGCGCAGGGCTTTGTGCATGTGTGAACTGAGAACCAAGCTGTAAGAAATTAATTTTGTGCGGTTTGATATTTTATTGGTTTCTTTGCCTTGGAGTAAGCCACCGATGGTTATGATTTTGCTACACCTCTTCAATACATGCTGCATGCCAGCATTTTTGTACTCTGGTCGTTTGCCTTTCTAGTCAATTGTTTTACAATCATTATTATAGGATCTTCGCTTCTCACCCGTTTTCCATCTTGTATCCTATTACTGGGTATCAGCTTGACAAGTATCAGCCGGTTACCTATCATTAATGACCATTAGGACTAAACCCAAAGCTTGCTACTGAGTAGAGGATAATGCATTTGTTCCATTCAGCATCAGGATTCGAGATGCATCTTCTCAATCTGTGCACTGTTTTAAGTGCACAATGGCTTGTATGCATTCTGTACATTTCAAATGTAAAGGTTTTCTGTAACGAAGACACTTTTGTTGTATTTTACACGGCGTTCAGTAACTATGCTTCAGATTGAAGTTATGATACCACTTTTTCTGCTGATATGAAACAATGACATGTGTTGTGCCTCAAGTGCATTTAAATGTTGCGCAGTTTATCTTTAATCTATCTTGTGATGCTTGGGTTTTCTGTACCCAAGGAATTCACAGAGCTACCACTGAATTTCACAAGCTGCTGTTTTTCTTTTTCTTCATTGTGAAAAACTCCCATCTTTCTGCAAAAAAAAAAAAAATTAGCACCCAAGGGCTTAAATTCTCCTATCAGGCACATGTGTGGATTAGGAACATTGTGCAGTGTAACTGCAGTCAGCAGCATAGTGTCATTCTGATTCAGTAGCAGGCAAAATTCTGTAAAGTGTTTTGCAGATTCAAACTAAAAAATGCATGCTGCAGATTATGTACGTCCTGTACTGTCATTCTGTATCACTGGGTTAGATAGTGCATTGATAGTTTTATCTAGCACATCTAGAAAAACTGTATTCTGATTAATGCAAGCTACATCTAAGCAAATATTTTTTGGAAGGATTGTCTCCCAATCCTGTAATGTGGAATAGTTGTCCAAATATGGCTGTAAGTCAAATCATTGTATCTCTGGGCTTCTGAAGAACAGGAGGAGAAATTACGAAGCTGTTGTATAGCAGTGAGTTGTTGCATTGGGGGCACTACTTGTGCAGATTGCAGTGCAGTAACTGTGGTCTAAGTGTATTCAGTTATTTGTGTTAGATTAATAATTTAAGTAATGTCTACTGTGCTATGACTTTAAAAAAGCAAATTAATTTGAGGATTATGTAAAGCTATGGCCTAAGTAGTCTACAACCTAATACTCATCTGCTACGTATTATTTAACCTTCAAGAACTCCAAAGAATCTAATGCTATTCTGCAATTCACCTTTACATCGTTTGCATATTCTGCTTTAATTCAGATCAAAAGTATTCTGTCCATCAACAAAATGGCATCTTGCAGCATTTCATCTCTTAAAGTTTTGATAAATATTTGCTGCATTATGAAAGGGATTTGTTTAATGTACCTGAAACACAATTTTTTGTTTAAATGTAGCATTAGAACTGTCTTTCGAATTAAGGAAGTTCCAACTTGTATATTTGTTCAGTAATAAAGTCATCTTGCACTTTTGAAGTTGGTGCACTAGGTTTGTCCTGAGGTATAGAGATGCCGTTAATTCTCTGTGGCTGGAGGAATATTCCACTGTAGTCGAGTCTAGTTTCTTGTCATGTGCACAACTAAAGTGGGTACAATGGAAATCATGCGTGCAGCGATATCCCAGGCACATCGGCTCAGGCTAACACACATCACACACAATTACCTGAGGTTTACCCGAGGCGCCATTATTGCTTATCGAAACCTCAGACAATATTGGGGAGGAAAAAAGGACTGTGCAAAAAAAGTTATTTATTTTTCCTGAGTATTCCAGCATAATTTTAAGGAACCGTTTCATTCACATAGGATTCATTAGTGGTGGCAGCCTGTGCTATTCCCCCCCCCCCCCCCCCCCCTTCACCTCCACCTTTATCATTGTATTTTTATTGTAGTCCATCTTTTTTTGCTTTTAGCCTTTTATATTGTTTAACAGTTTATATTGTGTATGATTGTTACTATATTGCTGGTCCCAGACTGTGCAGGGGTAGGGAATAGAAACTAGTTGCTGGGTGTGTTATAATGTTTACACGGTTTGTACAATTCTCGTGTCTCTTCTCTGCATCCGATAAATAGGAAGAAGCTACCAATGATTATTTTTTAATGGAGCAAAAGTAGAATAATTTTCCAAGTAAGACTGAAATACAGATGCCTCCATTTGTTCCTCCAGAATCGAGCCTCGTATCAGAAACGTTCTGAATGCAGAATGAAATGTTTGTCAGAATTCAAAGCTTCGGTACTTTTTGTAAAGCAAACCCAGAAATCTCCAGTTTTACTTGTTTTAATATATTGCTATATTGGTGTTTAATTCATGTGTAACCTTTTATTCTTTCTGCAACAGTGCATAAAATTATAATTTGCATCTTTTCCTTTTTACTAATTCCCTCTAATGTCTGGACTTGGGTTTCAACAAGATTATGAATCCAAGTGTTTCTTTGTTTCAACAACGGCTGTTAAATGTTGCAGGTGAAAGAGATGTATTCAACAGTTGCAGGAAAGTTTTCCATTTTCCCAGTATATTCATCCATCCTTTGAAAAATCTTAGGATCACTGAAATATGTCTAATTTATTGTCCTTGCATGTAAGAAACCATCTCTGGCCATGTAGTCTGCTGTAAGTTTTAAATGCTTTAAGCAGAGGAAGTGGAATTTCATGTTCATCCTAACCTGCCTTCCATGTGTCATGTCACCCTAAATGTGAATATATCTTTATTGCTGTTAGTACTTCCCATTGCTCAACCACACAGTGCCTTTATGTAATCTTTATCAATTGGCACATGAACTTGAACAGACCAATACTGACTTCAACTCTCAAGTGTCTAATGTGGGTTAGCATTCAGTTAGGCCATGCAGTGGACTAATGTTTATCAGCTTGAATCTGATAATGAATGCTCTGTAATCATGAGAGGGAATAGAGAATATTAAATTACTAGTTAACTATGAATAAAGTCATCTGGTGACTGTGCCATAGTTATTGTGGCAGTAATTCTACGGCAAGACATAATCCTGATGCTAACATTTATGTTCATGTTTCTGTTGATGGCTGTACATAACCAAATACCAACAAATCAGATGTAGACTAATTCTTGGACTTGATTGTGCTAAGTGTATACATTTGTGAACTGGGCAGATTAACTGAGGAAGCTTACTAATGAAACCCTGTGCATTTCCCCATCTCTGGGAATGAAGGCCCCATAATGCCAGATGGGCTTTTTGTGAGCCATTTGTTTCAGCTACTGGTCTTGCTTTACATATCTTTCAAATTCTTACAGCAGTTTGCACTTGTGTGATTGTGTGAGTTTTTGAAAGTGCATTTCTATTGAAATTAATTTGGAACAAAACATTTTTTCTTTTTGTACGAGGCAGACTTTTAATTTTGCATTCAGTAGTCCTTAATTTATTAACTGCTTTTTAAATAGTTTTAATCTTGCACTGGAAGGTGAATATATATTTATAAAGTGAATTTAAAACTGATGTGTTATTTGTACAATGTGAACATTGGCAGTTGGTCTATCTCACCCATGATTCCATAGTTTGTACAATTGCTATCGGCTGAAGTTTGGTTTTCACACTGGTTTGCTCCTCGTGTTTTATGAGTGCGAGAACCTACAATGAACTATACATTTTTTTCATAACAGCTGAAAGCAGATTGGCAAATCTTCGCAACATGCCAACATTCTTTCTCTTCTGAAAGTCCGTTAAGGTTGAAAGCTGTTCCAGGCAGTGATTAGTGATGTGTGAGCATTATCTAAAATTTACTGTTACATAACAGTTCAAAAAATATAACCTATACTGGTTGAATTCTTTACATTGTACACCATGCAGTATTATTTTGTATTCATAAGAACAGGAGTAGGCTATTCAATTGTTTTTATACAGCTAGGACCACGTGTATTTCTATCTTCAGAATCCTTATCCTGTGCGCTGGAGAATATGGGGCCTATTTCCAATCATTAGTGACTGAAGCTTTGAATCTTGACACCTTTTTAATTTTTTGTTCACTTTGATACTGTTAGTCGGTGTTACATGTTAGAGGGACACTTCCTATCAGAGCTTTAACTTTCCTTTTTTTTTAAACCTAAAAAGAACAAGGGTTAAGGGTTAAATTAATTTAAATCCTTGTTGGGAATATTTTAAGAAAATGCATAATGCTGGAGCCTGATTTAAGTAATTGACTAAAAGGAATGATTGAATATGACAGAATTAAATTAACATCGCCACAGCATTAATGCTAACCTGATATCCATTCACAATTGTGTTGTGTAAATATATCATCCTTGCATTATTGGGCCCTGTCTCTCTAAAGAAGTGCAATCTTCTACAATGGTAATAAGATGGTTATTGGAACCCATTGTTGAAACAATTCTGTGGAAG
Organism: Rhinoraja longicauda; assembly: GCF_053455715.1. Classification (NCBI taxonomy): domain Eukaryota; kingdom Metazoa; phylum Chordata; class Chondrichthyes; order Rajiformes; family Arhynchobatidae; genus Rhinoraja; species Rhinoraja longicauda. The sequence goes on along the minus strand of NC_135973.1, from coordinate 31,291,353 downwards.
TTCAGAAAAACACAAGGGTTTTGAAAAGTTACTGGTGGGGAGGCTCTATGAATTTCTAATTGATGCACTACAATAGATGGCTCTGCTTTGGCTTTGGAGCAGGTTCTGAATGGCTTTTAAGATGTAAATGTTGTACAGAAGCAGAAAAGAAATGTTCATAGCATTGTTTTGATAAAAAGCCATAACAGTTGTAAAGGTTTTCGTCCCCTTTTGAGATGTGAAAACTTTTAAACAGTTCAAAATCCCCTTCCCTGATCTTTGTACCAAATGTGTAAATTATTTTCGACTATTTATTCTGTATGATTTGAGTTTTGTGGTTATTTAATATGCAAAGAAGCTGTTAAACTTTCATGTTGAGTTTTTTTGTTTAACCTGTAGAGCTGTTTTTTTTATTATTCTTGCTGATAAACACATTTTAAATACACTAACTGCGATATTGATTCTTCTGGTTTTCCATTTGGGATGTGTTTTAATTCAAACCTACTTCTTCAGGTTGTGCCCCAGTCTGGTAAATGGAGGAATTTAAGTATTAGATGCTTCAGAAGTCACCATTTGGGGATGAATGGGCATCAGAGGTCTTTGAGTGGGAGAAGAGAATCACAAGTTTGGTGCAGGGTGGTGAGATTGAGGTCACAAATGCTTGTGGGTCAATATTTTTCCCATTTGTGGCAAATGGCAGCTTTATTTCTGAAGGCTCATTTTAGGTTCACTTTCTCTAAAGCTGCTGCACCGGCACCCCTTGATTCCTGAAACAGTGTTTGACTCCAGATTGCAATATGCCTGCTTTAGAAGACAGCGTAATACCTGTATAAAATGGATGCAGTTTACTCCCACATTTTTTTAAAGGGTAATAGAAACAGAAAAATAGCAAGTGCAAGGCATTTGCCCCCTGGAGTATGCTCTGTTATTTGATGCAATTAATGCTGATTCTCCATTAATACTCTCTCCAAAGCTGATATTTTGAAATGGATCATCTTAAATATAATAACCTTCTCTGGTAGAGAATTTTATAGGTTTACTATCCTCTGAATGAAGAAATCTCATCCTAAGGCAGACGTAAATGTCCTACTCTGCATTCTGAGACTGCCATCTGTTGCTTCGGACTAGCCCCCACACCCATCCTTATTGGATCTATTCCTACTAACATGCTGTTTCCATGTATTTCCTTTCTTTGACAAGCCCAAATCTACATCCAATGTTCCAGGCATGGTGTCACCACGATGCTGTGTAATTGTAGTAGGACATCATTGCTCCTGTGCTTGAGATCTCTTGCAATAGAGACCAAATTTTCTGACTGTAAGAGACTTAAATTTGTCTTTGCTAATTCTTTTTTTACATATTTGAAAATGCTATTATGATAAGTTCCTTGCAAGTTAATTCCCATACATTTTGTATTAATTAATCATTAAAATTTCTTTGGCCGAATTAAAATTTGCTCCCAATCCTCAGGCTTGTAACTTTCCCTAGGAAAAAAATTAGCAAATTCATAACTTTTGATAGCCATGGTTGGATTTTTGTGCTATGCAGGAATGTATAACTGCTGTAATTCATGCAGTTTATTCTTTAAGTATTAGCCATTGCCTTTCAAAGAAACTCCTGCTTATCTGTGTGTGCATGCTTCTTTTGACAATTTATTAGACTTGGGACACTAGTTTTGGATTGAATTACTTCACATATGAAAAATTCTATCATTTTATGGTCACTCTTAAATTCCCCACACGAAATTAACTAAGCCCTTAGGGCGCAGCGGTAGAGTTGCTGCCTTACAGCGAATGCAGCGCCGGACACCTGGGTTCAATCCCGACTACGGGTGCTGTCTGCACGGTGTTTGTACGTTCTCCCCGTGACCTGCCTGGGTTTTCTCAGATCTTCCATTTCCTCCCACACTCAAGACATAGGTTTGTAGGTTAATTTGCTTGGTAAATGTTTTTTTTTAAATTGTCCCTAGTGGGCGTAGGATAGTGTTAATTTGCAGGGATCGCTGGTCGGTGTGGGCCGAAGGGCCTGTTTCCACGCTGTATCTCTAAAACTAAAAAGTTGCACTGCACCAGACAGCCTATTCTCTACTTCACACTAAATTGATTTAATTAAAAACTACCCCTTGCCTACTCCAGTAAGTCTGCCGCACCAGAGACAACAAAATATCGGACTCATTTTATGCCAACACCAAGGAGGCATATAACTCAGCACCCCTCCCTCCCCGGGGAGATCTGACCACAACATGATCCATCTCCAGCCTGTGTACAAACCTCTCGTGCACAGGCAACCAGCGGTGACCCGCACAGTTAGAGGATGGTCTGAGGAGACTGAGGAGGTTCTGAGAGACTGTTTCAAAACAACTGTGTGGGAGGAACTCTGATCCCCATGGGGAGGACATTGACAGTCTAACCCAGTGCATCACGGACTATATTAACTTCTGTGTGGAGAACACTGTGCCCACCAGGACTGTACGGTGTTTCTCCAACAACAAACCCTGGGTCAACACTGACATAAAGGATCTCCTTAAGGAGAAAAAGAGGACCTTTAAGTCGGGAAATAAGGAGGAGCTGAAGGCTGTGCAAAAGGAGCTGAGGAAGATCAGAGAGGGGAAGAACAGCTACAGCAAGAAGATGGAGGACCAGCTGCAGAGGAACAACATCTGTGGAGTCTAGAGAGGCCTCAGAACCATCTCCGGGTACAAGGAACCGGACTCCCGGGCTGTGGGGGACCAGAAGTGGGTGGATGATCTGAACCTTTTCTTCAACGGGTTCGATCAGTCACCTACCCCTCCCCCGGTCCAGTCACCCCTGCTGCAGCCCCCCTTGTCTGCACATCCAGTACACTGCCCCACCTCCCCCTCCCCCGGTCCAGTCACCCCTGCTGCAGCCCCCCTTGTCTGCACATCCAGTACACTGCCCCACCTCCCCCTCCCACAGCACTTGGGTCACAGTCACCACCCACTGCTTCTGCTTCTCCTGCCCCAACCCCCCCCACCTCCACCTCCTCCCCCCACACCATCCCACACCCCCTCCTCTCACACCCTTGAGCACCCAGCCCCTGTGCTCCAATCTGTCTTTCTCCACAGACCCGGTGAGAAATGAGCTCAGGAAGATCAATGTGAGGAAGGCGGCTGGTCCGGACGGCATCAGCTCGAAGCTCCTCAAGTCCTGTGCAGACCAGCTGTGTGGGGTAGTGGAGCACGTCTTCAATCTGAGCCTGAAACTGGGGAGAGTTCCACAGCTGTGGAAAACATCCTGCGTGGTACCGGTACCAAAGACGCAGCACCCAAAGGAACTCAACATCTACAGGCCGGTGGCACTGACATCACACCTGATGAAGACACTGGAGCGTCTGGTCCTCGCCCATCTCCGCCCCCTGGTGAGACCATCAATGGATCCGCTGCAGTTCGCCTACCAGACTCGCATCGGGGTGGAGGACACCATCATCTACCTGCGGAACAGAGCTCTCTCACACCTGGAGAGGCCGGATAGCACTGTGGGAACCATGTTTTTTGATTTCTCCAGTGCATTCAACACCATCCAGCTGGGGCTTCTGGAGTGGAGTGCAAGCTGGAGTGCACAGGAATGGATCACCTCCTCACATCTTGGATTCTGGATTACCTCACCAACCGACCACAGTACGTGAGGACAAAGGACCTGGTCTCGGAAAGGGTGGTCTGCAGCACTGGGGTTCCGCAGGGAACAGTGCTAGCGCCATTATTGTTCACCCTGTACACCGCGGACTACAGGCACAGCTCTGCAAACTCCTATCTACAGAAGTTCTCTGACGACTCTGCCATTGTCGGCCTCATCACAGGCGATGATGGCAGGGCGTACAGAGAACTGATCAAGGAGCTTATGGACTGGTGCCAGGGAACCGCCTCCGGATCAATGCGGGGAAAACCAGGGAGATGGTGGTAGATTTCCGCAGGTGCAGCCAGGTCCCCCCGACACCGGTGAACATCCAGGGAATGGACATCGGGAGGGTGGACTCTTATAAGTACCTGGGTGTCTACCTCAACAATAAATTGGACTGGACCGAAAACACCGATGCGCTAAACAAAAAGGGCCAGAGCAGACTTTATCTGCTAAGGAGACTCGGTCCTTTGGAGTGCAGGGGGCACTCCTAAGGACCTTCTACAACACGGTGGTTGCATCGGCCATTTTCTATGGAGTGGTCTGCTGGAGCAGCAGCATCTCAGCGGCGGAGGGGAAGAGACTCGACAAGCTGGTCAGGAAGGCCAGCTCTGTCCTGGGTTGCCCCCTCGACTCAGTGCAGGTGGTGGGAGAGAGGAGGATGGTGGCAAAGCTAACATCGCTGCTGGACAACGACTCCCACCCCATGCAGGACACTGCCACTGCACTGAGTAGCTCCTTCAGTGACAGACTCCTTCACCCCAAGTGTGTGAAGGAGAGATATAGAAGGTCCTTCCTTCCCGCTGCTGTGAGACTGCACAACCAGCACTGCTCCCAGCAGACGAGTCAACAGTAACAGTTAAGAACACACAGAAAACTGATGACAATTTATCCTTGTCTTTACTTTTATTTATGTCTTGCTATCCACTTTGGTGCTGTAAAACTGTAAATTTCCCCGGTGTGGGACAATAAAGGAATATATTGTATTGTATTCATCATCCATAGTATTATTGCTAATTGATTTGATCCGTCGTTGTAGATTAAATTTGGCTAATGACATGCAGTCCATATACCCATCATCCTCAGTGAAAAAGTTGTCCCTCATATTCCTGATAAATATTGCTCCTCTCACTTAAACTTGTGCCTCTGGTCCTTATTCCCCTACCCAGGGTAGAAGACTATGCATTCATCCTATCTACTTTCATGATTTTATACTATATAGGATCATCCCTCAGCCTCCTGCGCCCCAACAAATAAAGCATTAGCCTGCCTATGTTTTCCCCATAGCTCAGGCCTTTGATCTGGTGACATCATCAAGTCTTCTCTGCACTCTTTCCAGCTTAATGACATCCTTCCTGTAGCAGAATTACCACAGTACCCCAAATACGACCTCACCAATGTCTTCTACAACTGTAACATAATGTTCTAACTTCTATTCCATGGCTGAGGAAGGCCAATGGACCCAAAGCCTTCTTTATCGCCCTGTCTACCTGGACACCACTTTTAAGGAACTATGTTTGTACCTGTGCTCCTAGATCCCTCTGTTCTACAACATTCAGCAGGGCACTACCATTCTCTGTGAAGTTCCTGGTTTGACTTCCCAAAATGCAGCACCTCGCATTTATCTGGATTAAACTCCATGAGCCATTCCTCAGCCCATTTGCCCAGCTGCTCAAATCCTGCTGTAAGTTTTGACAACCATCTTTGCTACTTCAGTGTCATCTGCGAACTTACTGATCATGCCTTGTGTGTTCTAATCCAAATCGTTGATATAAACCACAAACACCAATGGGCCCAGCGCCAATCATCAAGGCATACCACAGTTCTGTATCCAGTCAGCTAGCTTTCCCTGGATCCCATGTGATTTAAGCTTCCAGAGCAGCCTGCCATGCATAACCTTAAACGCCTTACTCGTCCATATACATAACGTCCATTGCCTTGCCCGCCAACCTTTTTGGTTACATCAAAATCTCAAGTTAAGACATGATCTCCCACATACAAAACCATGCCAACTGACCCTAATCAGCCCATCTATACAAATGCATAAGTTATAGGAGCAGAATTAGGCCATTAGGACCATCAAGTGTATGCCAACATTCAATCACGGCTGAACTGTCTTTCCCTCTCAACCCCATTCTCCTGGCCTCTCCACATAACCCCTGACACATGTCAAACTCCGCTTCAAAAATAGCCATTGAATTTGCCTCTGCAGCCTCCTGTGGCAATGAATTCCACAGGTTCACCACGCTCTGACTAAAGTAATTCCTCCTCATCTCCTTTCTAAAGGTAAATCCTTTTATTCTGAGGCTGTGGCCTCTGGTCCTAGACTCTCCCACTAGTGGAAACATTTTCTCCACATCCACTCTATGCGGGCCTTTCACTATTTGGTAAGTTTCAATGAAGTCCCACCCCCCCCCCTCATCTAAACTACAGCGAGTACAGGCCCAGGCCCTCAAACGCTCATCATAGGTTAACCCAATCATTCTCGTAAACCTCCTCTGGAGCCTCTCCAGCACATCTTTCCTCAGATAAGGGCCCCAAAACTGCTCACAATACTTTAAATGCGGCCTTACCTGCATCTTATAAAGCATCAGCATTACAAGTCAAGTCAAGTCAAGTCAAGTTTATTTGTCACATACACATACACGATGTGCAGTGAAATGAAAGTGGCAATGCCTGCGGATTGTGCGGGGAAAAAAAGAATTACAGTTACAGCATATAAATTAAAGTTAATACAGAGAAGACAAAATTTAGTCCCTGGAGTTATAAAAGTTAACAGTCCTGATGGCCTGTGGGAAGAAACTCCGTCTCATCCTCTCCGTTTTCACAGCGTGACAGTGGAGGCGTTTGCCTGACCGTAGCATCTGGAACAGTCCGTTGCTGGGGTGGTAGGGGTCCCTCATAATCTTGCTTGGTCTCGATCTACACCTCCTGATGTATAGGTCCTGCAGGGGGGCGAGTGTAGTTCCCATGGTGCGTTCTGCCGAACGCACTACTCTCTGCAGGGCCTTCCTGTCCTGGGCAGAGCTGTTCCCAAACCAGACTGTGATGTTGCCGGACAGGATGCTCTCTACAGCCCCAGAGTATCATATCATATCATATCATATATATACAGCCGGAAACAGGCCTTTTCGGCCCACCAAGTCCGTGCCGCCCAGCGATTCCCGTACATTAACACTATCCTACACCCACTAGGGACAATTTTTACATTTACCCAGCCAATTAACCTACATACCTGTACGTCTTTGGAGTGTGGGAGGAAACCGAAGATCTCGGAGAAAACCCACGCAGGTCACGGGGAGAACGTACAAACTCCTTACAGTGCAGCACCCGTAGTCAGGATCGAACCTGAGTCTCCGGCGCTGCATTCGCTGTAAAGCAGCAACTCTACCGCTGCGCTACCGTGCCGTGCAATGAAGGATCCTCAGAGACACTCTGAATTTCCTCAGCTGTCTAAGGTGGTAAAGGCGCTGCTTTGCCTTACCCACCAGTGCGGCAATGTGCGTTGCCCATGTCAGGTCCTCTTTGATGTGGACTCCCAAGTATTTAAAACTGCTCACCCTATCCACAGTAGACCCATTTATTTCCAGTGGCGTGTACGTCCTTGGATGTTTAGCCCTTCTAAAGTCCACAATCAGCTCCTTAGTTCTTTTGACATCCCTAGTCCTCTCAAAATAAATGCTGGCATTGCATTTGCCTCCCTTACTACCGATTTGACTTGCAAATTAACTTTTTGGGAACCCTGTACCAGCTCTCCTACGTCCCTTTACACCTCCGATTTCTAAATTCTCTTCCCATTTAGACAATAGTCTTCGCCTTTATTCCTACTACAAAAATGCATGACTCCACACTTTGCTACACTATATTCCATCTGCCACTTCTTTGACCACTCTTCTCCCAAACTGTCCAAGTCCTTCTGCAGAGTCCCTGCTTTCTCTACACGACCTGTCCCACCACCTATCATAGTGTCATCTGTAAACTTGGCCATTGTCTTCAATTCCCTCATCCAAACCATTGATATACTTCATGAAGAGTAGCAGCCCCAGCACCGAGCCTTGCCAAACAGTGCTAGTCACTGGCAGCCAACCAGAAACCCCCCCCATTATTGCCACTCTTTGTCTACTGCCATCCAGCTACCCTGCTATCCATGCTAGCATCTTCCCTGTGATACCATGGGCTCTCATCGTTTATAGCAGCCTCATGTGTGGCACCTTATCAGAGGCTTTCTGAAAATCTAAACAACATCCACTGACATTCCTGCTATTTACTTCCTCAAAGAATTCCAACAGGTTCGTCAGGCAAGATCTCCCTTTCACAAAACCCTGCTGACTTCGGCCTATTTTATCATGTATTTCTAAGTACTCATATCTTATCCTTTATAATGGACTCTAAAATCTTACCAACCACTGAAGTCAGGCTAACCAGCCTATAGATTCTACTCTTCTGCTTTGCTCCTTTCTTGAACAGCGGTGCAATATTTGCTATTTTCCATTTGTCTGGAACCACTCCTGGCTCGTGATTCTTGAAAGATCACTACTAATGCCTCTTCAATCTCTCAAGTTACCTGTTTCAGAACCCAGGGGGGGGGTTGTCCATCCAGTCCAGGCGACGTATCCATCTTCAGACCTTTAAGTTTCCCAAGCACCTTCTCATTAGTAATAGCCATGCCACTAACTTCCACCCCGACTCTCTTGAATTTCAGGCACTTTGCTGGTGTCTTCCACTGTGAAGCCTGATGCAAAAAACGTACTCAATTTATCTGCCATTTCTTTATTCGCCATTATCACTTCTCCAGCATCATTTTCCAGTAGTCCACTCCTGGGTCTTTCTCACTCGAAATATCTGAAGAAACTTTAGCTATCCTTTTATATTATTGTAAGAAAATAACTGCAGATGCTGGTACAAATCGAAGGTATTTATTTCACAAAATGCTGGAGTAACTCAACCGGTCGGGCAGCATCTCAGGAGAGAAGGAATGGGTGATGTTTCGGGTCGAGACCCTTCTTCATATTATTGGCTAGCTTACTTTCATATTTCATCGTTTCTCCCTGTATTGCCTTTTTTGGTCACCTTCTGTTGTTTTGTTAAAAGCTTCCCAATCCTCTGGCTTCCCACTAATTGTTGCAATGCTATATGCCTTTGGGTTTTATGCTGTCTTTTACATCCATGGTCACTTCATGCTCCCCGTAGAATCTTTCTTCCTCTTTGGAATGTAAAGATCCTACATCTTCTGAATAATTCCCAGATTCCTGCCACTGCTGTTCCATTGTTTTTCCTGCTAGGGTCCATTTCCAATCAACTTCAGCCAGCTCCTCCCTCATGCCTCTGGAGTCACCTTTGTTCAACAGTAATACCAATCCATCTGATTTCATCTACTCCCTCTCAAATTGCAGGTTGAATTTTATCATATGATCATTATCACCGTGTAGGAAAATAACTGCAGATGCTGGTACAAATCGAAGGTATTTATACACAAAATGCTGGAGTAACTCAGCAGGGCAGGCAGCATCTCGGGAGAGAGGGAATGGGTGACGTTTCGGGTCTCGACCCTTCTTCAGACTGAGGGTCTCGACCCGAAACGTCACCCATTCCTTCTCTCCTGAGATGCTGCCTGACCTGCTGAGTTACTCCAGCATTTTGTGAATAATTACCACCTAGTAGTTCCTTTATCTTAAGCTCCCTAATCAAATTCAGTTCATTACACAATTCCAAATCCAGAATTGTCTTTTCCCTGGTCGGCTGAACTACAAGCTGCTCTAAGAAACCATCTTGTCGGCACTCTACAAATTCCCTCTCTTGGAGTCCAGTACCAACCTGATTTTCCCCATTCAACCTGCATATTCATATCCCCCATGACCAGACACCATGACCATGAGGTTGAATAGACTAGGACTCCTATTCCTTGGAGCATAGGAGGATGAAGGGTGATCGTTTGGAGGTGTACAAAATCATGAGAGGTAGACAGTCTCTTGTCCAGAGTAGGGGATTTGAAAACTAGAGGACACAGATTCAAAGTGAGGGGGAAAGATTTAATAGGATCCTGAGGGGTAACTTTTTCACGCAAAGGGTGGTAGGTGTATGAAACAAGTGTAGCTGTGATATGTTGGCCGGTGTGGGCAAGTCAGCCTGTTTCCACGCTGTATGACTAATAAACAGTGCAGAAAATGCTCAGGATGCTACCCAGACTGGAGGGTTTATAAGGAGAGACTGTTTTGACGGAAGATAGACATAAAAAGCTAGAGTAACTCAGCGGTTCAGGCAGCATCTCTGGAGAAAATAGGTGACCTTTTGTTTCCTTTGAGCGTAGGAGGCTGAAAGGGTACCTTAAAGATGTATTTTCAAATCATAAGATGAATGGTAATAGTCTTTTTCAGTTTGGGGAGTCTAAAATTAGGGGGTTGAGATTGAAGGTAAGAAAGGAAAGATTTAAGCAGGACATAAGGGGCAACTTTCTCAAGGAAGGTGGTGGATATGTGCGACAAAATGCCACAGGAAGTGGCAGAATTGGGTACAAATACAGCGTTGAAAAGATATTTGGACATGTACGTGAAAGAGTTTACAGGGATGTGGACCAAACACAGGCAAATGGGACTAGCTTAAATAGCAACTTGGTAGAAAAATAGGTGCAGGAGTAGGCCATTCAGCCCTTTGAGCCAGCACCGCCATTCAATATGATCATGGCTGATCATCTGAAATCAGTACCCCGATTGCCCATATCCCTTGACTCCTTTACTTTAGTCCTTAGAGTTAAATCTCTCTCTCTTAAAACTGGTAGGCATTCACAAGTAGGGCCAAGGGGCCATTTCCAAGTGGCATAACTGACAAATTTAATCAAGTTAAATCCATCTATTGAGATGTTCTTTACTGTAAAAACTCCAGGATGTATATAAATAATTTCCATTTTCCCTGGTGGGCCAATCCGGAACAAGACATTGTAGATTTAAACTAAGCTGTTCACAATCGAAAGTTAAAATTTGGAACTCATGCCCTCCAGCACTGGAGTCTCACCTAATGAATTTCTTCTCCCTGCATCCCCTTCCCCCCCCACTTCTAACAACACCTCTCCAAGTTAACCAATTTCAAAGCAGTCATTATGCAAGGTTATTAGAGTTAGAGCCAAGACTGCTTGATAGAAAATACATACACAAATCGGTCACCAATTATCTGAATGACGAAGGTCTCATCGCATCAGATAGAAACCACAGCATTTTACATGATCATGCAGTGGTTCTTGATTTTGCATAACTATGGTTATAGAGCATTGAAACAGATCCATCAGCCCATTCTGTCCATACCAACCAAGATGCCTAAGCAAGGCAGTACCACCTGGCTACGCCTAGCCCATTTCCCTGCATCCTCCTATCCTCCACCACCAGCTGGTACTCAACCCTGGAACACAAGATCATATCCCAAATGTATTGATTACACACCTAAATAACAAAACAGCTTAACTGTCTTACACAAGTATAACGATTTATTTTATTTATTTATATTTCAGATACAGCGCGGAAACAGGCCTTTTCGGCCCACCAAGTCCGTGCCGCCCAGCGATCCCCGCACACTAACACTATCCTATAGACACTAGGGACAATACCTGTACGTCTTTGGAGTGAGGGAGGAAACCGAAGATCTCGGAGAAAACTCACGCAGGTCACGGGGAGAACGTACAAACTCCTTACAGTACAGCACCCGTAGTCAGGATCGAACCTGAGTCTCCGGCGCTGCATTCGCTGTAAAGCAGCAACTCTACCGCTGCGCTACCGTGCCTGGTAGTAATTGTAGCTGCAATTCATTGAAATGTATCAAAACTGCCCAAAGGGACGGAAAGAAATTAGCTTTTAGAAAGTGGAATTCAAGCAAAATAAATGAGGCTGGATGATCACAACCTTGGTCAGAAGTAGCTTTAATATGAGGAGACTCACATGGTGGGTCAGAGATAACACTGAAGAAAAAGTTCCAGCTGTCAATATATTTACTATACTGTATGCATTTTTACAGCAGTTACTTCTAGGATTCACAATCCACATTGTAAAATAAACTTTATATAAATATTTTTTTAAATATTCTAGTCTTAAGAAATATCAATGTAAATAGGATTTATTACAAGTGTAAGGAAGACTATATTTTCACCTTCAAATGGCTGCTATAGCCTCCTACTCCAGAGAACAAATGCAAGCTGGACTGCAGAACTTCAATGTTTCATTACAGTTCAAACACAAATTCCCCTTGCGTGGAATGTAACCTGTAGACACAGCACCATTCTACCGAGCAAACAAAAAGCCAGTGGAACATGACAGGTTGCCCAGGGAATTGAGAAAGAATGCCCTTTACTGATTGGCATCATGTTATGCACGTGGGCCTTCTAAGAAGTTCCATTCATTCTATTACAATCTTTGGCTGCTATGAAAATTCAATGTTATGACTCTATCGCTTTTTCTAAATGTGGCAGTAATTTAGGTGTATGGCAACTGTCATTTGACGCTAGGCACAATATGGTTGAATTCACAATGCCCCACTTTTAAGATTACATTATTTCTTTGGTCAACGTGTTGAATCACTGCTAATGTTCCAATCAATGGGAAATAGTACATTCCTGGACCTTACTAACAACAGGTAAGAGCTTTCTAACCACAAGTTTGATATATCTGATCGTTGTACAGTAATGCTACACAAGCATTCAGGTGTATGATCAGAGCAGACTTGAATTCGAACACGTTTACACACTGTATCGGTAAAAATAAGAAACGTTTTAAACTCTGCTTGGAAAGCAGCTGCTTGTTACATGATCCACTGTGGCCCCTGGACAGCTCTTCCATTGAATTAGATGTCCTAAATTCCCTAATCCCTTCACCAATAAATGTCCAACACATCAACCCTGTCATTCCACTTCAGCTTCATCGTAGAATTTGTGCACAAGTTATATAGGACACAGAAGGCAGTAAATAGTCTGCTTTTTTGACTGAGAATATTCGTACTCTTTCAAAAGATGCAAAAGACGCTGACCACACACAAACGGTCAAACAAAATACTTAAACATTGTTGGTGAGGTTGTGGTCGGATCACTACTCATGTAAATAAACTCTTGGACATGAAGTTAGTCCTGGAATATAGAAATAATCTCCCTGTTGTCCCATCCTAAAATGGTTTAACTCCCACTCGCATTCCAATCAGTGCCAGCTGTTTTAATTAGCATAATAGCTGAGTTCAGCTTCTGCTCGAAGCCCGGGTGATAATCAAGCACTTGTCAACAAGTGACGGTTGCTTTATGCGCAAGGTGTGTTCACTGCAGGTTTTCCTTGCAATTGGCGCTGGAGCACATCATGTCAACAAAACAGTTACAAGACTGTGGGGGGAAGAAAACAAGAAAAGAAAATACACTTCTAACAACTGTTAGATTTTCCATTCTGAATTTAGCTGTAAATTTTCTCTGGTGAATGAGTTCGTTTTCATTTAATCCACTTAAAAAAAAAAAAAAATGCTGCACATTGAAAACAATTTCAGGAATGGTGTCCATTTGCAGAAGCCCATGTATTAGACAGTCGTGTTGTGCTCGCTTGAGAGTTTGAGGTCTGCCTTCTCAGGTATATTCACACAGGTGGCCACATCCAGCAGGGCAATGTGAACTAGTCCTTAGCCAGCTCATGATGTGCTGCAGGTGTCCACCGTGGCTACATCCCTGGCACCAAACAAACAACCCTCTGACAACTTGATGGCAAACAGCACACATGCTGGCACACTGGCGGCACCTGAGGCAAAAAGAACCATATGAAAAACAGGGTTAAGAGAGTAGATATCACATTAGCGGTTACATCATATTGAGTACACACGGTGGTCTCAGTCCCCACAGATATGTTTCCATCCTTCTATCAGAAACATGGCAAGAGACAGGTGCAATCTGGGAAACAATACCCTTACTTGTATCAGTTAGAACGTGTTTTCTGTAACATCAAGTCTTCAGATTTTTAATGTATAGTACTATTTAATAGGAGAATGCATTGATAATGTAACTTGACTCCTATTTACAAAAGCCAATAATGAAAAAACAGCACTGCATTATTTTCACTAAGAAGAGACCACAAGGCATCTTAAATATATCCATGTTACCTGCCCTCTTATTTTTTTCCATCAAAGACACGAGGTACTGTAACAAACTGTACACCTACTCCTGCAACTTATGATCTTATTATAAATGCCTAGTTCATATTGTTTAGGGTTAAAAATATATAATTACAATGGAATAAATCCACTCGTGTATTAGAATGGACACATGGGACATCAAGATCAAGAAGGTGACAAGGGTCTTAGGCTGAGCAGATTGCTGGACCACAAGCAGGGAGTTTTCTGAACCCCAGATCTGGTAAAGGAGTGTTCATTGTTTATCCTCTTTCTGGCACCAGCCATAATTTGCAGACTCGAATATAGTTACACTGTATTCCAATGACCCAAAGTGGAAGGCGAGGAAAGATGGATGATCCTGTAGGATGCTACCTGCATTTCAAGGATCTGCTGGTCTTATGCAAGTGTGATTCACTACATTAGATGTAAAAAGATACACTAAAGATAGATGATTGCCTGGGTTGTATTGCAAATGATCATAAAATCTCTGGGGTTGGAGAACTTGCTATTTTCACCACTTCCCAAGTTGGCAAAACTTGACTTTGTCAACATTGCTCTTATTATTTCTGCCCCAAACCCCCCAAAAAATAAAATCATTCCTGTGCTACATAAAATGCTGACTTTGTTTTCTCAGTAAAACCCAAAGTTGCTCAAATGTGATTCAAACGTGAATCAAATGAAGGCACGGTGGCACAGCGGTAGAGTTGCCGCCTTACAGCGAATGCAGTGCCGGATTCCCGGGTTCGATCCCGACTACGGGTGCTGTCTGTACGAAGTTTGTACGTTCTCCCCGTGACCATCGTGGGTTTTCTCCCACCCTCAAGACGTACAGGTATGTAGGTTAATTGGCTTGGTAAATGTAAAAATTGTCCCTAGTGGGTATAGGATAGTGTTTATGTGTGGGGATCGCTAGTCGGCGCGGACCCGGTGGGCCGACAGGGCCTGTTTCCGCTCTGTATCTCTAAACTCTAAACAAACGTGTTAAATACATTTGCATTTATAAAGCGCCTTCACAACTTTGTGTTATACCAGGAATGACTGAGAATGCAGCGTAACAAACTTTACTTTAGTGCGAAACATGCTTTTGTTGGTTTCAGACAAAGGATTTTTTAAACTAGCAATGAACATTTTTTGTTTGTCCCCAGCACAGTTCAATGATAAGAATTTTGTGTGCTATCAGATTGCACCTTCCTGGGTTCTGCTTCTCTGAAAAGGTAGTGACTAGAGACACAGCCTACCTGTCACAGATCCAGCCCTTGCTGCTCATTGGTCGTTTACAGTTGCTGCAGTTGATATGAAGAGTGGTTGATGCTTGGTTAAAACAATTGATGGAGCTGCACGTGCTCAGCTTGATCACTTCATTTGAGATGTTCCACAGCTTGAACCGCTGCAGCAGATCAATGTACGACGTGTACCAGTGTTCCTGGCAACAAATAATGACATTTCTAAATACACAATGCTATCTATGGTTAATATTTACCAGAACAGTTCATTCAATGTATTTTACATGAAACATTTCAAACTCTTAAACACAAGTGAGTACATAACATTTAATATTAAAAAAGAGACACAAAGTGCTGAAGTAACTCAGCACGTCAGGCAACGTCTCTGGTGAGCATGGATGGGTGACATTTTGGGTCAGTCTGAAGAAAGGTCATCACCCGAAATGTCACCTATCCATGGTCTCCAGAGGCGCTGCCTGGCCCCGCTGAGTTACTCCAACACTTTGTCTCTTTTTTTTTTGGATAACCAGCATCTGCAGTTGTTTGTTTCTAATATGTAATAATAATGTAGAAGGAACAACTTGGAAAGCATTGGTTCAAAGTATGTTTCAAAATTGGTGAAATAGCTAAACAAAAGAGGATGTAATGGCAATGTGGCTGAAAGTTGTCTTCAATAGACAAGTGGTGGTGCAGGAGAAGCAAGAATGTTCAAGATCTCAGAACTGATGCTTTTCTCAGAAATTAGTTGTCTTAGTTGACGTAACAACCGTGAGGCCAGAACATTATAGAATAAATCCAGTGGTTAATGAGTAATAGACAATAGACAATAGGTGCAGGAGGAGGCCATTCGGCCCTTCGAGCCAGCACCGCCATTCAATGTGATCCTGGCTGATCATTCTCAATCAGTACCCCGTTCCTGCCTTCTCCCCATACCCCCTGACTCCGCTATCCTTAAGAGCTCTATCTAGCTCTCTCTTGAATGTATTCAGAGAATTGGCCTCCACTGCCTTCTGAGGCAGAGAATTCCACAGATTCACAACTCTCTGACTAAAAAAGATTTTCCTCATCTCTGTTCTAAATGGCCTACCCCTTATTCTTAAACTGTGGCCCCTGGTTCTGGACTCCCCCAACATTGGGAACATGTTTCCTGCCTCTAACATGTCCAACCCCTTAATAATCTTATACGTTTCGATAAGATCCCCTCTCATCCTTCTAAATTCCAGTGTATACAAACCTAGTCGCTCCAGTCTTTCAACATATGACAGTCCCGCCATTCCAGGAATTAACCTAGTAAACCTACGCTGCACGCCCTTGGATGGCTGTCCATCTTAGATGGAACAAGCAAATTCTGAGATAACTCCCTATCTTCTGAGCTATAGTTAAGTGTTGAGATGGATAGGACTTCCAACGTGAAAAAGCACGGAATAGGAACTGGTATTTGGTCAAAAAACAATTAAGATTTGAAACTCGGCTTAATGGGGAATTGCATACATCTGATTAAGCTTAATTATTAAAAAGGGGAAGAGAAACGGACAAAGCCAAAGGCGGAACTGGAGCTTTCAGAACAAGTCACAAAAGGTATTGACAGCCCCATCTTCAGCTAATTATGTCAATTTGTAGGCAAGATTGTAATATCAGAAACTCCAGTAGATCAACCTGGTAATCGGGAGAAGCAGGGATACAAAAATACAAGATAATCTAAGCTGCCTCTTGTTGGATTGGGGCCTCTGGAGTGGCAGAACACTCATAACAAATGGCCCAGGTTCTAAATAAAAGGAAACAGAAAACATAAAAGTAGAAGAGAAAACTGCCAAAATTATAGATGCAAGCCAACATTAAAGGAAATCGAATAATATTAAAGGACCTACACAAATTATAGCACTCTATCCTCTAACAAAAGTCATCATCCAAAGAAACGGAGGGAAGATAGACACAAAATACTGGAGTAACTCAGCAAGACCGGCAGCATCTCTGGAGAGAAGGAAAGAGTGACGTTACGGGTCGAGATCCTTCTTCAGACTGATGTCAGGGAGTGGGCGGTACAGAACTAAAACGTAGTCGGAGACAATAAGACTGGTAGAAGGACTGGGAAGGGGAAGGGTTGGAGAGAGAGGGAAAGCAAGGGCTACTTGAAGTTAGAGAAGTCAATGTTCATACCGTTGGGGGTGTAAGCTACCCAAGCGAAATAGGAGTTGCTGTTCTTCCAATTAGCGCTGGGCTTCACTCTGACAATTGAGGAGGCCCAGGACAGAAAGGTCAATGTGGGGAAAATGGGAGGGTGAGTTAAAGTGCTGAGCAACCGGGAGATCAGGTAGGTTTAGGCAGACAGAGCGGAGCTGTTCAGCAAAACGATCGCCGAGACTGCGCTTGGTCTCGCATACAGGAGTCCACGCATGGAACAGCGGATACAGTAGATGAGGTTGGAGGAGGTACAAGTGAACCTCTGCCTCACCTGAAAAGACTGTCGAGGTCCTTGGACAGAGTCGAGGGGGGAAGTATAAGGACAGGTGTTGCATCTCCTGCAGTTGCAGGGGAAAGTACCTGGGGAGGGGGGTTGTTTGGGTGGGAAGGGACGAGTTGACCAGGGAGTTGCGGAGGGAACGGTCTCTGCGGAAAGCAGAAACGGGTGGAGATGGGAAGATGTGGCTCGTAGTGGGATCCCGCTGGAGGTGGCGAAAATGTCGGAGGACGGATGGAAGGATGGACATGTCTGTCTAGGAGTAAAACTAGGAAGGGGAGGTTGATATGGGTGTAATGTTAAATAGGGTGGCAAATCAAGAGTAGCACCTTGCAAGAACTTTTAGGTCCTTTTGCGTTGCAAGAACAAACTAATTCGGGAGAGCATAATAATGTTGGATACTTTAGTGTCACATGTACAGTGAAAAATGAACAGTGCAGGGCAGCAGTGTTATTTGCAACCCATTAACCTGCCACATCGTGCAGCACAGGAGTCCATGTTGACAAGGTAGGGAAATTCTATGCATGAATTATGTTCAACGCCAGGGAAATGTCACGTGATTAATAATTCCAGGATGCAGAATATCTCGTAATTACAATTTTAGAGATAAAACCACACAAAATAAAGTTTAAATCTAATCTGATAATTTAGTTAACCATTAACATAAGCAAAATACCTAATATTCAAACATTAACAACATATTGTTTGGACTGTATCAACCGGCAATCATGAAGGGCACAGAAAAAGTGAATAGTCCGTCTTTCTCCTGGATAGGGGACTCTAAAACTAGAGGGGACAGATTTATGGTGAGAGGAGAGATTTAAGAGCGGGATCCGAGAAGACAGACAAACGCGCACGCGCGCACGGTAGTGGGTATATAGAACAAGCTTCCAGACTAAGCTGTAGAGGGGGGGGGGGGGTGGTGTTAATTACAATATTTAGATGCCAAGACCAACTCTTACCTGCCTGCACATAATACATATCCCTCCATTTCCTGCATCTCAAAAGTCTCTTTAATGCCACTATTGTACCTGCCTCCACCCCCATCTCCGGCAACATGTTCCAGGCACGCCTGTGTACAAATACTTGCTCCACATATCTCCTTTAAATTTTGCCCCCTCTCACTTAAAACTTTGCCTGCTGGGATTTGAAATTTCCATCCTTTGAAATTGATTCTGTCTATCCAATCTATGCCTCTCATAATTAAAAAAACATTCAGGCAGGAACATGGATAGGAGAGGTTTAGAGCAATATGGGCCAAACACGGGCAAATAAGACCAGCTCATGTAGACATCATATAGCGTGAACGAGTTGGACCCACTGCAAATAAATTAGCATTATAGACTTTATGTAATGCCTGATGAAGAAAGCAATAAATTGGCCTCTCAACTAAATGGACTGCAAATTTTTCAGAAATAGTCTTGTCTGGCACATCACAATAAAACTGCAAAACGAGGACTGCTTGGTGCCAGAAGGAACTGCAGATGCTGGCTGAAACCAAAAATAGACACAAAAAGCTGGAGTAACTCAGCGGGTCAGGGAGCATCTCTGGAGAGAAGGAATGGGTGACGTTTCGGGTCGAGACCAAGTCGTTTTTAAAGAAACAAACATATATTAAGGTTCAATACTAGTGTGAAGTGAGACCAAATTTCCTCCTGTGGGGGTCACATGACTGGAAGTGATTTTGCTCACAAATAATACCCATTTTTTAAATTGTTGCCATGACCCGAGTTAAGTGCCACACCCCCATTCCAACCGCGTTTAATATCTAAATTTTACCTGTGTCTGCTCATCAATTTCTTTCCGTATACGGTCACCAAGGACAATAAGGACAGATACAGCCATTTGTACATCTCCCTGCTCCGCATAGTAATGCAACATGTCTTTAACAAGGGAATTAAAGTAATCAGCAGGCAGGTAGGCATCATAGAGAGGCTGCGAGATTGACATAAGGGAAAAGGATTCAATCGGGCTTAAGCACACGGTCTCCGTTTCATTTCCACTGACATGTGGAGACTCCACTTTATCCTGCAGATGGTCTGGCACAGAAGGGTTATCTATAATTTCATGACGCAGTTGAAATGCTTCCTGGGGCAAAATATATTCGTGTTCCTCTGCTAACAGACAGAAAGACAGCATGTAAGAACATTTTGGTTTTTGCTGTTAAAAAGCAAGAAAAATGAACAAGGACCTCATTAAAGAACAGCACTGTTATATATGGATGTACAAAGTCACGTCAATTCTGCACAACATAGGCAATGCAATCACATATCTGGGAGTGTGCTGGCTGAGGTTTTATTGGACTAGAAACCTGAAGCTGAGTGCTGATGGGCACGAGAAGCAGTTCCTGTGGACGTTGCAGCTTATCTCAGAGCCCAGATTAAAGACACTGTCAAACTTCAATTCTTGCTTGCTGCAAAACAAGCACTGAACAATTTGTGATATTATATTTGATATATTTATGAAAAGGTTAAGCAAAGGGAGGATCGTGTAGAGCTGTGAAGCCTTGATTTAAAAGCTCAGGCATTCAAAAGCACACATCAATAATATTTGCAAGTGGTAGAGTTGCTACCTTACAGCACTGGATACCCGTGTTCGATCCTGACTACGGGTGCTGTCCGAATGAAGTTTGTACCTTCTCCCTGTAACCTGCGTGGGGGTTCACTCTGGGAAGCTCGTTTCTTCCCATAATCCAAAGATGTACAGGTTTGTAGGCTAATTGGCTTGGTATAAATGCAAAATTGTCCCTTGTGTGTAGGATAGTGTTAGTGTGCAGGGATAGTTGGTCGGCACGGACTCAGTGGGCCTGCGCTGTATCTCCAAACTAAAATTAAAAAAGAATGAAACACAAGCTGGCAACCATATTGCAGCAAGGTGTTTTAACATCTACAGGGAAGGTCAAATAATTGCCATGTTTACATAGGCTCACTACATAACCCACAGGATGCTTCGCACAGTGATCTGCTATCATTGTAGCATCTTCAGCAATGCTTCCAATAAAGGTACCGTACAAGGCATGACACCTAACACTTCAATTCGCATGTCTGACATTATAGCTTGTTTCAGACTTTTACACAATTAGATTTGCAACTTACAAAGCGTTGCAAGGAAATTACAAATAGGGAATTATGCAAAAATATTTAAATATATAAATACCGTAGGGCACTAGTTTTATCAGTATTTTTAAATTATCAGTAATTTTAACCAGAAAGTACATTCAGTTTGCAATATGGACAACTCCAGTGTTGTTTAGAGAAACCACCATTTTTAACACTGGCCAATCTATTGAAAAATCAATCTTGCAGGATCTCCCTGTATGAGAATAGACCTTGATACAACTAGTGAAACCTTTTCAAAGTTCTTGCAGGAAAAAGTTTTTTTTAAAAATTCTGGACATTGTCTGTATTCGTTTTCACTTAACAGCTAACGATGGCCGGTTTCATTTATCATCGTTACCCTTTTGCATATCTTTCATTCATTTGGCTATCTCCCTCTACATCACCATCTACATCTCATTTCCTGTTCCCCCGACTCTAAAGATGGGTCGCGACCCAAAACGTCGCCTATTCCTTTTCTAGAGATGCTGTCTGACTCGCTGAGTTACTCCAGCTTTTCGTGTCCAGCTCTTCGGTTTAAACCAGTATCTGCAATTCCTTCCTGCACAAATGTAGCCTCCACTAACTCTCTAAATAACATCCAATTGTAAACACCACTGATTAATGAAAATCGCCCAAGGATTGTCAGGAAATCAATATTTACCTCTGTTTATAAATAACAATTGTTTAAAGACAGATCTTCCATTTTCCCTTTTGACTTGGAGATCCGTGCGATAACAACAGCAATTCTGCTTGATACTTTTGTGAAAAAGTGCTCACCTGTAGCATTTTCATGATCCACCATGTAAAGGTCATCTTCATCTCCTTCCACGTCTCCAAATAGATAATCTGCAGGCACATCACTACCTTCTGTTTCCTCGTTCTCTGTGGCACAAGGAACATCTCAATCAGATTATATATGAAAAAGGGTGAACAATACTTTACTCGTGGAAAACCCATTGCCTATGAGAAAATATAACCAGCAGTAACGAAGTTAAACTGAGCAACATATTAAGATGCAGTCCTAGTAAGATCATGAGGAGAATATAACTTCCACTTCATATCATGCTTCCGTCCAGATTCCAATTTTGTTTTTCACAAGGACAGAAGAAATGGGACTGTAAATTGGTGAAGTTTTACAATCTTTATCCATTGACAGGTACATACTTTATGCCCCAATATTTCTGTTTGATTTAAAATAGATCATTATGAACAAGTGGGTAGTATTGTACATAGTGGTTGTAGAAAATTGCAGCAAGATCTTGATCGGTTGGGCAGGTGGGCTGAAAAATGGTTGATGGAATTTAATAGAGAAATGCGAGGTGTTGCATTTTGGAAAGTCTTACAAGGCAGGACCTACATAGTGAAAGGCAAGGCTCTTGGGGGGGGGGGGGGGGTGCTGTAGAGCAGAGAGATCTAGGAGTGCAAGTACATAGTTCGTTGAAAGTGGCATCACAAATATATCGGGTGGTCAAAAAGGCCTGAATCAGAGTATTGAGTAAAAGAGTTGGAAGGTCATGTTACAATTATACAAGACATTGGTAAGGCCTCATCTAGAGTATTGTGCTCAGTTTTCGTCACCTCGTTACAGGAAAGATGTTGGTAAACTGGAAAGAGAGCAGAGAAGATTTACGAGGATGTTGCCAGGACTCGTGGGCCTGAGCTATAGAAAGAGGTTGAGCAGACGAGGATTTTATTCCTTGGAATGCAGCAGGATGAGGAATGGTCTTATGGAGGTGTTACAAGACCAAAAGAGGAATAGAGCAGTTAATGCAAATTGGGCCGAAGGGCCTGTTTCCACACTGCATGATTATGATGAAAGGGAAATCATTTGATAAATCTGTGCACAATCATTAAAAGTCAGCAGGCAGGTGTAGCAAGTAGTTAAGGCAGCAAACAGCTTATTGGCCTTTATTGCAATGAGATTGGAATTTAGAAATAGGTAAGTTCTATTATAATTGTGTCGGCTGTTAATGAAGCCATATCCAAAGTTCACATAGAAACAGAAACAGGCCCTTTGGTCCAACTCATCAATACTGACTAAAATGCCCCATCCAACCCAATCCCACGTCCTTGCCTAGCCTATACCCCTCTAAACCGTTGCCATCCATATACCTGTCCCTGTCCTAATGTCATTTAAATATTATTGTATTTGTCTCAACTATTTTATCTGGCAGCTCGTTCCATATAACTATCACCCTCAGGGTGGAAAAATATATATACTGTGTCTTGGTCCTCCTGCACAAGAAAATATATAATAGAATTAGAGATGGTCCATAAAGGAAATTCATGAAGCTAACTTTTGTGTTGAGAGGATTAACCCATCAGGTAGGGTCTATATCCTTTCAGGTTTTAAAGCATGAGAGGTGAACTTATTGAAACGTAGAATATCCTTGGGGCACAGCACACTAAATGCTGAGATGCTCTCCTGGTAGGGGGTCCACAACATGGAGACATGGGCGCTTACCTTGAAACTCATGATTTAAAACTGAGGTGCGTAGAAATTTCATTTCACAGAAACCATTGAATCTCTGGAATTGGGATGGTAAATCAATAGAAAACGTAGGTACATTTTTGAAAGATTGGAGGCGATGAGGATCTGGCAATGGCCAGGGTAGATTTGCTATCATCGTACTCAATGGCAGTGCACGCTTGAAGGGCTGAGTGGCCTACTTTTACGATTCTGATGCCAAACCTTCAGCACTAACAAATCATAAGCAAAGTAGAAATGCATATCATTGAGTAACTGGATTAACTTTAGTTCAGCTCAAGTCCCACTACATGTACCTTCATTCGCAGTGATCAATGGGTTTGAGGGGTCTATGTGATTAACTTCCTGTCGATTTTCAGCCTTTCCTCTCTCCAATCTGGTTTCATTGCCAAGGGGTGCAGAGATCTCCTTAAAACTTTGAATGGAAATAAAACATCGATGAGATTAATCAGCTATGTTAGACAGATAGGCACTGAAGATGGGTCTCGACCAAAAACGTCACCCATTCCTCTCTCCAGAGATGCTGCCTGTCCTGCTGATTTACTCCAGCATTTTCTGTATATCGTCGGTTTAAACAAGCATCTGCAGTTTCTTCCTACACAATCAGTTATGTTAAATTGAATAAACAAGTTTACCCAAAAATTCACCCGCTTCGAGTAAAACTGAAGCAGGGTCCTCAAAATAGAAAACAATAATTCATTAAACTAAAAAAGCCATATTTACAACAAAAACATATTTATAAATTCAACCAGTGTCTAAGTTAAACTAAACAAGTGCAAGTTTGTAGTCCCGAAAAGTGATCTTGAAAAATAATTCCACAATGGGAGCACTATATCCCCCCCAAGCAATTACCTGTTCATAAGAGGCAACCCTCCACTCTTGCCAATACTCTGATTTAAGTTCACAGCTGAGATGGCACCTGGGTTGGAATACACAATCCTCAGCATTGTCCAAGTCTGGGCCACCTAGACAAGAGAAAATGAATATTAAATCTCCAAAGCAACTTATTGGCAATGATGTGCAATGCACAACAGTAAACTGACAGATTCATCCCACTAATGCAACACTTAGCCACATCATTCAAAACTGTGTTTACAGTAATCATAGTGTCATACAGCCTGAACGCTACTCTTCAGCCCAACTTTCCCATGCTGATCAACACCCCATCTACACTATCCCCACCTGCCTGCGTTAGGCCCATATATCCCTCTAAACCTTTCCTATCCATGCACCTTTTAAATGGTATCAGCCTCAACTACCCCCTCAGGCAGTTCATTCAGCCTCTATGTGAAAAAGTTGCAGTTCAAGTTCCTATTAAACCTTTTCCCTCTCACTATAAATCTATGTCCTCGTGTTCTTCATTCACCTCCTCTGGGTAAAATACTCTGTGCATCGACAACTATTTATTCCCCTCATGATCTTATGCACCTCTAGAATATCACACCTGATCTTCCTGCACTCCCAGTGAATTAAATCCTAGCTTGTTCAACCTCTCCCCAGAGCTCAGGCCCTCAAGTCCTGGCAACATCCTCATAAATGTTCACTGTACCCCATCATGAAATAAATTTTTAAAAAACAGACAGAAATAAATGGGAAGTAAAATACCCACAGCATTTTCACTGAAGTATTCATACCCATTTTTTCCTCTAACACAAATATGAGAGGAGTCATAAAAATCATACAAATCCCATTCATAGGATTCTGATAACAGAGTCGGTCATTGCTTTGGAGAGAGTACTTTTAGAGATGGTACTATGAAACATCTCAAAAGGAATGTGACAGGCATTATGTCAATGCAAGCCCGATTTTCAGTTTTGTTATTCATCATTTAACAAATTACTAATTGCTGGGAAATTGGTAGAGGGAGGGATAGAAAGATACATCACGTTTATTTTTATTATGGCATCAATGCACGAGACTTCAGCCATACCTGGAATTAGAGCACTTTTCATTTTCAATAAATGTCGAGTGCATGCATCATTTATGAACATACATTACACAACCAAAACATTCTTCCAATATCATAATCCAATCCACTTTGTGATGCTGCTTGCTGTAGCTAGCAACTAGTGCTCACGAGGATTCACAGCTATTCATGGCTGGAAGACCCAGCTGCCCTCACTTTGCCTTGAGTGGTACGTGCTTACCAGCAGCTTTCTACCTCTTCTCTGTTCCTGTCAGAATCAATGCAGGAACAAGAGAAGCCTGTAGGAATTAAACCTGGTGAAATATTTAACAGGGGACATCCACCCTTCACCCAAGTAATGGCAGTACCTGATAACGATACAATTCTTTAGCGATTTTTGCATTATGATCACAGAGCTCAGCCAACGAGCGGCCAGTTAGAAGATATTGCTGTGCCATGTTGACAAACCAGTCCATGGAGTTGCTGCCCAGTTCGGTTTCAAACACATTAAGAGCACTGGATACATTTGCAAACTGCTCTGATAAATCGGGCTTCTTGAAGAAAAAAATGGGATAGCGTCTGTCACCTCCATAGGTTTTCCGATTTGAGTCGCTAGTAAACATGCTATCTTTTCCTGCAAACGCCAAGTCTCCAAATAACCCATAGCACAATCCTTCTGGATTAGCACGATCAACAGGCCTGCTGGCATCCTTGAACATGTGCTGGTATAGCGTACTATCTTTTGATCCTGAAAGTAAGTAATGAGGATCATGAATGTGACGCCACATAATCCCCGTGGTGACATCCTTGTGCTCCTCAAACATTGCAAATGGAATGTAAGGCCGGCGAATATCCCAGACGTAAATGTTGTGATCGACCATCATGGAACAGGTTGCGAGATGGTACTTTACTTCTGGTCGCCATTTCACACGAGCTACTGAGGCAATAGTCTGTACGCAGTAGATCTCCTTGGCCCTGTTTGTACTCATGTCCCACACTTTCACCATTTTATCCCGTCCTCCTGTTGCCAACCATCCCCTGGAAAAGGAATATTTTAAAAGTTTTTTTAAAAAATGGCATTCATAGTACATGGTGTCACTGGCAAAGCCAGTGTATTTCTCAATTCTTATCCTTTTTCAATTTATACCAATGCTTCAAGCCCAAGATGCTATGGTTTTAATGATGGTGATCATCTCAGTTTCCTGTGCTCCTTCCCCATCCTCTTCCTTCCAAGGCTTCCTCATTATAATCCCAAATTGTGTATTTTCCCAGTTTCTCTCCTCTTTCATTTCATGCCCTCTCCAAACTCATTTTGCTCCAAGACACCACTTTTGCAGTTCCTCAGCTCTGCCACTAACTGGATGGCTGATAATCCAGTGGGCTCCAATGTTAGCTAATATTGTTAAATATTCTCTTCCCCCATATACTGTTCCCTTCTCCTTCAAATCACTTTTCTCAAAATAATCCTCTCACATCCTCTACTCCTATCCCACCCAATTGCAAACTGCCGATCATCTCCAAGAGCTTAATTGTGCCCTCACCCTTCAGTATCCATGGCAATCTTTTCTGGAACTGCTTGTTCAAATCATACTTCGCCTGGCACAATGATCATTAATGACTTGTATAAAAGCAGTTCCATTACTGTGAAAGAGATGATCCATCTGACCTCAACCTTTTCAATATGTCTGTAGGCTTCTACACAGTTGACTAAATCATTCTCCACCACTGCTTCTCCACCATCATAAAGCTGGAATGGACCACATTCACCTGGTTATAGTATAATTACCTACAGAGAATGACTTAGGATGGTCTCACACCCCATCAATAGTTTCTAATATAGTCCACCAAATATTTATTCTTTACCCCCATTTATTTTTCAACTTTGGCCCAGTACCTCAGATTCAAATTAGTTTATCATTGCATACACCAGGGTGCAATGAAATTCCTTATTCACATGAAGCCCACAGAGTAAACAGTATACATACTATAATTATAAATATAATAAATACAACAAGCACAAAACAGCAGAAATGTACAAGATTGTAGTGCATTCCAAAGTAGTTCAAAACAAAACCTAAGCACAATAAAGGAGGAAAGGTGTGCGTAAAAGGTGATTGATTCAAGAGTCGGATAGCAGTGGGGAAGAAGCTGCTCATAAGTCTGGACATTCAGGCTTTCAAGTCCCTGTATCTTCTCTCAGAAGGTGGAAATGAGGAAAGGGGACTGGCCAAGTGGCAGCGTCCTTGCCGATACCTCCAGCTTTCTGATACACCACACAATGTAGATGGACTGGATGCAAGGAAGTGAAAAGCCGGTGAAGGAGTACCTGCGAAGATGGGCTATCTATCCTCTTACAATTCTGGTCCCTCGATCAACTCCAAACTTCAATCCCCTTTGGGTTACGCCAGGAACTCAGAACTATATCCAGACGTCAAATGTCTCAGTACTGAAAGTCCTTTAAAACATTACTTAAAAATCTCCATCTCATTCAGCCAGGTCCAAGGTTTGGTTTCATTGTGTTTCAATAAAATCACCTTTTTGTTGCTCTAAATTCAGAATAGATATCAAACTGTTTTAGCTGTTTGATTTTTTATAGATTTTAGATTTTGAGATACAGCGCAGAAACAGCCCCTTCGGCCCACCGGGTCCGCGCCGCCCATCGATCCCCGCACATTAACACTATCCTACACCCACTAGGGACAATGTTTACATTTGCCCAGCCAATTAGCCTACAAACCTGTACGTCTTTGGAGTGTGGGAGGAAACCGAAGATCTCGGAGAAAGCCCACGCAGGTCACGGGGAGAACGTACAAACTCTGTACAGACGGCGCCCGTAGTCAGGGTCGAACCCGAGTCTCCGGTGCTGCATTCGCTGTAAGGCAGCAACTCTACCGCTGCGCCACTTTGCCACCCTTGTTTTTTTTGTTTTGTTTTAAAGACATTCCGTCAAGAAGGGGGTGAATGAATCTTTCCCGCTCCCTGTGGTTCAACACATGCTGATTTCTGATTCTAAACTGCTGAATGAACAGGAGTTGGATCTAGACTGGGCAACTTCCAAGAAAGAAAAATAAGAATGAAGGACAGAAACCATTTAGGCTCAGATAAGTGTGCCTCTTCAATTCAGTTGCTTTGCCAAGAGACAAATCAGACTGCTCAAGGCACAGCAATGCACAAAATACAAGATAAAAAGTGTATGAAAAAATAACTTAAAAAGCTAAAGAACTAGAAAGTCTAGTATGGGAGAAAATGTGAGAAACAGCAAAAATAATTTTAAAATAATTATTTGGTCCATTTACAATAACAAGATTTATTGGAAATTTGAATGTTGTTGAAAGGTTGCTCACTGAATTAGGGCTTTGTAAATATTCCACAATCATTCTTTAATTTTCAAAAGCTTCTCATAGTTTTGTAAAGGTTTAACAATGAATGCAAAATTAAATTTGGCAAGGCAATAACTCGCTTGGAGATGGAGATCTTAAAAGCCCTGCTCAACAAAAAAAAAAGTCATTCATAATAGGATTCTAAACATAAACACAAAGGGTTCAAGTGTCAGACTACTCACTTATCATCCGGATGCCAATCGCAGCAGAAGACAGGTCCGTTATGTGCTGTAAACATACGCTCATATCTATCTGGTCGTCTTATGTCCCAGAGCTGAACGTTACCATTTTCAAATGAGGCAGCAAATGTGAAATATTCTCTTACACTGAACTGGACATCCCTTACACTTTCTGACTGACCTACAGAAGATAGAAGTTTCATTCACAAGATTACAAATATAGATTTAATAACAATGGCAATTAATAGCCAGTAGGGCCTGGCAGAATAGTTATATCTGAAGCCAATGATGAACATTTAATGGAGACATCAAATAAGAGTTTAACTTTAAGAAACCAAGTTTTCCATCCTGTAAAATTGGCAACAGTCTTAGATTTTAGCAGAACAACAGACTAGAAAGTAAAAAAATGCAACATTATGTCCTGTTAGATGTACAATAGTCTATCCACATCTTAATCATAACTCTGTAATTTGAGAGCTTTTTCGAAAGAGTGTTAAATTTGGTAAGTTACATTCCATCTTAGATGACAGCAAAACAAACCCGATTGATAAATTTAGTTTACTCGCAACCTCTGTAAAGGTTGCTTTGCTTTACTGAAGCAAAGGAAAAGGAAATTGACCAATAATGATTCACGGTTGTATGTGCACATACATACAACTAGAAGTTAGCAGCATTTTGTACAACACTTTCTGCAGACCTTTAAATCAGTCTTTCTCCCCAAACCAAATTATTTCAAGAGAGGGTCATAATTTTTTTTAAAATATTTATTTATTTATTTGTGATATGTAGGTTGGCACAGGTTCAACGGTACAATGAAATGTATTTGACAAGACAGCGGGTCACCTCAGCAGTAATATTCCAAGGATAAAAAAGATAAAAAATGACATTAGTAAGGTAAAAAGACAATATTAAAATAATCAACATATATGATGTGAAATGTGTTTATGAGTTCAGAAGCCTGATGGTAGAAACTGTTCTTAAGTCTGGTGGTACGCGCAGCCATACTCCTGTATCGTCTGCCTGACGGTAACAAGAACAGCCTGTGTGCTGGGTGGCTGTGGTCCTTGATGATGCTGCGTGCCTTCCGCAGGCACCGCCGGTAGAAAATGTCCTGAATGGCCGGGAGACAGTTGCCAGTGATGTGCTGTGCCGTCTTCACCACTCTCTGTAGTGATTTGTGGCTGTGGGCAGAAAAGTTCCCGTACCAGACTGTAATGCAGCCCGTCAGCAGGCTCTCAATGGGGCATCTGTAGAAGTTTGTGAGGATGCTGGCGTTCATGCCAAACTTCCTCAGTCTTCTCAGGAAAAAGAGCCGCTCAGGAAAAAGAATCTTTGTTATTGTGTCCGTGTGCAGTGTCCAGGAAAGGTCCTCAGTGATGTGCACACCGAGGAACTTAAAGCTGCTGACCCTTTCAACCTCAGCATCACCGATGTGGATGGGGAGGTGTCCACTCCCCCGCTGTCTCCTGTAGTCCACGATCATCTTTTTAGTTTTGCTAACATTGAGAGAGAGGTTATTTTCCTGGCACCAGCTGTTTAGTGCCTTTACCTCCTCTCTGTAGGCCGTCTCATTGTTGTCTGTGATGAAGCCCAAGATGGTCGTGTCGTCAGCAAACTTTAGGATGATGTTTGAGCTGTGCTTAGCAGTACAGCCATGCGTGAACAGGGAGTGCAGGAGAGAACTGAGCACACACCCCTCTGGTGTGCCTGTTTTGAGGTTAGATTTAGCTCTTAGTGATCAGGGAATCAAGGGATGTGGGGAAAAAGCCGGAACAGGGTATTGATTTTGAATGATCAGCCATAGTCATATTGAATGGCGGTGCTGGCTCGAAGGGCTGAATGGCTTACTCCTGCACCTATTGTCTATGTTTCTATTGCTCTGTAATTACTGTGCCCCTTCTCCACAAAAGAGAGGAAACGCATCCATTGCTGGAACGCGATGGGAATTAGATCAGATCTTCAGCAGTCAAAGCATCTTTGTTCTTGAACATTATGTTTGACAAATTTGAAGTACCAGTGGGAGCCAACATCCTTGAAACTGTACTTTGTTAAGAGCTCTCTTCCGCAGGAAAAGAGTAAAAATGACAAAGTTGACAAACGTTGGGGCTGGGCAGTGACTCATTTAAGAACATGCAACATTTTCTTTGCCACCCTCGTCCAGTCTAGACTAGTGGGATTAATGTCTCCTTAGTGAAATCCAATACCAAGCATTAAACACGTTTGCGTAGCTCCTACAGTATATGTTGCCGCGCCCGATAAACAATTAAGCAGTAAACTTATTCAGGAGGATACTGGGTGTAATATTTTAAAAATACCAATACTCCCCAGCATGAGTTAGGGCATGTTGTTGGGATAGAAATGTGATGGGGGGGGGGGGAAGGGAGGATGGGGGGATTGATCTGCATCTCACCCACATATCCATTAAACAGAGAGTGCCAAATAGAAAGCAGTGATCTGATAATTGGTGCTTTTTGGATCAAAATACCAACTCATTCAGTGAGAAACTTTAAACATTTTAAAATACAGAATGGGATAGGTAGTTGAGGGAAATCAGATTCAATGTAATAAAAGACAGGTAGAACTGAAGACCAGGGACTGTGCTTAACCAAACAAAAATATGGAATATATAGAAATACTACAAGTCGTTAAATAGATGAAGAAAATGCAATAATTCACTACCTTGCAAACAGAGTAATTGCTTTAAACTGTAGTGACTGATTTAATTAAACTGATCAGTATAGATTTTAAGAAAACATTTACTAGAGATATTAGAGGGGCAGATCACATTGCATGGCAGCTGCCTCTAGCTCAAAAACTCATAGCTATATCCATTCGAGTTCTTCACTGTTTATACAGTTAACTTTACATTTAGAAAAAGTTGAGAAAAATTGAAAACACTCAAACAAGACATTAAAACACAAGCGATAAATATTTAGTGGAATGCCCAAATTTCAGCCATAAAAATGTACTTTAGTTGGTAGTTGTAGGAGCCATGCGCTGCAGGAGTTTGTGCTGGCTGTTTTAGCATATTATTTTATTTTGTCTAGATATCTTGCTGTATTATTTTGGACACTTGGGAGCTGTCGTGAGATGAATACATGTATGGGCATAATGGACTAGGAGGAGCCAGAACTTGGAGATGCAGAGACGGGAGGGCGCAGACTGGGAGGGAGAGATACAGTTCAGACCTGTGACTGGAGTTGAATTCGAGGAGATGCAGACCTGTTTGTACTACTAATTCAATAAACGACTAATTAAACTGAAAATACGTTTGGAAAATCTCTGTTTGGTTTGCGTCAAGTTCACTCCTACTCCCTGTGAAGTGGTGGCGGTATCGGAAAGGACTTCATTGGAGAAGATTGAAGTTGCCATTACAGTAGTATTTTTGGTTCCCAGTTAGATAGTTGGACTGATGCCCCACTCCAGAAATAAGCATTAAAAAACTCTGTGTAGTAATGGTGCTCTGTAACGCGAGAAGTGCCATTTGGATGAGGTATTAAACTGAGGCTCAACCTGCTCTCTTGGCTGGATGTAAATAACAAGGGGGTATTGTCCAAGGGGGAATAACGGTCAGGATCCTTGCTAATATGTATCCTACATTCATTAACCTGAACACAAACAGGCTGATCGTTGTTTTTTTTTATCAGATTTAAAAAAATACAAATGACTGCTGTGAAGAAGTATTACATCAGCTCGAGAACACTTTGTGACATTAAGGACAGGAAAGACAATGTTTTTTTTCACTACAGCTCATTTGCAGCCATGAAGTTAACTTACAGAAAAATACTTTAAAGATTTCCAAAACATATACATTTCTAATTAAAATGTTATAATCTGCAGATATTTTTTTAAATAACAAAATCATTGAATTTACTTTATTAGAGTATATTCTTTACCAGAGAAAGTGCTCACAGATTCCCTCTTCCTGAGATCAAAGCACTTCATGTAGCCATCCTGGGAGCCACTCAACAGCATGTGGACTTCTGTCGGATGGAAGCACACCTTGTTAACTGTGCGTTTGTGCTCATTGAAAAGTTGGTCCTGCTTGTTGCGAGATGGCTTGCCTAGATTCCACGTCACCACAGCTCCATTTGTGGCTGCTGTCGCCAGGAGATTGTCGTCCATCTGGTGCCACACCACGTCAGCACAGCTGAAGTTTAGAGAGAGCTTGCGGCCAACCCGAAGATTTGCCTTCTCCACAAATTGGTCCTCCTCCAGGGAATAGATTTTGAAGATGTTGCGGCCAGCCACCACCACCCGGGCGGCATCCCTGCAAACACTAATAGCATTGGCAGGTGCATCGAGATGGCAGAACATTGTTCGCCCTGTGATGGTCGTGCCACTCAGGGCTGTCGTCACTCTGGCCATTTTCTCCATTGGAAACCCAAGTAGTTTCCGGTAAAGAGGAAGCTGTGGTTATCAATTCCTTCAACGTCGCCAGCCTACTCAAAATACTGCGATTATGCAGTTTAAACAATTTTCAATTTGTTCTTATCAATTTGTCCTTATTCCTTATCAGTTTATCCAGTAAAATATTGTAGAACTGTACAGTTGACAGCTCTTGAAAAATGTGAGATCAGCATTATATCTGCAGACTGTTTAATTGCAAACATTGCATTCAAGGCACTTTAGGAAGCACCCCCTGCCCATCAAGACAGCATCGCATAATTTGGGAAGAAAAAATGAGAGATAATTTCAATTCAGAACTTAGGGCAAAAATTGCAATGAAGTTTTCTTAAAAACCTGGAAGCAAAGAGAAAAAATAATTCAGTTGAATTTTCCACATTACACATCAATATATAAAAACATAATATTTCATCATCCACACCATGTGCTTCCACATTTTCTTTGCGAGTTATATATAGAATGGTCGGGATGAACGAGGTGGAGCTGTTTCTGTGCTGTAGACTATGAATCCAGTTGCAAATGTTGTTTATTGTGAGGTTGTAAATGTGAGGAACCATGTATTTATTGCATTGATGTTTATTGATCTATCCATCTATAGCACTAACCACATTCTTTGAAATATCTACGCATTCAGGAATGGTGCCAGATTGGAAAATTGCAAATGTTATACCTTCAAAAACAGATGAAGGGATATACCTAGTTAACACAAACCAATCAACTTAAACTCAGTGGTAGGGCAGGTTCTAGAACCAATAATTGGGAATAGTTTTCATGATCATTTGAACATGTGGATTGATTGGAGACAGCATGAATTTGTTAAAGGCAAAAGATGTCCAACTTAATATTTTCTTTGATATTGTAACAGAAGATCAAGTTGGCAACAGTTGACATGGCATGTATGAATGTCGAAAGGCAGTTAATCTGGTATCACTTAACAAACACATCACCAAGCACAAAGACCAGAGGATAAAAGGAGCTGTGGTAGTCTTGATGGTAAATTGGCTTTGATAGGAAACATTGATTGTGAAATGTTACTTTTCAAATTTGATGCAAGTATACAGCGGAGTTCTCCTTGGGTCAATACATTAAGTTCCAAAATGGCAGGGGCACAAAACACAATGACATGGGGGCATAGTAGAATACAAGAGAGATAGTTATCATCTTCAAGTTGAAATCAGATTAAATTTAATAATGAGAAAAAACTAAATACTATGTTTTGATAGAAAGAAATGAGGAAATGTAATCTGGACAGCACAAGAAAAGACAGATCTTGGGGATCCTGTATACAGCCTGTTGAAATGAGCGCGATCAAGAAAGTTAAAAAGCGGGGTCCTGAGCTTTTTAAGCAGAGGCACAAAATACAAGAGCACGATCTTCAGCAAATTTCAAATCTTGTTTGGTTTTCGGGGCCACTAGGAAGGAGTGTGCACATGAGATTACCTAAATGATTGCAGGCTGCTGAATTTCCGTTATTTAGACAGACTGGAGAAGCTGGCATGCCTCCATTGCTGAGGAATCTAACTTAATCTAAAATCATGGTAGAGAGCAGGGAGAGAAAATGCAGAGGGGTCTCAAAAGAATAAAGATCAATGATTTGTTTTATAAGCATTGGTTACGTTTCTATAAGCAACAGTAGCAGAAGTGAATTGTAACATTTGAAAGAGGTCTCGATGAGTATCCAAAAGAGAAAGGATTTACGGGGCTGTGGAAGAGGACAGGAGGTCAAATGAACGAGTTCCTCTTGCAGAGCTGTGACATGGTCTTGAGGGGCCAAATGGTTAAGTCACAGCAAGTTTATGCAGTCATATGCACAGTGGACTAGATTTTAAATCACAGTACATATTCTGTACTGATTGGATATTTGATTAAAGTGCAACTATTTCTATTATTTTGGGCAATGATTCTGCTGGAATCAGGGTGAATCAACAAAGCTAGAGTAAGTCTGGGTATCGTTGCTACCAAAAGGTTATTTTATTAGATTTGCAAAATTTTCAAAGCTCTGTTCAATAACACCCAATCTGTACTATTTATATCTCAAATATATAAATTATCCTCATTTTTTTACTTGTACAGATAATATCTACAGCTATGACAAAAACAGAAAATGCTGGAAATACACAGATCGAATAGGTAGAGAAGCAAGGTATTGCTTTTAATGCTGGATCATGCACCTAAAATGTTAACTCCGTTTCTGAAGTGACTGACCTGCTGAATGTTTCTATCATTTTCTGTTTTTATTTTTTATTTCAGATTTCTAGCATCAGCGGGTTTTATGATTTTTAATTACAAGTTAATAATCATCAATTTAAACTGCTGGATGTGGTTCGTGCATCCTTCCAAGAGAAAGTTCAAAACGACCAAATTCCCAATTGGCAAATATGTCAAATATGACGTTATTGGAATTCCTTCAAAATCTGCCCATTCCCAATTACAAAAAAGTAAATTACTATCCAGGAGAACTTGTATGGGAACAAACGGAGACGTGGCCTCCCATGATTCACTGGCATGTACAACAGAGACTTGGCTTACCCCCAGTTCTCAAGACTCAGCCCTCCAGCCCAAAGATTTCTTGATCCTCCCATGTACTGGACAATGTCATAGGAAAAAGGGAGAAGTGCCGACACCTGCCTCATGGTAAACTCTTTGTGGTGTTCAGACGTGGCAGTCTTGTCCAACTCCTGCTCCCCCCACATGGAACAACTAGAAGTGAAGTGTGTCCCTTCTGCTTCCCAAGAGAATTCATCTCCATCATCAGTCTACATCCCGCCAAAGGCAGACATTCAGCTGGCATTTGAGGATCTAAATGCCGTGGCTAATAAACACCATAAGGCATGTATTGATGCCTTCTCCATCGTTGCCAGGGATTTCAAGGCTAGCTTGAAGGAGTCATTTCCAAACTAGCATCAGCATGTGCAGACAGCATCAGAGAATCGAACACTCTCGAGTACTGCTAATCCATTGAGACGCCAATCAGTCATACAGAATGGAAACAGGCCCGTCGGCCCAACTTGCCCACACCAACCAACATGTCCCATCTACGCTAGCTCCACCTGCCTGCGTTTGTCCCATATCTCTCTAAACCTGTCCTATCCAGGCACTTGTATAATTGTTTCTTAAACTTTTCAATAGTCCCTGCCTCAACTACCTCCTCTGGCAGTTCGTTCCATACACCCACCACCCTTTGTATGAAAAAGTTACCTCTCGGATTCCTATTAAATCTTTCCCCATTCATCTTAAACTTATGTCCTCTGGTTCTCGATTCCCCGACTCTGGGCAAGAGACAATCGCTCCATTCTCGGTCACACTTTGGAAAAAAAGCAACCACCTGGCTGTGCTCCTTCTTCGTATGACTGTAGAGTATAGCTCTGGCAGACTGTACACTGGTCAGTGGGAACAGAGGTTTGGAATCAGTGGACTGGGTGATGTTCGAGGACCTGGCAACGGACTTGAACAAATATACCAGGGCTGTTCCCTAACTGGAAGCCTTGGATGAACTGCAAGATTCACAATGCAGTGAAGATCAGATGTGTGGTATTCAAGTCAGGTGATCTAGTCACACAAGTCCAGCTATGACCTACAGAAGGCCATCATGAGCGCAGAGAGACACTTCTGGACTAAATTAGAGGCTCTGGAGGACACTCGGCAACAATGGTAGGGCTTTCATGGCATTACTTCCTACAAGTGAAATGGAGTAGTTCAAGTGACAGCAACGCATCACTCCCAGCCAAGCTCTCTTCGAAAGGGCATACAACAATGTACCTTCATGAGCCCCTACAGCTCACGAAGAGCTTGTGATCTCAGTCTCCAAGATCCTTTCTGATAAAGAACGCCCTGATGGTACCTTGTCCCATTCTCAAGATCTGCCCAGATCATCTGGCTGGAAATTCCATGAACATCATCAACCTACCACTGTCCAAGGACTTCACCTGCTTTAAAAGGCTATACATTATACTGGTGCCCAAAAAGAGTGCCCAAGGTGACACGACTCTATGACTACTGACATGCCCTCACGTCCGTTGTGATGAAGTGCTTCAAGATTTTGGTTATGATGCAATTCAACTCCTGCATTAGTAATACACTAGATCCACTTTGATTCTCCTACCACAGGTTGGCAGCAGATGCTATCCGGCAGGCTCTCCATGCTCTGCTGGGCCATAGTCATACAGCACGGAAACAGATCCTTCGCCACAACCCACCCATGATCACCAAGATGCCCCACTTAAGCTAGTCCTATTTGCCCATGTTTAACTCGTGTCCCTCTAAACCCTTTCTATCAATGAATCTGTGCAAATGTCTTTTAAATGTTCTTATATCACCTGCCTCAACTACTTCCTCTGGCAGCTTGTACCATCCTCTGTATGAAAAAGTTGCCCCTTGGGTTCCTATTAACTCTTTCCCCTCTCACCTTAAATCTATGCCCTCTAGTTCTCAATTCCCATACCCTGGTACTATTTATTCCCCTCATGATTTTATACACCTCTATAAACACCTTTCCTATACTCCAAGGAATATAGTCCTAGTCTTTCCAACCTCTCCCTGTAGCTCAGGCGCTCAAGTATAGTCAACATCCTTGTAAATCTTCCCTGCACTCTTTCCAGCCTAATGGGATCTTTCCTATGCAGGATGAGCAAAACTGTCCACAATACATCAAGTACAACCTCACCAGCATCATGTGCTACCGAAACATAATGTTTTAACTTCAATACTTAATTCCCTGACTGATGAAGGCCAACATGCCAACCTGTGAAGCCTTCTTCACTACCTATCTATCTGTGACACCACTTTCAGGGAACTATGTACTCCTAGATCCCCCTCTATAATACTTCCTAGGGTCACTATGAAGGTCCTGCCCTGGTGTAACTCCGAAAAACACCCTTCCACCCTCCTACCACAAAGGCAATTCTGTATCCAGAAAGGTTTCCTACCACAAAGGCAATTCTGTATCCAGTTAGCTAGCTGTCCTGGATCTTATGCGATCTAACCTTCCAGAGCAGCCTACCAGCAGAATCTTAAAGTCCTTGCTGAAGTCACATAAACTACCCTGGCCTCGTCAATCTTATTGGTTACTTCTACAATTAACATTATCAAATTTGTGAGACACAATCTCCCACACACAAAACCATGCTGACTATTCCTAATCAACCTGTCTTTCCAAATGAATTTATACCTTATCGCACACAATCCCCTCCAGTAACTTTCCTGCCACAGATGTTAGACTTACCAGTCTATAGTTCCCAGGTTTTTCTTTGCATCCCTTCTCAAACAGAGGCACAACACTAGCCACCCTCCAGTCTTCCAGTTTCTCACTCGTGCCCAACAACAATTTGTCTTTCAGCCAGAACTCTCAGCAGGCATGCAACACCATCATCCCTTCTGAACTCAACGTCAAACTCAGGGAACTGGGTCTCTGATCCTCCCTATGCAACTGGATCCTCAGCTTCCTCATCATTAGACCTCAATCAGTGACACCTCAGGACTGCCTGCCCAGTTCCCTGCTGTACACTGTCTCTATTCCCACTACTGTGGAGCCAGACACTCTTGCATTGCCATTTTAAAATTTGCAGATCACTGGACAAATAACAGGTGACAGTCAGAAAGAGAGATGACAGTCAGAAACAGATGGGAGACTAATAATTTGATTGAGGAGTGACGGAACAAAATTCTTGATCTCAACATTATCAAGATCGAGAAGCTCATAGTAGGAAAAATAACTGCAGATGCTGGTTTAAATCGAAGATAGACACAAAATGCTGGAGTGACTC
Organism: Rhinoraja longicauda; assembly: GCF_053455715.1. Taxonomy (NCBI): domain Eukaryota; kingdom Metazoa; phylum Chordata; class Chondrichthyes; order Rajiformes; family Arhynchobatidae; genus Rhinoraja; species Rhinoraja longicauda. The sequence goes on along the minus strand of NC_135973.1, from coordinate 31,252,722 downwards.
AGCGGTTCAGGCAGCATCTCTGGAGAGAATGGGTGACGTTTCGGGTCGAGACCCTTCTTCAGACAGAAGAAGGCTCTCGATCCGAAACGTCCCCCATTCTTTCTCTCCAGAGATGCTGCCTGACCCGCTGAGTTAATAAAGAAGCTCATTGTTGATTTCAGAAAGGAAAAGCCAAGGTACCATGCATCTGTCTTCAGAGGCAGGATATCAGAAAAGAGAGTCAATGGCTCCAGGTTTCTGTAGGTACAAATTTCAAAATGATTTGTCCTGATGCAAGTACAAAGAAAACTCATCAACACTTTCACTTCCTCATAAGTTTGAAGACATATCATGTTAGCAAACTATAGAATTTCTACAGGTGTACAGTGGTGAGCATACTGACTGGTTCCAATTCAGCCTCGTTTATAAATATGAATGGTCAAAAACAAAGGTGGCTGCCAAAAAGTGGTGGACTTTATCGTCATCAAAGAGATCTACAAGATGCTGTGCCTCAAGAGGACAGCCAATATCAAAGACCCACACCACCCTGGCCTCACCCTTTTCTCACTGCTACCATTGGGAAGAAGGTACAGGGGCCCAAGAACCATGACCTCCAGGTTCAAGACAGCTCCTTCCCATACACCATCAGATACTTGAACCACCCTGCACAACCCCAACCACTACTCTACCTCAGCACTGAACCAGTATGGAATTTGCCCTATTATGGTTGCTCTACTCTGTTTGGCACTATTACATGGTTTACTTTGAATAACTGATAGATACTAATTAATTTATTGCATATTTATTTGCTGTTATTGGTGCATCTAATGTGCTTGAAAAAAACTTTCATTGTTCCAGTTCATCTCCAGTGCTGATTAGGTATCCAGACTGATAAACACTTTTGAAACGTGACATGTATTTGTACAGTTCATGCTTCCTCCCACAGGACGGTAATTGTGGAACTCTTGAGTTAATGCCTTCAGGACATGACACAGGGACATTGTTCATACATAAAGAACTGTTAAGACAATCAAACTAAAATATGTCTGCACATTCCTAAATATGGATATTTAGATTTCCACTTCAATAGGGATAGCTGAGAAGGCCTCAAATGGTTGAAAAACCAACAGTAAATCAATTGATAAGAATTGGGACATTCAAGTATAGCTTCATCCAAAATCCAATTTAAAAGTGCACAGCCTACCATTCACCCAAACTCAAAGATTAGATGCTGAGTAAAGAAAAAAAACACCAAAAAAATTATTTGGGGTCGAGGGGTGGGAAGGAGAGAGGGAGTGAAAACAATTATTATTACTTTCTAAAAACAGACTTAAAAGCATTAATTGAATTGAGAGGACATCTTGAAAAAAAAATTCACTTCATTTTTTAAAACTGTGCAACATAACTTCTGAAGAGGGTCCTGAACCAAAATATCACCTATCCATGTTCTCACCTAACCCACTGAGTATCTCAGAATCCAACACTTTCTTTTTTTTTTTTGTAAACCAGCATCTGCAGTTTCTTGTTTCTACAACATGAATTTGTTTTCAAGCACAATTAGCCCACCATCGAGGCCAGTGGCGAGAATGAATGCTCAACCATTAATCCAGATTCACATTATATAAACCTGGAATTTAAAACTGATAATTTTAAAGAACACTTTAATGAAGAAAATCTGGCATTGTTTTCCAATGACATGTGACCCAATTACCTAGATAATATTAAGGATAATCCCAAGAGAATTTATAAGAACATTAAGGGGAAAAACGGTAACCAGAGAGAATGGAACCCCTCAGGAATCAAAGCAGTTAACTAGGTGGAGCCACAGGAGATAGGCAAGGTCCTTATTGAGTATTTCTCCTCTGTTTTTACCATGGAGAACGACATGAGGACCAGGGAACTGGGGGCAGTCTATGGAAGTGCCTCGAGGGCAGTCAGTATTATAATCGAGGAGGCGCTGATGGTTGTTGTATATATGGATTTTAGGAAGGCATTTAACACAGTTCCAGAGGGCAAGCTGCCATGGAAGATTAAATCACATAGGACCCAAGGAGAGACAGCTGAATAGATACAAAATTGGCTTCATGGAAGGAAGCAGAGGGTGATGGTGGAAAGCTGTTTTTCGGACTGAGGCCTGTGACTAGTGGTGTGCCTCAGTGTTCGGTGCTGCCCTATTGCTATTTGTCATCTATATCAACGATTTGGATGAGTATGTACAAAGGCATGGTTAGCAAATTTAGAGATGACACTAAAGTGAATGGTAGTGTAGATAATGAAGATGGTTGTCAAAAATTGGAGCAGGATCTTGATCGGTTGGGCAGGTCGGTTGAGGAATGATTGATGGACTTTAATACAGAGAAGTGCGAGGTGTTGCAATTTGGGAAGTCTAACAAGGGCAGAACCTACACAGTGAATGGCAGGGCTCTGGGGAGTGTTGTAGAACAGAGGGATGTAGGGTGCAGGTACATAGTTCCTTGAAAGTAGTTAGGGTGATCAAAAAAGCTTTTGGCGCTTCAGACAGAGTGCTGAGTATAGAAGGTGGGAGGTCATGTTACAGTTGGGTGAGGCCACATTTAGAGTATTACATTCAGTTTTGGTCACCATGTTATAGGAAAGACATTGTCAAGCTGGAAAGAGTGGAGACATGATTTATGAGGATGTTGTCAGGACTTCAGGGCCTGAGATACAGGGAGAGGTTGAGCAGGCTAGGACTTTATTCTTTGGAGCGCAGGAGGATAAGGGGTGATTTTATAGCGGTATACAAGATTATGAGATGAGCAGATCAGGTAAATGCACAGTCTTGCTCAGAAAACAGGAATCGTGAACCAGAGGTTTAAGGTGGGGGGGAGGAGAAGGGGAGGGAGAGATTTTAAAAGTACCTGAGGGATGACTTTTCTTTAACAGGTGAAATACTAGGCAGCTCAGACAGCATCAGAATCTCATCAGGTCTGGTACAGTGCATAGAGGTCAATGAGCTGTGAGGTGGGGGCTGGGTACATGCCTTCCGAAGTGTGCAGCGGACCAAGGTGAGCAACCAACAGATAGAGAGAGCCTTACTATCGACATCTATATTTCTCGTTTCCCTTTCCCGACTCCGTTTGAAGAAGGGTCTCGACCCGAAACGTCACCTATCCCTTCTCTCCAGAGACGCTGCCTGACCCAATGAGTTACTCCAGCATTGTTACTCCTATATATCGGCGAGACCAAGTGCTGGCTCAGCGATCATTTCCGCTCAGTCCGCCTAGGCCTACGGGATCTCCCGGTTGCTAAACACTTTAACACCTCTCGCGTTCCCATACCGACCTTTCTGTCCTGAGCCTCCTCCACTGTCAGAGTGAGACCCAACGCAAATTGGACGAACAGCATCTCATATTTCGTTTGGGTAGCTTACAACCCAGCAGTATGAATTTTGATTTCACTAACTTCAAGTAACTCTTCAAGTAACCTCTCTCTCTGTCCCTCCCCCTTCCCTAGTTCTCCAACTAGTTTCATTGTCCTTCTGATTAATTCTACTGATTGTATGCCTCCTTGTCATCTTCCCCTCAGCCAAGAGTGAATCATTTTACATTTCCTTATCAACGTCTGCTTCGATCTGTCGTTTTCACATCTTACCCCTCCATATCTCTAGACTCCCTCTCCCTGACTCAGTCTGAAGAAGGGTGTCGACCAGAAATGTCATCTATTCCTTCTCTCCAGATGCTGTCCGTCCCGCTGATTTACTCCAGCATTTTGTGTCTGTCCTCCAACGATGCTGCACATCCCGCTGAATTACTCCAGCATGTTGAATCTATCCTCCAGAGATGCTGCCTGACCTGCTGAGTTACTCCAGCATGTTGAGTCTATCCTCCAGAGATGCTGCCTGACCTGCTGAGTTACTCCAGCATGTTGAGTCTATCCTCCAGAGATGCTGCCTGACCTGCTGAGTTACTCCAGCATGTTGAGTCTATCATCCAGAGATGCTGCCTGACCTGCTGAGTTCCTCCAGCATGATGAGTCTATCCTCCAGAGATGCTGCCTGACCTGCTGAGTTCCTCCAGCATGTTGAGTCTATCCTCCAGAGATGCTGCCTGACCTGCTGAGTTCCTCCAGCATGTTGAGTCTATCCTCCAGAGATGCTGCCTGACCTGCTGAGTTACACCAGCATGTTGAGTCTGTCCTCCAGAGATGCTGCCTGACCTGCTGAGTTCCTCCAGCATGTTGAGTCTGTCCTCCAGAGATGCTGCCTGACCTGCTGAGTTACACCAGCGTTGAGTCTGTCCTCCAGAGATGCTGCCTGACCTGCTGAGTTACACCAGCGTTGAGTCTATCCTCCAGAGATGCTGCCTGACCTGCTGAGTTCCTCCAGCATGTTGAGTCTATCCTCCAGAGATGCTGCCTGACCTGCTGAGTTCCTCCAGCATGTTGAGTCTATCCTCCAGAGATGCTGCCTAACCAGCTGAGTTACACCAGCAGTGAGTCTGTCCTCCAGAGATGCTGCCTGACCTGCTGAGTTACACCAGCGTTGAGTCTATCCTCCAGAGATGCTGCCTGACCTGCTGAGTTCCTCCAGCATGTTGAGTCTGTCCTCCAGAGATGCTGCCTGACCTGCTGAGTTCCTCCAGCATGTTGAGTCTGTCCTCCAGAGATGCTGCCTGACCTGCTGAGTTCCTCCAGCATGTTGAGTCTATCCTCCACAGATGCTGCCTGACCAGCGGAGTTCCTCCAGCATATTAAGTCTATCCTCCAGAGATGCTGCCTGACCTGCTGAGTTCCTCCAGCATGTTGAGTCTGTCCTCCAGAGATGCTGCCTGACCTACTGAGTTTCTCCAGCATGTTGAGTCTATCCTCCAGAGATGCTGCCTGACCTGCTGAGTTCCTCCAGCATGTCGTCTGTCTCACTTGGACAAAGGATGATCAGAGCAGCTCTGCCCGGGTCACGTGAGCACCGCTGGCCCCGCCGCCCCTCCCCCAGCGAGCAGCCCCGCTCCCACCCCCAGCAACGCGTAAAAACACATAACCTCCAGCCCACAGCATCAGGAGATCGAAGCGGCTTCCAACTTTTACCCTTTTTGGGGGGGAGGGGATACTTCCATCATCGCTGTGCCTGTGGGCACAGCCCCTCGGCGCCTGTTGCCCGCTCACCTTCCCACGTTGATTCCGGGACGGTTTGGAATCACCTCCCGTTACTCCCATCGCTGTTTAACTCATAATATTCCCCCTCTCTTTCGCTCTCCACACACAAACTCTCACCTTTCTCTTCCCCCCCGCCATCCGCCGGAAACCGTCACGCTGTAGCCTCCGCCGGTGCGCAGCGCTCATCCGTTCCGTTCCGGTCCCCGCCCGCCCGCCGCGGGCCTTCCACACAACCAAAGATACTAGAGGAGCAAGATGAACCACACCGTCCAAATCGCCTTTACTGAAGGCAAAAGGCCGCCATTTTAGTAGGCAAAACCCCGCCGTCCGCTCTGCCTCTCGCAGTGTAATCAGTATTTTGGGGGAACAGTATGTGTGATGATACCATTAAAATGCAGAATATATCTCATCTATCAATTCACAGATTTTTGTTATTTTTCTTTTTAAATGTTTCTGCGAGTTTCTGCCTACTAAAATGGCGCCATGACGTATTACGGATTTTCGGGTCGAGTGGTCTATCTTGCTCTGCTCTATTATCTTTACACACAACCCCTCCCTCCCTCCCTCAGGCCGCTTCCCCGGCTGCGACCACAACACTCACTCCCCAGCACGTTATGTCTGGGAGCAAGTAAGAATCTCGATGTTCTGTTGTCAGTACTACAATTACAATTAAATACTCTGACTTAACTCCTGTATTCAACATGGCTTTCGTTTCGAGAATATAACAAGTTACAATACGACTAAACGCTACCTCGTCTCTCGCTTTTCATTGCAACTCTCCATCCTGCGTGAACCCCCCCCCCCCTCTCATAGACGACAACTCCCACAAGAACCCGCCAGCGGGGAGGCGCCAACTTCAAACCCAGCCCTGCGCCGGGTCGCCATGGTAACCGTGGTAGGGGTCGCCATGGTAACCGTGGTAGGGGTCGCCATGGTAACCGTGGTAGGGGTCGCCATGGTAACCGTGGCGGGGCTCGCCTGATCTGAGTCCCCATGAAGTTTGCAACTTGTGTGCATTTCAGAGCCATTCAACAAACAGCATCATATTCCATAAGATTACAATGAGAGCTGGACTCCTCGCCGTCGAAGGGGTTGGAAAATTGCCAATGTTACCCCCGCTGCGCCAAAAGGGAGCAACATGGCAGAATAGTGGGAACCATAGGCCGGTTAGCCTGACTTCGTTGGTCGATAAGATTTTAGAGTCCATTAGATTAGAAAGGATGAGGTCAAGTCAAGTCAAGTCAATTTTATTTGTATAGCACATTTAAAAACAACCCACGTTGACCAAAGTGCTGCACATCAGTTCAGGTACTAAGTACGGACATACTATGGCACACAAACATAACAGCACATACATAACACAGTTCACAGCGCCCCCTCAGAGGGCCTCAAACGCTAGGGAGTAGAAATAGGATTTGAACCTGGACTTAAAGGAGTCGATGGAGGGGGCAGTTCTGATGGGGAGAAGGATGCTGTTCCACAGTCTAGGAGCTGCAACCGCAAAAGCACAGTTGTAATCATGTATTGTCTTTCCACTGACTGGTTAGCACGCAACAAAAAGCTTCTCACTGTACCACGCTACACGTGACAATAAACTAAGCTAAACTCCAACACACCAGGAACAATTATGAATTGACAGAAGCCAATCAACCTACAAACTTGCTTGTCTTTGGAAGGTGGGAGGAAACCGGAGCACCCAGAGAAAACCCACACAGTCACAGAGGTTGAAGGTGAGAGGAGAGAAATTTAAAAGGGACCACAGTTGCAATTTTGTTCAGTCAGAGGGTAGTCCATATCTGGAACGAGTTGCCAGAGGAATCTGCAGAACCGGCTAATTACGACTTTTAAAATACATTTAGGCAAATATATGGGCAGGCATGTGGGTCAAATACAGGCAAATGGGACTAGCCCTATATGCTAACTTGGTTAGCATGGACACAGTGGGCCTGTTTCCATGCAGTAAACTCTATAACACTGATGGAGTACTCACGATAAAAAAATAGGCCGAAGTCAGCATGGCTTTGTGAAGGGGAGGTCGTGATTGACAAATTTGCTGGAATTCTTTGAAGAAGTAAATAGCAGGATAGACAAAGGAGAGTCAGTAGATGTTGTTTACTTAGACTTTCAGAAAGAAAGTGTGGAGGTAAGGTGCCACACGTTAGGCTGCAAAGGAAGATGAGAGCCCACAGTATCAAAGGGCAGATACTTGCATGGATAGCAGGTTGGCAGGATGGCAGAAGACAAAGAGTGGCAATAAATGTTTTTTTCTGGTTGGTTGCCAGCGACTAGTGGAGTTCCGCAAGGGTCGGTGCTGGAGCCGCTACTCTTCGCGTTGTACAGTAATGATTTGGACAAGGGGATTGAAGGCTTTGTGGCCAAGTTTGCAGATGATACAGAAATAGGTGGAGAGGCAGGTAGTGTAGAGAAAGCAGGGACTCCGCAGAAGGACTTATACAGGCTGGGAGAGTGGGCAGAGAAGTGGCAGATGGACTATAGTTTAGCAAAATGTGGAATCTTGCATTTTGGTAGGAATAAAGGTGTAGACTATTTTTTAAATGGGGTGAGAATCCAGAAATCGGAGGTGTAAAGGATTCCCAAAAGGTTAATCTGCAAGTCGAATCGGTAGTAAAGAAAGCAAACTCAATGCGAGCATTTATTTCAAGAGGGCTTGTATACAAAAACAGGGATGTAATGTTGAGGCTCTATAATCTGGGATGGCGGGACTTACATATGAGGAAAGACTAGATAGACTGGGCTTGTGCTCGCTGGAATTTAGAAGACTGAGGGGGGATCTTATAGAAACATAAAATTCTTAAGGGGTTGGAGAGGCTAGATGCGGGAAGATTGTTCCCGATGTTGGGGGAGTCCAGAACCAGGGGTCACAGCTTAAGGATAAGGGGGAAGTCTTTTAGGACCGAGATGAGAAAACATTTCTTCACACAGAGAGTGGTGAGTCTGTGGAATTCTTTGCCACAGAAGGTAGTTGAGGCCAGTTCATTGGCTATATTTAAGAGGGAGTTAGATGTGGCCCTTTTTGCTAAAGGGATCAGGGGGTATGGAGAGAAGGCAGGTACAGGCTACTGAGCTGAATGATCAGCCATGATCATATTGAATGGCGGTGCAGGCTCGAAGGGCCGAATGGCCTACTCCTGCACCTATTTTCTATGTTTCTATGTTTCTAAGGCGCTGTTAAAGCTGCATTTGGAATATTGTGAGCAATTTTGGGCACCATATCTAAGGAAGGATGTGCTGGCTCTGTAGAGGGTCCAGAGGAGGTTTATAAGAATGATCCCAGGAATGTGTAGGTTATCCTATGATGAGCGTTTGTCGGTACTGGGCCTGTACTTGCTGGAGTTCAGAGGAATGAGGTGGGACCTCATTGAAACATTGAATAGTGAAAGGCTTGATGTGGAGAGGATGTTATCGCTAGTGGGAGAGTCTAGGACATGAGGTCATAGCCTCAGAATTAAAGGATGTTGTTTTAGGAAGGAGATGTGGAGAAATTTCTTTAGTCAGAGGGTGTTGAACCTGTGGAATTCTTTGCCACAGAAGACTGTGGAGGCCAAGTTAATGGGTATTTTTAAGGCAGACACAGGTAGATTCTTGATTAGTACAGGTGTCAGAGGTTATGGGAGGAAGGCAGGTGAATGGGGTCAGGCGGGAGAGATAGATCAGCCATGATTGAATGGCAGGGTAGACTTGTTGGGTTGAATGGCCTAATTCTACTCTTATTCCTTCCGACATGAGAGGACGCACTGCCTCAAAAATGCAACAACATCATCCAAGACCCGCAGGACCCTAGCCACTTAAGATAGACACAAAATGCCGGAGTAACTCAGCGGGACAGGCAGCATCTCTGGATAGAAGGAATTGGATGATATTTTGGGTCAATACCCTTCTTTAGAGATCCTTTGTCTGAAGAAAGGTCTCTACCTGAAATATCACCCATTCCTTTTATTCAGAGATGCTGCCTGTCCTGCTGAGTTACTCCAGTATTTTGTGTCTCTCTTTGGTGTAAACCAGCATCTGCAAACCCTAGACACAGAATGCTGGAGTAACGCAGCGGGTCAGGGAGCATCTCTGGAGAGAAGGAATGGGTGACGTTTTGGGTCGAGATCCTTCTTCCGACTGATCGACGTTTCGGGGCGAGCCCATCTGCAGTTTTCTTTCCTAAACATCTGCAGACCCTAACCATTCTTTCATTTCACTCCTACCATCAGGAGCCTGAAAACCGTGACTTCCAGGTTCAAGAAAAGCTTCTTCCCAACATCCATCAAGCTCCTGAATACTACAGAACACTAATCCATGAATTGTAGACCGCTTGGTTGCACTAAGCACATTGGGCTTTTTTTGAAAGAGCATTGAGGTTATTAATTTCTTGAATTTTGTTGATTATATATTATCTATGTATATTGCGTTACAGGTACGTTATGCTGGAGCAAGTAAGAAAATCATTGTTCTGTTGTCAGTACGTATTACAATTAAACACTCTTGACTCCTGTATTAATGGGTTTCGAGAATATAACAAGTTGCAATATACCACTTTTACTAACCAAACGAGGCATTGAAACTGGTGACTGAACAGCGCAAACAAAATGTCACTCCAGGCCCCTGAGGTCAGTGGTGGAGAAGGCTTCTACATTAACTAAAAAGACTGCCAATGAGATCCATATCTATGTTTTAGCAATCTATGATCCAGAGTAGTAAAAGTTTACAAATTATGAATATTGGGACATCATGATACAGCTGTATAAATCGTTGGTGAGACCATACTTGGAGCTGTGTGTACAGTTCTGGTCATCGAGCTATAGGTAGGATGGCGTTAAGTTACAAAAGGTGAAGAAGGGATTGACAAAGATGTTGTTGGGACTTGCAAGCTTGAGCTGTAGGGAAAGGCTGGGACTTTAGTTTTTGCGATACTGCGTGGAAACAGGCCCTTCGGCGTACTGAGTCCGCACCGACCAGCGATAACGCATTCACTCTTTCTATCCTTCACAGTAGGCACAATTTACAGAAGCCAATTAGCCTACAAACCTGCACGTCTTTGGAATGTGGGAGAAAACCACAGAACTAGGAGAAAACTTACACGGTCACAGGGAAAACTCCACACAGACAGCACCCACAGTCAGGATTGAACCTGGATCTCTAGCGTGTAGGACAGCAACTATACCACTGCACATCTGCACCACCTCTTTCTTTGGGCGTAGGAAGCTGACTATAGCCCTCAGACCTCAGGCTGACCTATTGAAGTATAGAAAATCATGAGGGGCATGATGAAGTGAATGCTCATGGTCTTTTTCCCAGACTTGGTTTTGTCTTTTGTGTTACTCACAAGTAAGATGTATGTATTTGAAATAATTGGTGCAAACAGCACACTTCTCCCCCTGCACAATGTTATAAACTCTGATCAAATTGTTCCGCAGTTAAAGAGCTTTCTGAAGTAAGGAGATAGAACACCTTGTCTATCTGGGTAACCATGGTGTTTTAACCATGGACTTAATTATGAGGCCATCGAATGCATCCTTCTCAGATCTCCAATGCCTGCCTTCACGTGAAGACTTGAAAACTTAACTATTCTTTCTGTGATCTAACTAAAGATAAAACACTTTTGTTTGAATGTGGCTTGTCCAGTGAATACAATTTACTAAATTATCTGCAACTTCATAAACCTTTAGAGAGTGATGCCTTAAAACATCAAACTCTTTCGCCACTGGATTTAATTCTGCTCCCTTTGGTGTATGTATTTAGCACTCAATTTGTCTATTTGATTTGCACTGGTCATGTTTAAGGTACCCAAATGTGGCCTTATTGCTCCATCATATCAAAATCCATTTGGATTAGTGTTGATTCTTTACAGTCCTAACATTTATACATATCTTGACCCTTAACAGCATTGACTTACAGAGTGATCTTCGAGTCCAAATCCATATCTCCCAAAAAGTGGCAACACATGTAGATGGAGTGATAAAGAAGACATATGGCATGCTTGCTTTCATAGGTTGGGGCATTGAGTATAAGAGTCAGGAAGTCATGATGCAGTTTAAAGGACTTTGGTCAGGCAGCATTTGAAGTGTTGCGAGCAGTTCTGGTCGCCCCATTACAGGAAGGATGTGGATGCTCTGGAAAGGGTGCAGAGGAGGTTTACCAGAATGGTGCCTGGATCAGGGGGTATTAGCTGCAGGGAGAGATTGGACAGACTTGGATTGTTTTCTCTGAAACACCAGAGGTTTTGGGAAGACTAGTTAGAAGTATATAACATTATGAGAGGCATAGAAAAGATAGATAGCTATAAAATGAGATGGACAAAGATGTGTAGGGCAAGTCTTTTACACAGAGGGCGACGAATGCCTGAAATGCACTGCCAGGGGTGGTGTCTGAAGCAGATATGTTAGTGGCATTTAAAAGACTTTTGGATAGGCATATGGAGGGATATGGGTTATGTGCAGATAGATAAGTGATGGTCTTGGCATCATGTTCAGCACAGACATTGTGGGCTTAAGGGCCTGTTCTTGTACTGTACTGTTCTAAGTTCTATTTCTTGGTATCATGTTCCAATTTGTCGATTATTTCCCTTATACTTAAATGTTCATGAAAATAGTAAATATTAGACCATTTTTTCTCCAAAGGAGAATACATTCATTCCCTTCGGCACTGCCACTCTCTGGCTGTACCCTCTGCACAGTGCACTGTCACGATTTACTTGGATTTGTTATGATAGCATCTTCCACACACAGCCTCCAGATGCAAGAATGGCCAGAATAGAAGGGCTAGGGCTAGAGATTACTGCGGAAATGGGAAGTGATAAAATCATATGGGGATTATAAACTATGTGTGAGAATTTTGAAATCAGGGCATTGAGAAACAAAATTCAAAATTACCTCTTGCATCATCTATGCATTCATCAAAATTAAGACATTGCTTTGAAGTCTGTATACCATAAAAATAGAACATGTATTTAGTCTACCACAGAAGCACGTTACGTTCTAGAAAGTTCGTTCACATACAGTGCCTAACTTTCAAAGGGCCGAAGTATTTACCAGAGAGTATATGGCCTTGAAGAGACAGGTTACTTTAAACACACTGATAACAATGTACTACATGTGTGGCACAACAATAGAGCTGGAATGTCCAGTGACTGAGGCAGCAACTGTGGAGAGTGAACCCGAGGTGATGTTTCAGGTCGATGGTCCTTTATCGGAACTGGAAAAGTAAGAAAACAAGTGAGTTTTCATTAGAACACAAAGTTCTGGAGTTCCTTCAATCTCTGTGTCTTAAATTGCAGAAAAAGCTGGATGGAGAAAATAAAAGGAATATCTGTGACAGGGTGGAGACCAAGGCCACAAAGTGCTGGAGTAACTCAGTGGGTCAGACAGCATCCTTGGACAACGTGGATGGATGACGTTTTGGGTCGGGACTTACCATTGGTCAAAAGAAGGGTCCCGACCCGAAACATCACCTATCCATGTTCTCCAGAGATGCTGCCTGACCCACTGAGTTACTCCAGCATTTTGTGTCCTTTTGTGTAAACCAGCATCTGCAGTTCCTGATTTCTACATGGAGACTTTAAGGTTGTCCAGATGTCACAACACAGTCAGAGATGCCTAGTTGATAGATTGATAGGTCAGTGGATCACTGGATAATTTTTTGTTACCCCTTTGGACAGCATGCTTTCACCATTGGATGGCTATGGTCTGAGATCCCAGGATGTAATCCCCGCAGTATTAATAATAATGCTAACTTGCTGTGATAGCAGTAACTATATTTTGCACTTTCTGAACATGCACTGACCCCGATTGCTACCGATGGTATTTCGGCGACCTTCTATTGTTGACACGGCTTCCTTCTGGCCTCAGATTCCTGTCTTGCTTCTGACCTCTCTGCCTTGCAGCTGCAACCCATTCGAGTAGAGAGGATCGTCCATCTAAGCCGGTAAGGAGAATCGTGCGGAGGACCACAGCGTGGTAATACCCGGTGTTTCTCCGTTATCAGCATGTGCATTTGGGGATATGGAGAATGTTGAATGTTAGTTCTGACCTGCAGCGCTCTCTCTGCGGGCTGAGCCCGACTGTCTGTCGGTGATAATGCGGGATAAGGGAGACTCCTGGCGTTGTCGCCGGGGGGGGGGGGGGGGGGGGGGGTCAGAATTTACTAACAGAAGCCCGCACAGATTTCAATCTTAGCAGCATCTAAATAGTTTTCCCAGGCGAGACATTGTACACCAATTGCAAATGGCCATTGATTGTGGCCAACCGCATACCAGTGAAAAGATTGGGCCAGGGACCGAGACTGCTGCAATAAGAATCGGTGAGACAGAGACAGGAGAGAGAGAGAGAGAGAGAGAGAGAGACGAGACAGAAGAGAGAGAGACAGAAGAGAGAGAGACAGACAGAGAGAGACACACACAGAGAGAGACACACACAGAGAGAGACACACACAGAGAGAGACACACACAGAGAGAGACACACAGAGAGAGAGACACACACAGAGAGAGACACACAGAGAGAGAGACACACACACAGAGAGACAGAGAGAGAGAGAGAGAGAGAGAGAGAGAGAGAGAGAGAGGGAAAAAGAGAAAAAGAGAAAAAGAACGACCTTCATTTGTGACAAAACCCGTTAATATTAAAGGAAAGGAATTAAATCACAGATAGAACTACGGTTTCAAACGGACTCCGTTGAAACTAATATTTCTCGGTTAAATGCTTGCTGTAAGCTCCGTCTCTGAAATCAGCTCATCCCCTTGTAGCTAATGAACTGCCGTGCAAAGTATCAGTAACTGGGTGGACGAGGCACGCATTGCTCTGCTTTTACATTATATATCTCGTTTCCATTAACCCAGCTTCAAGAAAAAGGTAAAAACCCTCATTGTAAATCTGTAGTCATTTAATTGCTTATATTCTTGGAAATTGAAAGTGAGCGTACAATTAAACAGAAGTTGAAATTGAAATCAGAAGATAAGCATGCCGTGTTAAAAGTTACCTGTCACTCTTCAGCCCATTTGCAACACATTTGATCATTTTGGGTGATCCCTCCTGGACTGCTGCAGCTTGTGAATTAATGCAATATTTATTAAGTCCTGGTCTTGACTCCAGGTTGGTTGAGCAATGCCACAACACTGAGACACCCTGCTCCCATCATCTCACCCGAAATCTGATGCTCATTCCTCCAAGTCACTATTCATTATTTCCAAAGGTAGACACAAAAAGCTGCAGTCACTCAGCGGGTCAGGCAGCATCTCTGGAGAGAAGGAATGGATGACGTTTTGTGTCGGGAGGCCTTTCTTCAGACTGTAAAAGGGTCTGGACCTGAAAGGTCACCTATTCCTTTTCTCCAGAGACGCTGCCTGTCCCGCTGAGTTACTCCAGCATTTTGTGTCCATCTTCGGGGTAAACCAGCATCTGCAGTTCCTTCCTAAACGTTCATTATTTCCAACTCATTGGGCAATTCTTTAACCATTTCCAGGGTAAATACTGGATCTTCGTGGTTTTGAGTTTGCCTTATAACCTTTTAACCTATTTTTGGAGGTTTAGGTGTACCATACATAGATCAGTCTGAGGAAAGATCCCGGGCGCAAAACTCAATCTGTCCAATTGCCTAACCCATTGAGTTCCTCCAGCAGTTTGTTTTTTGCTCAAGACTTTAGCATCTGCAGTCCCATGTCTCTCTTCTTTAATACAAGCCATCTACAAACACTTCCTCAAAAATAACGAGGTTGTTCAGCGATTATTTACCTTTTCCAAATTAAGTTTGAATGCTAGGTTGTTATTTGTACAGATGATCATCAGATTTACTTGTAATAATTCATTTCTATTATTTAAGATAACAAAGTCACAAATTGTATCTGTCATTGCTTATATCTATTTTGTCATAATTTCTGAAAATCTGCACCAAATTAACGTTTCCCCTTTCCATTTTATATGACCTTGCCAATACTGGAGTTAACAAAGAGTCAGGAGTGGTCTCAAATGACTGGAAAAATGCAAATGTTACTCCGCTGTTCAAGAACGGAGCGAAGCAAAAGAGGGGAAACTATAGACTGTTTAGCCTGAATTCAGTGGTTTGGTAAGATTTTAGAGTCCATTAAAAAGGATGAGGTTTCCAAGTACTTCGAAGCACATGATGAAACAGGGTGAAGTCAGGTTTTGTGAAGGGGAGATCCTTGCCCGACAAATCTGTTGCAATTATTTGAGGAAATAAATAGCAGGATAGACAAAGGAGAGTCAGTGGGTGTTGTTTGTCTGGATCTTCTGAAGGCCTTTGATAAGGTGCCACATTTGAAGAAGATGAGAGCCCATGGTATTTGAGGGAAGATACTGGCAGAGTTGAAAGGTTGGCTGAATGGCAGAAGGCAGTGTGTGGGACTAAAGGGGGCTTCTTCTGGTTGTCTGCCAGTGACTAGTGGTGTTCCACAGGGGTCGGTGCTGGGGCCGCTACTCTTCATATTTTATATTAATGATTAGGATGAGGGAATTGAAGGGTTTGTGGTCAAGTTTGCAGATGATACAAAGATGAGCGGAGGCACAGGTAGTGTAGAGGAAGCAGGAAGTCTACAAAAGGATTTGGACAGGTTGGGAGAGTGGGCAAAGAAGTGACAGATGGAACAGAGCATAGCAAAGTGTACAATCATGCATTTTGGTAGTAGGAATAAAGGTGTAGACTATTTGCTAAATGGGGAGAGGATTAAAAAATCAGAGGTGCAAAGGGACTTGGGAGTAGTAGTGCAGGATTCCCAACAGGTTAATTTGCCTTTTGAATCAGCGGTAAGGAAAACAAATGCAATGCTTGCATTTATTTTGAGAGGACTAGAATACAAAAATAATGATGTAATGCTGAGGTTTTATAAGACACTGATCAGACTGCATTTGGAGTATTGTGAGTAGTTTTGGGACCCATATCTGAGGAAAGATGGACTGGTGTTGGAGAAGGTCCAGAGAAGGTTTACGAGAATGATCCCGGGGATAATTAGCTTAACGTATGATGAGCGTTTGATGATTCTGGGCCTGTACTCATTAGAATTCATTGCCACAGAAGGTTGTGGAGGCCAAGTCAATAGATATTTTTAAAGCGTAGATTGACAGATTCTTGATTGGTATGGGTGTCAGTGGTTATGGGGAGACGGCATTAGAATAGGGTTGAGAGGAAAAGATAAATTAGCTTTGATTGAATGGCGCCCTAGGTTGCCATTATGAGAGTTGTGCAGGTATGAGGGGTTGAGCAGAGGGGTCAAGGGGTGACAGGGTAGAGTGGAGGGGAAAGTTCACCCAGAGTATGAAAGTGGCAGGACTACTTGAAAAGGTGATTAAGAAAGTGCAGGGGTCACCAGGATTGGAAAACAAAGTTGCTTAGCAATGAACCGCAAAGATTATTAATCACTATGGACCCTATTCTAGAGAATTGTGTACAATTCTGGGCACTACACTTTAGGAATAATCTCAAGGTTCTGGAGAGATTAGAGATGAAGTTTGCCAAATTGTTCCCAGAGTTGAAGACGTTTGACAATGTGGAGTTTGTAGAAGATGTGATTGCTCAGTTTAAAGCAGGGAATATTATAGAGATATCTAAAAGAGATTGCCGGAATTGTGGGACATTTTGGTTGAGCAATCAGAATTTAAATCTGGGAGATGGATCCATAACCAGAGGGTAGAAACCTGCTGAGTCCAGAGCATTGGTTGCAAAGATGAGAGGAGCAGCTGCCAAAGAAGCTTTTGAAGGCAACTGAGTGGCACTATTTTGGAAGTTATTCAGGAAAAATGGAGAATAGAACTAGCCTTTACAGCTCTTCAAAGAGCTGGCACAAGTGTGGCACCCTCTGCTGCACTATTCTATGAATTATGGGATGGAAAATAAATGGACTCGGTACTTGGTCTTCCAATCCAGCAAATCTCTGCATCGATTGCATTATTGTTTCACTGAGAACATGGATTCTGAACTCTACTCATTTATTGAGTTTAGTTTATTGTCACATGTACCGAGGTACAGTGAAAAGCTTTTGTTGCATGCTAACTACTCAGCAACAAGACAATACATGATTACAATCGAGCCATCCACAGTATACAGATACATGATAAAGGGGATAACATGAATAATGTTTGGTGCACGATAAAGTCCAGTAAATCTGATCAAAGATAGTCTGAGGGTCTCCATTGAGGTAAATAGTAGCTCAGGTCTGCTCTCTAGTGTTGGTAGGATGGTTCAGTTCCATGATAACAGCAGGGAAGAAACTGTCCCTGAATCTGGAGGTGTGCGTTTTCACACTTTTATAGCTTTTGCCCGATGGGAGAGGGGAGAAGAGGGAGTGGCCAGGGTGTGAATCATCCTTGATTATGCTGCTGGCCTGTGAGGCATTGTGAGGTGTACATTGGATCAATGGAAGGGAGGTTGGTTTGTGTGATGGTCTGGGCTGTGCACAATTCTCTACAATTTCTTGCGGCCTTGGATGGACCTGTTCCCAAACCATGCTGTGATCCATCCCAATAAAATGCTCTCTGTGGTGCATCTGTAGAAGTTGGTGAGAGTTGTTGGGGACATGCCGAACCTCCTAAGCTTTCTAAGGAATTAGTTGCGTGTGGTTTCTTGGCCATTGCTTCAACATGGATGGTCCACGACTAGTTGTTGGTGAAATCTACTCCCAGGAATTTGCAGCTTTCAACCATCTGTACTATCAATGCAAACCATGGTATGTGTTTCCTGAAATCGATCACTATCTCCTTTGTCTTGCTGACATTGAGAGAAAGGTTGTTGTCTCGACACCATGTCACAAGTTTCTCAATCTCCTTCCTGTACTCCGTCTCATCATTATTTGAAATCCAGCCCACAATGGTGGTGTCGTCTGTGATTTTGTACATTGAATTAGATTTGTACATGGCTGTACAGTCGTGGGTGTACAAGGAGTACAGGAAGGAGATTGAGAACCTTACAAGGAGTACAGGGGGCTGGGAACGCATCCTTGTGGAGCACCAGTGTTGAGGATTACCGTGGAGGATGATTTGTCCCTTATCCTCACTGATTGGGGTCTGTTGGTCAGGAAATCGAGGATCCAGTTGCAGATTTATACTTGGCCTCTTTCAATAGTTGTTCCGATATAACGTAATATAATGCTGAATAGCAAAATAGATACTACATCAGAGACTTTTCTACAATTTAAATCCATACCCATTAACTTTCCATATTTCCTTGTACCGTTAAAAGTTATTACAGCACTTCAAGAATATGCTGCCTCATGATGCAGGCTGTTAGGTCAACTGGCCACTGGAAATTGTCTGTAATCTCAAGAGCCTTGAAATAATTCCTAAAATGCAACGTTTAGAATAAGCGAGTTCGGTATTCCGACTGAGCATGCGCAGGTCATAGGTCGCAGGGGCTAGGCATTGTAGCTGGCTAATCTGCTGCGTGTAAACAAACCTTCATTTCATCCGTATTTTCCAGTTTTGCTTCGTAGAGGTAAGAAAATACTGCTTTCAAAACTGTTAATTAGGTGTACATATGGTTTATTTATGATGTATATAATTACTTGTTTATTTAAAATAAATTATATTTCAGACATACTGTGAGTTGTTGATACCACAACTAGAGTCTGAAGATGGGTCTCGACCCGACACGTCACCTATTCCTTTCCTTCAGAGATGTTACTTCAGCTTGTTGTGCCTATCTTCAGTTTAAACCAACATCCGCAGTTCCTTCCTACACAACTAGAGTCCGTGTCAGGTGTTGGACTGTTTAAAATGACAGGGTCATGTAAGAACAAAGATGAGACGAATCCGAATCCAGGGATCAGGGACTCTGAGGAGCAGCGGCCTCGGTGAGCTTAACAGTTACTGAGCTAGGAAACTACACGTCAACCCCGAGAATCCGCAGCAAAGATCGAGTGAAGAGGAAAACCTACCCTGGGAACTGTGCATCGGGCCAACAGTTTGAGCTGTGAGTGTGCAGATGTGAGCATTGTATCAGAGAGTGTGTTAAAGGGACGGGCGGCTCAGACTGAGATTGTGGGTCCGAACACTTTGCCGGATTTCCTTGCCCCTCCGGTGAAAAATTAAAACATAACCGCGTCACGGGATCGCCCCGCTCCCCAAAGTAATTCTGAAGTGTGAATTAACGGCAACGTTTTCGTTGATCTCAATATTTCAGACAAAAAGCAGCGAGCATGTCTGTGATCGGTTAAGGGAACATGTTCGGTGCAGCACTGAAACAGGTTGAAATAGAAAACGCTGTCCTTAACTTGCATCAAACTTTAACCACGACAAACGTTCTAGCCTCAGAGATGAACAGTGACTCATTCAGAAGTCTCTTAATAGTTATAGAATTCTCTTAATAGTCCAGAACAAGGGGCCACAATTTAAGAATAAGGGATAGGCCATTTCGAACTGAGATGAGGAAAAACTTTTTCAGTCAGAGAGTTGTGAATCTGTGGAATTCGCAGCCTCAGAAAGCAGTGGAGGCCAATTCTCTGAATGCATTCAAGAGAGAGCTGGATAGAGCTCTTAAGGATAGCGGAGTCAGGGGGTATGGGGAGAAGGCAGGAATGGGGTACTGATTGAGAATGATCAGCCATGATCACATTGAATGGCGGTGCTGGCTCGAAGGGCCGAATGGCCTCCTCCTGCACCTATTGTCTATTGTCTATTGTCTATAGAAATCATACATTTCATTTCATTCTCCACCCCCCCTTCCAAAACAAAGAACAATAAAAAATGCGTGTTATCCAGTCACTATCTTGCTCACTCACTGAAGAGTAAAGCAATAAAACCTACAAAATCATCGCGGTTTTGTACAAATTAACCACATATGCACCTAAGTAACAGTTTTGAAAGCAGTATTTTCTTACCTCTACGAAGCAAAGCTGGAAGAAACGGATGAGACGAAGGTTTGTTTACACGCAGCAGATCAGCGGGCAACAATGCTCAGCCCCTGTGACCTATGACCTGCACATGCTCAGTCGGAATACCCAACTCGCTTATTGTACACATTATTCTTTTCCTCACTAATTTTCTCCTAACTTACTGTTCTCGCATTCCCATCAACAAAACCAGATTCTACCGCTCACCTGCACACTAAGGACAATTTACAGCAGTCATTTAACCTACCGACCCGCATGTCACTGGTACATGGAAGAAACCTAAGGACCTGGTTGAATCTACATCGTCACGTGAAGAATGTCAAACTCCACACAGCTAGCATTGGAAACTTGCACAGAACTAGGTTGGCTGAGACAGTACTCTGTCAGCCACACCACTGTGTGGGAGAGTGTGTGTTATTTACAGTAGCAATATCCTCACGATCCATTCAAGAGTCAGTAGAATGGTTTAAGAAAGGTCTTGACCCGAAACGTCACCCATCATTTTTCTCCTGAAATGCTCCCTGACCCGCTGAGTTACCCAGCACTTGGTGTCCATCTTCGGATGGTTTAAGAAATTGAATCGGTTGAGCGGTATGTAAATATCTCTTCTTTTTTCAGGGATTGCATGATTCCATCATCTGAATTCTTCAATATGGAAGAACTTGAACGACTAAAAGACAATTACAATGATGGCGGACTGGAAGCAGTAATACCAGAGATAAAGAATAAATTAGATGACCTGAGCAATGCACAGCATAATATCGCAGTTATAGGTGAAAAGAGTGCAGGCAAATCTACCTTTATTGCTGCAATAATAGGCTTTGAGATAAATGAGGAGGAAAAGGTTGATAATGAGGAAACTAATAAGGAGCCTATTGTCCATCCCCATCCGATTCTGCCTCATGTTCGTTTTGCAGAACTTCCAGCAATAGATTCTTCTAAACTACTGCCGAGTGAGTACCTAAAAATGGTAAATATTGAGAGATATGATTTGTTCATCGTCATGTCAGAATGCCAATTTAAAGGAAAGGAGGGGGCAGTTGCCAAAGCAGTGCAACGAGAGGGTAAACAACTGTACTTTGTTCACACCAAAGTTGACAATGACCTCCCTCCGCTGGAAATGGACAGTGCAGCTTTGAAGGAAGGATTAGAAAAGATCAGGATGGACTGTGTCACCACCTTGGAAGAGATGGGAGTTACGTCACCAGCCGTTTTTCTGATTTCCTGCTTTCACCAGGACGATTATGATTTCCCTGCTCTAAAGGACATCTTCGCAAATGATCCGTGCAACGTTAAGAAGATTGCCTTCTTGTTGTCGCTCCCAAACGTGACTTCAAAGGTAATAGAAGAGAAGAGAAGAATGTTGGAGAAAAGAATATGGATGACTGCCGCGCTGGCAGGGGCAGTGGGAGCAGTGCCAGTTCCTGGCATGTCCTTTGCCACTGGGATTGGACTGGTGGTCGTGGGACTTGTGTACCTCTGGCACCATCGCGATCTACGTGACAAGTGCCTGCAAAGACTGGCAGAAGCCAGTGGTAAACCCTTGGCACTGTTGAAAACCGAAATCCATTCTCCAGGTACAATATCCCGAGCACTTATCAAAATAGCCCTGGGTGTTACCGCTGTTGTTTGCACAATAGCTGAGTTCAAGTTTGACTTCACACCACTGATTGTTTCTGTTTTTGGAGCTATTTCATCCTTTTGTTTCACAGCCTTGCTGTTAAAGGATTCACTGAACGAGCATGTGAATACCACTCAATTCGCAGTGAAAACTGCTTTTGAAAGTGATTAAAGCATGTTCCAGATTATTTAGCTGACAGCACTGCATCACCCATTGATTTGGTTGAAGGGCAGGGGGATTACTCAGTGCAATCTATCATACCGCAAGCAAGGTCAGCTACTTAGAAAAGCCTACTTAAAGGAAAATCAAAAACAGAAACTATAGCAACTTCTCCAAAGACACTTGGAGTGATTTCTTTAGAAATATGCAGTGATTCAAGAATTCTTATATATCAATTATGTACGCACATTAATAATAATAATAATAATACATTTTATTTATATAGCGCTTTTCATATACTCAAAGACGCTTTACAGAGATTTTGAGAACATAGGGAAATTAATAAATAGATAAATAAGTAAATAAATAAATGAACAGAGAAAGGAGACAGTAGGTGAGGTGACCTTCAGTGGTTGAAGGCAGTGCTGAACAGGTGAGACTTCAGCGATGTTTTGAATGTGGTGAGTGTGGGGGAGTCTCTAACGGTTTGGGGTAGTGAGTTCCATAGGGTGGGAGCAGCGATGGAGAAAGCCCTGTCCCCCCAGGATCTGAGTTTAGTCCGGATGTGGGGGGATAGGAGATTGGCAGCGGCAGAGCGGAGGGTGCAGGTGGGAGTGTGCCTGTGGAGGAGGTCGGTCAGGTAGGATGGGGCCAGGTTATGGAGGGCTTTGTAGGTTATGAGGAGGATTTTGTACTGGATTCTCTGGGGGATGGGGAGCCAGTGGAGTTTATAAAGGACGGGGGTGATATGGTCACGGATCGAGGTGTGTGTGAGTAGACGGGCAGCGGAGTTTTGAATGTATTGAAGTTTATTGATGATTTTTGAGGGTGCGCCATAGAGGAGGCTGTTGCAGTAGTCCAGACGGGAGGTGATGAAGGCGTGGATGAGGGTTTCTGCAGCTGTGGAGGAGAGGGATGGACGGAGACGGGCAATGTTTTTGAGGTGGAAGAAGGCTGTCTTTGTGATGTGTTTGATGTGTTTGTCGAAGGAGAGGGTTTGATTAAGGATGATTCCAAGATTTCGGATGTGAGGTGAGGTGGATACTGGGAGACCATCAATGTTGAGGATGAAGTTTTGGGTGGATTTGGTGAGCATTTTTGGACCAATGATGATGATTTCAGATTTGTTGCAATTGAGTTTGAGGAAGTTTGATTGAAGCCAAGATTTTATTTCAGTAATGCAGTTTGTCAGTGTAGAGTGTGTGGTGGAGGAGATTGACTTGGTGGAGATGAGGAGCTGGATATCATCGGCGAAGCAGTGGAAGTTGAGACCATGACGGCGGATTAATTGACCAAGGGGGAACAGGTAGAGGATGAAGAGGAGGGGGCCAAGGACTGAGCCTTGGGGGACACCTTGGGGGAGGGGAGCGGTGGGGAGTCTTTCACAGTAGTGTTAGACAGAGGAACTGCCGAATCATTCCTACCCAGGCAGAATATAACATTGTCTCTTAAAATTATTTATAATGTACTCACTGACTTCCTACCTTCCTCCCTCAACTTTTAGACGAATTAAAATCAAAACACTAGCACTTATATGACAACATTCATGTCCTCTAGATGTCCAAAAGCACTCTATGGCCAAATAAATAACCATGGATCTTTGCATGAGTAGCCATCATAAGAAACATACCAGCCAATTTATACGTATTAAGAGCACTTAAACCTAATTGAAAGAAAGTGATATATGTACATGCATTAGTTCTGGAGTTTATCAATGGGTTAATGCCACTGACTGCTCCTTGTTCATTCATTTCCTAATCTCGTGGGATCTAAAGAGATGAGACGGTATCAACGTTTGACATGGAAGATTGGCAACTGTTTTCACCCACAATTGGCGTATGTATCTGAGAAGCAGATTTAAGTATCATTTTGGTAGACTTACCAATAGTTGCTGGCTGAGTTTTTGGTCTTGAGGTACAACATGGTGGAAGGGAAACAAGAGGAACAAGATAGCAGCAAATGTGAATCTAACTTTATTTAATAGCTACTTAAAAGCATCCAAATAAATTCGGAGAAATCTACCAGTCAATACCGGGGATGTAAATTGCCATGAAAGTAGCGTGCATTTTGCCCAAAAGATCTATTTAAAGTTCAAACTCTTTGATTGCCAGTGATGTGAATTTTATTTTGGGTACCATATAAGGCTTCAAAGACTCAACTGTTTGTATCCATCAAAGTGTATTCCAAATCAATATTTTCAGTTTATCTTCAGATCATTTTCAAGATCGGGAATTTCAGAACCCTTTGTCAATTCATCACTCACAAAGATTCTATCCCAGGAACGCAATTCTTCTTTAAATAGTTCCCGAGTGTTCACTTGTACTGTCTGAAAATCCATCGGTTCCAATTTGGTGTAAAATTTGACAATGAGCATTAGGGGGAAGGGGATGGTTATGGACACATGGTAATTAATAAGAAGATGTCTACAGTACCATTGCCCATCATATGATGTCGAAAACTGGGAGCAGGAATAGCCCACCGGGCACTTACAATACAATACAATACAATACAAACTTTATTGTCATTGTGCAGTGTACAAGTACAGAGACAACGAAATGCAGTTAGCATCTTAACCAGAGTGCATGCGATGGAATAGTAAAACATATAATATATACAGTAATTCAGTAGCGGTAGTGGAAATTCCAGTGAGCGAGATCAGTCACTGATGGGAGGAATGCCCGAGGGGGGGGGGAGGGGGATGGCAGCAATCACCGAAGCGCAGAGTTAAGTAAGGTAACGACCGCAGGAAAGAAGCTGTTCCTGAACCTGCAGGTCCGGGAACGTTCTGCCCCACCAGTTTTTATATGATCTCTGCTATCAAGATAACGACCGCAGGAAAGAAGCTGTTCCTGAACCTGCAGGTCCGGGAACGTTCTGCCCCACCAGTTTTTATATGATCTCTGCTATCAAGAGAGAACTAGATAGAGCTCTTAAAGATAGTGGAGTCAGGGGGTATGGGGATAAGGCAGGAACGGGGTACTGATTGTGAATGATCAGCCATGATCACATTGAATGGCGGTGCTGGCTCGAAGGGCTGAATGGCCTCCACCTGCACCTATTGTCTATTGCTAGCCTCAATTCCTCTCGTGTGTCATTTCTCCATGCCCCTCAAGTCAATGCTCTATCAAATATTTATGCCCCTCTATTTCTAATGATCTAACTTCCAGCACCAGCCAGAGATTTGCGAGGGCATTTCTACATCACACGATAAATGCATGTATTGTGCAGGATAATCTATCAAAGTCTCATTCTGTCCTTATGCTTTCCTTCATCGTTATTGCTGGAGTTGTACAGATATTATGTTGTAGGATGAGGTGCCAAATAGATTAATCTGATGCTTCACCACCACAAAGCCAAACACTGGCTGAACCACCAGAGACTATGTAGACGTTACACTGCTTGAAGGCTTTAACCACACTCTTTACTGAATTACAAGTGACCATATAGTAATATAGAGTTCAATGTACAATAACTAAAAATGTAATAAACCTTGTAGCTTCAGCTAGATGTATTGTTGTGATTTCATCTGTGTCCAATTATTGGTGCTACATTTAAAAGTTGTATTGATGGGAAATATTAAACAGGCAATTCAATGAGCACATTCCCAATACGTTCAACAAAAGTGATCGGAGGGCTTGAGGTAAGAAAAAAACCTACGCAAACGTACAAAGCCATATCAGCGGCAACATTGACGTTCAAAGGTGCTTTGAGGGAGAAATGAAGGAATAGACTTCAGAAGGAGTGGGAAGTACAAGATGAGTGGCACTCAAACAGGGGAAGGATGGCAGATTTCTTTCCCTGACGGGTAGAAGCAGAAACAAATAGACTTTTACTACGATGAATGGGTTCATCTCATTATTTAGACAGGCTGAATATTTTTACATTTCAGATTATTAACTGAATATTCCACAGGTATTGCAAGATTTAAGTTCATAAGTTCATAAGTGATAGGAGCAGAATCAGGCCACTCGGCCCATCAAGTCTACGCCATTCAATTATGGTTGATCTATCTCTCCCTCCTAACCTAATTCTCCTGCCTTCTCCCCATAATCCCTGACACGCACACCATCAAGAATCTATTTATCTTTGCCTTAAAAATGTCCACTGACTTGGCCTCCACAGCCTTCTGTTTAAACTCCGGCCTCTGAGATAACTTAACCAACGTGACACATTTCTCACAGGACTCAGTCCCTGTTTATCTTTGCATGGTGTCAGTACCTCTCCAAGGCCCTCATCATTGCCTTTCACCTCCAGCCTGTAGTCTCTTATTCTCAATTCCTTGTTGCTAATCATACTCTCCCTCCACTACCTTCCCCCAAACCCTAATCTCTCACAGGCTCTCACTACTTGTACAGGGGATTGGTTGCAGAAGTTAAAGCCTTGGTGAGTTTTCAAGAGCAGGTCATTTAAAAACTGGTCAGGGCCAGCCTGAAACACATACCAGATGTCAACTGATTTACATAGGCGAAACCAAGCGCAGGCTCGGCGATCGCTTCACTCAACACCTGCACTCGGTCCGCGTTAACCAATCTGATCTCCCGGTGGCTGAGCACTTCAACTCCCCCTCCCACTCCTAGTCTGATCTTTCTGTCATGGGCCTCCTCCAGTGCTATAGTGAGTCCCACCGGAAATTGGAGGAACAGCACCTCATATTTCGCCTGGGCAGCTTGCAGCCCAGTGGTATGAACATCGACTTCTCCAACTTTAGATAGTTCCTCTGTCCCTCTCTTCCCCTCCCCATTCCCAGATCTCCCACTGTCTTCCTGTCTCCACATATATCCTTCCTTTGTCCCGCCCCCCCCTGACATCAGTCTGAAGAAGGGTCTCGACCCGAAATGTCGCCCATTCCTTCTCTCCTGAGATGCTGCCTGACCTGCTGAGTTACTCCAGCTTTTTGTGAATAAATACCTTTGATTTGTACCAGCATCTGCAGTT
This sequence comes from Rhinoraja longicauda, assembly GCF_053455715.1. Classification (NCBI taxonomy): domain Eukaryota; kingdom Metazoa; phylum Chordata; class Chondrichthyes; order Rajiformes; family Arhynchobatidae; genus Rhinoraja; species Rhinoraja longicauda. Next base: position 31,226,080 of record NC_135973.1, on the reverse strand, counting down.
ATTTTCTTACATACCTTCAAGGTCGGCGGAGGAGCGGCAGGTGAAGGAGCGAGTGCGGGGAATTGGCTGCAGAAGTCAGTGAATTGAACAGCAAATAAAAGTAGGGCGTGCTCTCCCTATGAGTGCAGGATGTGGGAAGTCAGGGACTGCACACAATACTCCAGGCGTGGACTACACCTGCTGGAATTGTGCTCAGGTGCAGCTCCTGAATGAACTCGTTGGGGAACTGGAGAAGCAGCTGGATGACCTCAGGGCCATCCAGGAAAACGAGAGTTTCCTGGACAGGACCTACTGTGAGGACACAGGAAAAGCGAAGGTGGGTGACTGTGAGAAAGGGGAGTGAGCGTGGAGTGCAGGAGACCCCGGTGGCTGCACGTAATGTAAACAGGTACACCCTCTTGGGAGCTGTCGGGGCAGATGATGCTTCCAGTCCAAGCGGCGGACAGGTCAGTGGCTCTAATCCTAGCGATGAGACTCAACCGGCGAGACCGACGTCGGGCAGAGCCATAGTGGTGGGTGACTCCATTGACCGAGGTGCGGATGGGAGACTCTGTGGCGGCAGGCGAGGCTTGAGGAAGGTCTGTTGCCTCCCTGATGCCAGGGTTCAAGATGTCACGGACCGACTTCGGAACATCCTCGAGAGGGAAGGTGAGCAGCTGGAAGTAATTGTGCACGTGGGCACATACGACGTCGGGACGAAGAGGTAGGAATTTCTGCAACGTGAGTTTAGATAGTTAGGAAGAAGAAGACTGAAAAGCAGAACTTCTAGGGTGGTTATCTCTGGATTGCTTCCTGTACCTCGTGCTGGTGAGGGCAGGAACAGGGAGATATGGGATCTAAATGTGTGGCTGGGGGGCTGGTGCAGGGAGCAAGATTTATAGACCACGGGGATCTCTTCTGGGGTAGGGATGACCTGTACAAAAAGGGACGGATTACACCTTAACTGGAGGGGGACCAACGTTCTGGCAGGCAGGTTTGCTAGTGCTACACATGTGGATTGACAAATTGGGAGTATAAAGATGGAGTTAAAGGGGAAGTGAGTACAGGAAATGGGAAGGAAAGTTCGAGAAGGGATAAGAGAATAAGGTCAGGGGCAATAGTGACTGGTGTGAGAGGGGAGGTGAATACCGAAGTTAAAGTGTTGTATATGAATGCGCAAAGTATAATAAGGTGGATGAGTTTGAGGCTCAGTTAGATCTTGGCAAGTATGATGTGGTGGGAATTATAGAGACATGGCTGCAAGAGGACCAGGGCTGGGAGCTGAATATTCAGGGGTATACAACCTATGGAAAAGACAGACAGGTGGGCAGAGGGGGTGGGGTCGCTCTGTTGGTAAGGAATTAAATTCAGTCCCTTGCGAGGGGTGACATAGAATCAGGAGATGTAGAGTCAGTATGGATAGAACTGAGGAATTGTAAAGGTAAAAAAACCCCTAATGGAAGTTATCTACAGGCTCCCAAACAGTGGCCTGGATATAGGGTGCAAGTTGAATCAAGAGTTAAAATTGGCATGTAGCAAAGGTAATGCTACAGTGGATATGGGAGATTTCAACTTGCAGGTAGACTGGGAAAATCAGGTTGGTAATGGACCCCAAGGAAGTGAGTTTGTGGAGTGCCTCTGAGATGGATCCTTAGAGCAGCTTATACTGGAGCCGACCAGGGAGAAGGCAATTCTGGATTTGGTGTTGTATAATGAACCGGATTTGATAAGGGAAGTCAAATGAGCCATTAGGAGGTAGTGACCATAATATGATGTTTTAATTGGAGAGGAAGAAGGGAAAATTGGAAGTGGCAGTATTCCAATTGAGCAAAGGGGACTATGGATGCATGAGGGAGGAGCTGGCCAAAGTTGACTGGAAAGAGACCCTAGCAGGGAAGACGGTGGAACAACAATGGCAGGTATTTCTGGGAATAATACAGATGGTGCAGGATCAGTTCATTCTAAAGAGGAGGAAAGATTCTAAGGGGAGTAAGAGGCGACCGTGGCTCACAAGGGAAGTCAAGGACAGTATAAAAATAAAAGAGAAATATAACATAGTACAGATAGACAATAGACAATAGACAATAGACAATAGGTGCAGGAGGAGGCCATTCGGCCCATTGAGCCAGCACCGCCATTCAATGTGATCATGGCTGATCATTCTCAATCTGTACCCCATTCCTGCCTTCTCCCCATACCCCCTGACTCTGCTATCCTTAAGAGCTCTATCTAGCTCTCTCTTGAATGCATTCAGAGAATTGGCCTCCACTGCCTTCTGAGGCAGAGAATTCCACAGATTCACAACTCTCTGACTGAAAAAGTTTTTCCTCATCTCCGTTCTAAATGGCCTACCCCTTATTCTTAAACTGTGGCCCTTTGTTCTGGACTCCCCCAACATTGGGAACCTGTTTCCTGCCTCTAACGTGCCCAACCCCTTAATAATCTTATATGTTTCGATAAGATCCCCTCTCATCCTTAAGATGAGCGGGAAGCCAGAGGATTGGGCTCTTTTAAAGAGTAACAGAAGATAACTAAAAAGGCAATGCGGGCAGAAAAGATGAGGTACGAAGGTAAGCTAGCCAAGAATATAAAGGAGGTTAATAAAAGCTTCTTTAGGTACGTGAAGAGGAAAAAATTAGTTAAGACAAATGTGGGTCCCTTGAAGACAGAAGCAGGTGAATTTATTATGGGGAACAAGGAAATGGCAGACGAGTTGAACAGGTACTTTGGATCTGTCTTCACTAAGGAAGACACAAACAATCTCCCAGATATACTAGTGGCCAGAGGTCCTAGGATAATGGAGGAACTGAAGGAAATTCACATTAGGCAGGAAATGGTGTTGGGTTGACTGATGGGACTGAAGATTGATAAATCCCCAGGGCCTGATGGTCTGCATCCCAGGGTACTTAAGGAAGTGGTTCTAGATATCGTGGACGCATTGGTGATCATTTTCCAATGTCCTATAGATTCAGGATCAGTTCCTGGGGATTGGAGGGTAGCAAACGTTATCCCACTTTTTAAGAGAGGGAGAGACAAAGCAGGGAATTATAGACCAGTTAGCCTGAGATTGGTGGTGGGGAAAATGCTGGAGTCAATTATAAAAGATGAAATTGCAGAACATTTGGATAACAGTAACAGGATTGTTCCGAGTCAGCATAGATTTACGAAGCGGAAATCATGCTTGTCTGATCTTCTGGAATTTTTTGAGGATGTAACTAGGTAAATGGATAAGGAAGAGCCAATGGATGTGGTGTACCTGGTCTTTCAGAAAGCCTTCGATAAGGTCTCACATAGGCGATTAGTGGGCAAAATTAGAGCACATGGTATTGGGGGTAGGGTACTGACATGGATAGAAAATTGGATGGCAGACAGGAAACAAAGAGTAGGGATTAACGGGACCCTTTCAGAATGGCAGGCAGTGACTAGTGGGATACCGCAAGTCTTGGTGCTGGGATCACAGCTATTTGCAATATACATTAATGACTTAGATGAAGGGATTAAATGTAACATTAGCAAATTTGCAGATGACACAAAGCTGGGTGGCAGTGTGAACTGTGAGGAGGATGCTATGAGGATGCAGGGTGACTTGGACAGGTTGTGTGAGTGGGCGGATGCATGGCAGATGCAGTTTAATGTGGATAAATGTGAGGTTACCCACTTAGATGGCAAGAACAGGAAGGCAGATTAGTATCTGAATGGTGTCAAATTAGGAAAAGAGGAAGTACAACGAGATCTGGGTGGCCTTGTTCATCAGTCACTGAAAGTACGCATGCAGGTACAGCAGGCAGCGAAGAAAGCTGATGGCATGTTGGCCTTCACAACAAGAGAAGTTGACTATAGGAGCAGAGGTCCTTCTGCAGTTGTACAGGGCCCTAGTGAGACCGCACCTGGAGTACTGTGTGCAGTTTTGATCTCCAAATTTGAGGAAGGACATTCTTGCTATTGAAGGAGTGCAGCGTAGGTTTACTAGGTTAATTCCCGGAATGGCGGGACTGTCATATGATGAAAGAATGGAGCGACTGGGCTTGTATACACTGGAATTTAGAAGGAAGAGGGGGGATCTTATTGAAACATATAAGATTATTAAGGGATTGAACACGCTAGAGGTAGAAAACATGATCCTGATGCTGGGGGAGTCCAGAACCAGGGGCCACAGTTTACGAATAAGGGGTAGGCCATTTAGAACGGAGATGAGGAAAATGCTTTTCACCCAGAGAGTTGTGAATGTGTGGAATTCTCTGCCTCAGAAGGCAGTGGAGGCCGATTGGCTGGATGCTTTCAACAGAGGGATAGATAGAGCTCTTAAAGATTGCGGAGTCAAGGGATATGGGGAGAAGACAGGAACGGGGTACTGATTGTGAATAATCAGCCATGATCACAATGAATGGCAGTGTTGGCTTGAAGGGCCGAATGGCCTACTCCTGCACCTATTGTCTATTGTCTATTGTCTATTGTCTATTACCTCTTTGATTTGCTGCTGTTTCTGCTTTTGTCATTAGGAATAGTGGCATAATTTTTTTTTTAACTGACAGTAAATGGCAAATTTACCGTGAAGTTTGGTCCAAGTAAATATGTGCCCTTTGATCTTTGGCCGAGCAATAACAGAGGTGGTGTTTCTATCTCATCCTGAATTTTGAGTGTTGCTTTGCAGTTTTGCTCAAGTGAACACCCAGCTCACTGGAGTGGTTAATAAAAGCTTAGTGCTAGGCCTAAGGCCCCCTTCGGTCGTGGCTAACCATGGGTGATGTATCCTGGTTGTTGGCTGCTTTCTCCAAACCTCGGCTGGAGCAGCGTGGATGTGTGGTCGGTTGCAAGCCTGGGCGATGTCATATGAAGGACAGGCTGTTGCCCGTGCAGCACGTCCCCCCTCTCCACGTCGCTGATCGATCCAAAGGAACAGCAGAGCCGTTACAGTTGGCACCAGCGCCATCGCAGGAGCTGCCAGAACGAGGTTGTAGACAACGACCAACTGCCTTAGGGACTCCAACTCCGGATTTTTACCTTGAGGTTTACTCCTGGAGCTTTTTCCGTGACTGGATATGGCCACAAGGCAGTGGAGGTTTTAGACCAGAGTTTTCCCTCTCCTAGATGGACTGCCTTCCCAGGCTGACGAGCCTCATCTGCCCGAGACTCGTGGGGGCGGGATCGTCTACCTTCCCGTCTGTAGCACCTGCCCACTGCAGCCTTCATCCATCTTCCCAGCCGTTGTGACGCTCCACTAAAGTCAGCCATCATCTTCCGCCCGTTCCACCGTTGAGGTCTTGGTTGGATTGCTCTTTGTCAGGGACCTCCCCCTCGACCTCACCGCCACGGGTGACCCTACCAGGAGAGTAGCTCCAGACGGCATCGCTCTCAGGATCTCAGGACCACACGAGCTTCTCCACCACGACAAGGTGACAATCCATGGAGAAGAAAAGCTTAGTGCAGTTTTACGAAATGTACACTATGGGGCGCTGTGTCACCAGAATAGCTGCATGCACATTATTTTCCTCCACTATCTATGCACTGCAATATCACTACTGTACTTTAGTTTAGAGACACCGCATGGAAGCAGGTCCACGCTGACCAGTACGGTTCACACTCATTCCATGTTATCCCACTTTTTCATCTTGCAAATGAGGGGGAATTCTGCAGATCCTGTTACACCCTTTCAACCTCATTTTATGGTTTTACGGTTGCCATTTGTCCTGTGACATTTGGCATAATATAGAAAACATAGAAAATAGGTGCAGGAGGAGGCCATTTGGCCCTTCGAGACAGCGCCGCCATTCATTGTGATCATGGCAGATCATCCACAATCAGTAACCTGTGCCTGCCTTCTCCCCACATCCTTTGATGCTACGAGCCCCTAGAGCTCTATCTAACTCTCTTTTAAATTCATCCAGTGAATTGGCCTCCACTGCCTTCTGTGGCAGAGAATTCCACAAATTCACAACTCTCTGGGTGAAAAGGTTTTTTCTCACCTCAGTTTTAAATGACCTCTCCTTTATTCTTAGACTGTGGCCCCTGGTTCTGGACTCCCCCAACACTGGGAAAATGTTTCCTGCATCTAGCTTGTCTGGTCCTTTTATAATTTTATACGTTTCTATAAGATCCCCTCTCATCCTTCTAAATTCCTGTGAATACAAGCCCAGTCTTTCCAATCTTTCCTCATGACAGTTAATGTTGCTATATATGAGAAGATGTTGACATTGTAGCAGAAGATACCAGTGTCGAGTCTCCGTCCTCTCTCCCAGCCCCATTTCCGATGGACTCCCTATATATTTATTTTAATTTGATAACAGGAATTCTGCTCTTGGACTGACCCCTATCATACAATTTGTTCCTTTGCTTTCTTTTGACTCTAGGAGGCCTTGGGTTAAAAAAAATAAGCAAGTGCTTAAGGGCAACTATGATGATAAGGACTACTAGCATGAATGTTTTAATTTATTTTCAGGCTAATTGCTGATTATCACATCGTGGACCAGCTTGCAGGTGCTGGAACAAGTTTAGCACTCCAATGTTGAGCACATATGTAGGAAGGAACTGCAGATGCTGGTTAGTATAAGAAAATAACTGCAGATGCTGGTACAAATCAAAGGTATTTATTCACAAAATGCTGGAGTAACTCAGCAGGTCAGGCAGCATCTCGGGAGAGAAGGAATGGGTGATGTTTCGGGTCGAGACCCTTCTTCAGACTGATGTCAGGGGGGCGGGACAAAGGAAGGATATAGGTGGAGACAGGAAGATAGAGGGAGATCTGGGAAGGAGGAGGGGAAGAGAGGGACAGAGGAACTATCTAAAGTTGGAGAGGTCGATGTTCATGCAGATGCTGGTTAAATTGGTCTGAAGTAGGGTTGCAACCCAAAACGTCACCCATTCCTTTTCTCCAGAGATGCTGCCTGTCCCGCTGAGTTACTCCAACATTTTGTGTCTATCTTTAGCACTCCAATGCTGATGAGATGCAATTTTCCGTGGGCCTGTCCAGCCTGCATTCTTGTACTTCCACTGATGGTGTAGAGAGCAGTGGACGAGAGAGGGCCAGTGTGGACGGGGATTAAGCGTTGGTGTGGCGCCATCTGGTGGCCGAGCCACTTATGGATCGAACCCTCGCCAGTAGAGCTGGAACGATCACGTGACTGGGTTTTGGCGGGGAGTGGAGAGAGAGAAGACGTCAGTCGAGTGGTGTGTTCCACAACAGCAACAGGAACTTTGCCTCAGGGTGCTCCACAGCAAGAACAGGAACTTGACCTCAGGGTGTGTGTAAAACATTGCATTGTACATGCCAGTCGAGTCTCTACATTGGTATAATTGATGCTTTTGGCAGCAGTTCTGTTCTTTCATGATTGGCAGACTCTGAAGTGTGTAGCAACTCACCAGGAAACTGGCCACCATCTCATCCAAGGACTACGGGATATCTCTAAACTGTCCATGCAGTCAAAATCTCTGCCACAGAACCCGATGGCCTGATCTGTGATGCTCCAGGAAGCCGAGTGCTCCCATTGTTTGGGGTTTGAGTACTTGGATGGCGTCTGCCGCTTTCTTAGGGGGCTTCTCGTGGGAGTTGGAAGCTTGACATCAGAAGATGCCCCATGTCAAGTTGCAACCAACCGTACACATTGCATGGATTCTCATAGACTGTGGATGGACAATGTCATGTTATGAGAAACGTCGTTGCAACGCACTAGCACCAGGCATCCACCTGCATGATGCACCATCTGCATAGGCGACACATTGGTGCAGCATGCAGAGCTGCTGCCTCACAACTCCAGTGATCTGAGTTCAATCCTGACCTCTGGTGGTGTCTGTGTGGAACATGCACATTCTCTCTGTGACTGTGTGGATTTTCTGCATGTGGTCTTGAATGCTCCTACATCCCAAATACGCTGTGGATCTGTAAACCTCCCCTAGCGTGTAGATGAAAAGTGCAATATAGGAGTATGATTGGGGGAGGGGGGTGGGGGGGCATGGGGGGGGGGGGGGGGGTTTGGGTAGATATAGTGTGAATGGGCGTTTAATGGTCAGTGCTACCTACCTGAATGGTTAGTGTCGGAGGATCTCCGACAACGATGAGAAGGCCTACCGGGGAGGAGGTGGCTGATCTGGCACTCTGGTGTCAGGACAATAGCCTCCTCTTGAATGTCAAAAAAACTATGGAGCTGATTATGGACTTTAGAAGGGCTCAACATCCAAGGACGTACACGCCACTGGAGATAAATGGGTCTACTGTGGATAGGGTGAGCAGTCTTAAATACTTGGGAGTCCATATCACAGAGGATCTGACATGGACAACGCACATTGCCACACTGGTGGGTACGGCAAAGCAGCGCCTTTACTACCTTAGACAGCTGAGGAAATTCAGAGTGTCTCTGAGGATCCTTCAATGCTTCTACTCTGGGGCTGTAGAGAGCAACCTGTCTGGCAACATCACAGTCTGGTTTGGGAACAGCTCTGCCCAGGACAGGATGGCCCTGCAGAGAGTAGTGTGTTCGGCAGAACGCACCATGGGAACTGCACTCGCCCCCCTGCAGGACCTATACATCAGGAGGTGTAGATCGAGAGCAAGCAAGATCATGAGGGACCACTACCACCCCAGTAACGGACTGTTCCAGATGCTACGGTCAGGCAAACGCCTCCGCTGTCACGCTGTGAAAACGGAGAGGATGAGACAGAGTTTCTTCCCACAGGCCATCAGAAGGTCTAAGGTCATAAGTGATAGTAGAATTAGGCCATTCGGCCCATCAAGTTTAGAGATACAGCGCGGAAACAGGCCCTTTGGCCCCACCAGGTCCATGCCGATCAGTGATCCCCGCACATTAACACTGTCCTATACCCACTAGGGACAATTTTCACATTTACCAAGCCAATTAACCTACATACCTACACATCTTTGGAGTGTGGGAGGAAATCAAAGATCTCAAAGAAAACCCACGCAGGTCACGGGGAGAACGTACAAACTCCACACAGACAGCACCCGTAGTCAGGATTGAACCCGGGTCTCCGGCGCTGCATTCACTGTAAGGCAGCAACTCTACCGCTGTGCCACTGTGCCGCCCTCCGCCATTCAATCATGGCTGGTCTGTCTCTCCCTCCGAACCCCATTCCCCTGCCGTCTCCCCTTCTCACAGCAATTGTCCTTGCTGAGTGATGATAACGTTCAAGTGAGATGCTCCTCCTCCCACAGAATGAATCCACCTCCATCAGCCAGGAGATGGTCACTGAGAGAAAGACATGAGACGAGTCCTGGGGCTCAGGGAGAGGCTGCAGGATCCAAGGATGGAGATCGAGGAGGAGGGCGAGTCTCCCTGGAGAGGGCGAGTGGCAGCGGTGGGTGGGTGGCCTCGTTCATGGATAGAGTGCATGGCTGGCAACCAAAGAGTCAAAGACACCCTGGGTCCAGGGGATGGGGGGAACAGGGGAGTCAGGAGGGAAAGGAAGAGGGAGTGGGGTAAGAGGAATGATGTGTAAAGTGGAGGCAGAGGATCAAAGGGGGTGGGAATTAAAGAAGGCAGTGGGGAAAGGGGGCATAGAGGTAGGGCGAATGACAGATCAGTTTGCAACAGAAGGAAGATGGGCTTACCTTTGACTGTTCATTCATTTCTATTGCGGAGTTTGTACGTTCTCCCCGTGACTGCGTGGGTTTTCTCCGAGATCTTTGGTTTCCTTCCACTTTCCAAAGACCTATAGGTTTGTAGGTTAATTGACTTGGTATAAGTGTAAATGATCCCGAGTCTGTGTAGGATAGGGTTAATGTGCGGGGATCGCTGGTCAGTACGGACTCGGTGGGCCGAAGGGCCTGTTTCCGCGCTGTACCTCTAAACTAAACTAAACTACCCATTTTATTAGTGACATTGACAAAAAGGAATTCAGCTTTGAGCATTGGCAGAAGCAATCGTATATTAGCCTTGAACAAAGTGCAAAGCAAATTCAATGGAACGATAGTAGAGCAGATAAGATTAAATACGAGATAGGGTTACAGTAACATGGTTTGTAATCCACTGAGATTAGATTTAAGAGAGATCAACAAATCAGAAATGGATTCAATGAGATTCTGCAGATTTTCACACAAAAGGTGGTGGGTGTACGGAACGAGCTGCCGGAGGAGGTAGCAGATGCAGGTAGTATCGCAACGTTTAAGAAACATTTGGACAGGTACATGGATAGGACAGGTTTAGAAGGATATGGGCCAAACGCAAGCAGGTAGGACTAGTGTAGATGGGACATGTTGGTCGGTGTGGGCATTGGGCCAAAGGGCCTGCTTCCACTCTGTATGACTCCATGACTAACAAATAAAAGTCACCTGCACCTCCTCCAACCTCATCTATTGTATCCGCTGCTCTAGATGTCAACTTCTTTACATTGGCGAAACCAAACGCAGGCTCGGCGATCGTTTCGCTCAACACCTTTGCTCAGTCCGCCTTAACCAACCTGATCTCCCGGTGGCTGAGCACTTCAACTCCCCCTCCCACTCCCAGTCTGACCTTTCTGTCATGGGCCTCCTCCAGTGCCATAGTGAGGCCCACCGGAAATTGGAGGAACAGCACCTCATATTTCGCTTGGGCAGCTTGCAGCCCAGTGGTATGAACATTGACTTCTCCAACTTTAGATAGTTCCTCTGTCCCTCTCTTCCCCTCCCCAGTTCTCCCTCGATCTTGCTGTCTCCACCTATATCCTTCCTTTGTCCCGCCCCCCTGACATCAGTCTGGAGAAGGGTCTCGACCCGAAACGTCACCCATTCCTTCTCTCCTGAGATGCTGCCTGACCTGCTGAGTTACTCCAGCATTTTGTGAAAATAAATACCTTCGATTTGTACCAGCGTCTGCAGTTATTTTCATACAATAAAAGTCAAGGAATCATTCATTGAATTAACTGCATTAACAAGTGAAATGAAGAAGCAATTTTTCACACAATAGGTGGTGGTAATCTGGAGCTCTTCCCCACAGTGGGGACCTTGCACCTGCGTCATATCCAGTTTGTGGACTGAGATGAAAAATATTTTAATAGCAAAGGGTACCGCAGGATGTGAAGAAAAATAGATTATTATGATTCAGTTAAAAAGTGGAACAGGTTAGTGAGGTTGAATGGCTGACTTCTGTTGCAATGTAAAGATTCTTTGCAAATTGTTCAAAGATGTAGTTTTCACAGACAGTAGAACAGAGAGCAGGACAGCACAGGAACGGGCCCTTCAGCCCACGATGTTTGTGCCGAACATAGTGCCAAGTCAAACTGATCTCATCTGCCTGTACATGGTCCATATCGCTTTGTTCCCTGCACGTTCCATGTGCCTATTATATCTGCTTCCACTGCCACTGCTGTCAAGGCATTTCAAGCACCCACCACTTTCTGTATAAAAAACTTGCCCGGGTGGAGGGAGGGGGGAGGGGAGAGGGGGAGGAGGGAGGGGGGGAGGAGGGAGGGGGGAGGGGGAGGGGAGAGGGGGGAGGGGAGGGGGGAGGGGAGAGGGGGGAGGAGGGAGGGGGGGAGGGTGGACGGGTGGACGGGGGGAGGAGAGGGTGCTGCACCAATGCAGGAGAGATTTGGGCCCAACGGGTCCACTTGGTCTAGTCTCCATTAAACTTTCCCCCTCTCACATAGGAGATTAGTGGGCAAAATTAGAGCACATGGTATTGGGGGTAGGGTACTGACATGGATAGAAAATTGGTTGACAGACAGAAAGCAAAGAGTGGGGATAAATGGGTCCCTTTCGGAATGGCAGGCAGTGACCAGTGGGGTACCGCAAGGTTCGGTGCTGGGACCCCAGCTATTTACGATATACATTAATGACTTAGATGAAGGGATTAAAAGTACCATTAGCAAATTTGCAGATGATACTAAGCTGGGAGGTAGTGTGAATTGTGAAGAAGATGCAATAAGGCTGCAGGGCGACTTGGACAGGTTGTGTGAGTGGGCGGATACATGGCAGATGCAGTTTAATGTAGATAAGTGTGAGGTTATTCACTTTGGAAGTAAGAATAGAAAGGCAGATTATTATCTGAATGGTGTCAAGTTAGGAAGAGGGGATGTTCAACGAGATCTGGGTGTCCTAGTGCATCAGTCACTGAAAGGAAGCATGCAGGTACAGCAGGCAGTGAAGAAAGCCAATGGAATGTTGGCCTTCATAACAAGAGGAGTTGAGTATAGGAGCAAAGAGGTCCTTCTACAGTTGTACCGGGCCCTGGTGAGACCGCACCTGGAGTACTGTGTGCAGTTTTGGTCTCCAAATTTGAGGAAGGATACTCTTGCTATTGAGGGCGTGCAGCGTAGGTTCACTAGGTTAATTCCCGGAATGGCGGGACTGTCGTATGTTGAAAGGCTGGAGCAATTAGGCTTGTATACACTGGAATTTAGAAGGATGAGGGGGGATCTTATTGAAACATATAAGATAATTAGGGGATTGGACACATTAGAGGCAGGAAACATGTTCCCAATGTTGGGGGAGTCCAGAACAAGGGGCCACAGTTTAAGAATAAGGGGTAGGCCATTTAGAACGGAGATGAGGAAGAACTTTTTCAGTCAGAGAGTGGTGAAGGTGTGGAATTCTCTGCCTCAGAAGGCAGTGGAGGCCAGTTCGTTGGATGCTTTCAAGAGAGAGCTGGATAGAGCTCTTAAGGATAGCGGAGTGAGGGGGTATGGGGAGAAGGCAGGAACAGGGTACTGATTGAGAGTGATCAGCCATGATCGCATTGAATGGCGGTGCTGGCTCGAAGGGCTGAATGGCCTACTCCTGCACCTATTGTCTATTGTCTATTGTCTATTGTCACCTTATAGCGATGTCCTCTAGTGTCGGACACTTACATGCTGGGAAAAAGGTTCTGACTGTCTGACCTACCTACATATATCAAAAAGTTCAAAATGTGAGTCAGCCTTTCACTTTCAACAGACGTTCATCTCACCCTCGGGTACTAAAATGAAAATCGACCGGCAGCAGCCAAGTACAATTGCTTACCCTGCCATCACTTTCAAACAGTTCTATTCTGGGAGTCCCAATATGTCACCTGACACGAGAAAATATGGTCAGTGTAGCCGTCTGTACGAGCCAATGTAATGGAATTGATCTCCAATGCAGTATGGGCCAGGGGGTCCCTGTAGATGTAGCAGTGGAGCGGATGGAGTGTGTGTGACTGCTCTGCCAGTGCATGTGATGCGACAGCCCTCCCTTGCAGTTGCCCAGGTCCACAACCCTTGTCATGACTCCTCCTTCCAAAGTTACACAGCTTGCTTATAATGTTAGTCATCGAGTCACTGACTTTCTATTTCACAATGTAAATGCATCAATGACATTTACTTTGTATTTGATGGGAAGTTTGTTAAACAAAGCAATGCTATCTCTCCTTCTACATGTTCATGTTCATAATTATAGGAGCAGAAACAGACCATTCATCCCATCAAGTCTGCTCCGTGTATTCAATCATGGCTGATCTATTTAGTTTAGTTTAGAGACATAGTGCAGAAACAGGCCCTTCGGCCCACCGGGTCCGCGGCAACCAGCGATCCACGCACTTTAACACTATCCTACACACACTCGGGACAATTTTTACATTTACAAACACGATTAACTTACACACCTGTACGTCTTTGGAGTGTGGGAGGAAAGCGAAGATCTCGGAGAAAACCCACGCGGTCACAGGGAGAACGTACAAACTCCGTCCAGACAGCACCCGTAGTTGGGATCGAACCCGGGTCTCTGGCACTGCATTCGCTGTAAGGCAGCAACTCTACCGCTGTGCCACTGTGCCGCCTAACTTTCCCTCTAAACCCCATTCTGCCTTCTCTCCATAATTCCTGACACACCTAAAGCAAGAATCTGTCAACCTCAGCCTTAAAAATATCCATCGACTTGGCCTCCACAGCCTTCTGAGGCAATGAATTCCATCGATTCACCACCTTCTGACTAAAGAAATTCCTCCTCATCTCCTTTCTAAAGGTACGTCCTTTTATTTTGAGGCTATGACCTCTGGGCCTAGACTCTCCGACTAGTGGAAACATCCTATCTACATCCACTCTATCCAGGCCTTTCACTGTTTAGTATGCTTCAATAAGGCATCTCCCCCCCTCATTCTTCTGAACTCCAGCGAGTACAGGCCCAATGCCGTCAAATGCTCATCATATGTTAACCCAATTATTCTTGGGATCATCCTTGTCCGGAAGAGCTTTAACGTGCCTGATTAATGTAAAGTACAAACAGAATAAAAGACTAGACGTTTGAATATATTCAAACATATATGTGGGAACTTGACTGACAATTCCTTGCAGCTAATTAAGTACAACGAGAAACAGTCACTGTTGAAGTTTAAGAATTGCCATTCATGCACAGCGTACCATAATGAACTACGCAATAATCCTTCGATGTTAATGACACTGCTTGAAAAATAAGGTAGAAGGAAGGATTCCTAGGAGAACAGGACCTTTGGATGTTTTACATCCATCTTAGAAAGAAGAGCTAAATCTTCAGTTTAACATCTCATTAGAAAGACACCAGTTTCAATAGCCACAGTGAAGCTCTCATTTAGATCAAGTCTCAGATCTCCACATCGGCATTTAGTTGCACAACGTTTGAATTGGAGGCAAGAGGCAGTTGGTGCTAAAAGTCTGAGCTGCATTCTGCACTTCATTCTGGCACGCTGTCCCCAACAGCTCAACGACAAATACTCTCTTGAACTTCCATGGGTGTACAGTAGAGAGCAGACTGACTGGTTGCATCGTAGGCTGCTTCAGCAACACAAACACCCGGGAACGAAGGAGATTGCACAGTCCATCACGGGCACTGACCTCCCCACTATTGAATGGATCTACACGAGGCGCTGCCTCAAGAAGGCAGCCAGCATCATCAAGGATCCACACCACCTTGGTCATGTTTTCACTCCTGCCATCGGGAAAAAGGTATAGGAGCCTGAAAACTGTAATGTCCAGGTTCAGGAACAGCTACAACAATCAGGCTATTAAACACGACAACCTCCAACTAAACTCCGAACTACAAACTGCCTTAATTGCACAATTGGCTTGGGACTTTGTTTTTGTCTTTGTACTATATTGTTTATTTGTTTTTATATCTTGAACTTATTTTTGGTGCTTATTATGGTGTCTATTGAGTACTATGCTCACATATCTATTGTGCTGCTGCAAGTAAGAATGTGTTGTTCCATATCAGGGCATATGACCATAAAGCACTCTTGACTCTTGACTCATTTTCCAGTTTTGCACAACTACCTTTATTTATAGGTTTTATCAGCAGTTTAATGGAATTCCAAGAATTGTCTTTGAAATGTATAATCCATTTAAGATCATTCTCTATGATAACTTCCTGCAAATAATAAATCACATCAAATCAATGGCGACGTTCGTGATTCTCTTCTAACTGAGCTTGCAAACTTGACCTTACACTCGATGTGATTTAGAGCACAATTATACAAAATGGCAGCAAATCTGCGCTCTTAATTTTTGCTGGTCAATTCACTCTGCAAAATCCATTACAGCAACACTTGATTTCAAAGTAACAACAGGAAAGCTGCAATGATTATGTTAATATTTTAACACACGGACAGAAAGTCATCGCAAACTGTAAAAGGCAGATAAATATTCACAACAAACTCTGTTAATTGTAGATCCGGTAATTATACCTCCTCGACCAGCTGCAACAATGCGTGAACCTCACCTCTTGTTGTAGCATCATGAAGCACCTTTTTAATTATATTTTATCGTGATCAAATTCACTAATAAATACATGAATATATGAAGCACTGCGGTGTTCAGTCAGTTCAGTCAGTTTAGTCAGTTTAATTTATTGTCACGTGTACTGAGGTACAGTGAAAAGCTTTTGTTGCGTGCTAACCAGTCAGCGGAAAGACAACACGTGATTACAATCGAGCCATTTACAGTGTATGATGAGGGGGATGACGTTTAGCACAAGGTAAAGCCAGCAAAGTCCGATCAAAGATAGTCTGAGGGTCGCCAATGAGGTCGATGGCAGTTCAGGACTGCTCTCTAGTTGTGGTGGAATGATTCAGTTGCCTGATAACAGCTGGGAACAATGTTGAAGTTATCCATCCAATAGAGAGTTGTAGAGTCATAGAGTCCTACAGCACAGAAAGAGGCCCTTCGGCCCATCGTGTCCGCGCCGCCCGTTACCAAACACAGTCTAATTTTAATCCCATTTTCCCGCATTTGGACCGTAGCCCTGAATGTTGTAGCATTTCAAGTGCCCATCCAAATGCCTCTTAAACGCCCTGAGTGTTCCCGCCTCCACCACCACCCCAGGCAGTGAGTTCCAGACTCCAACCACCCTCTGGGTTAAAAAGTTCTTTCTCACATCCCCCCGAAACATCCCTCCCCTTACCCAGTATCTATGTCCCCTCGTTGTTGAATCTTTGAACTAATTCTGCGTTTTGTGAAGGTGTTGATGTGCATGTTATATTGCTCATGTATTTATACCATATTCAAGCGGACTCATGCCCACAGGAAGAGCATGTTCTCTATTCACCAGTGCAGATTACAATTGAATTAGACTTACCTGTAGATCTGAGTCTAGATGAAGAGTCTCGACCCAAAGCATTGATTACCTATTTCCCTCCACAAATGCTGCCAGACCCAATGAATTCCACCAGCAGCTCTCCTTTCCCTTGCTACAGATTCCAGCATCTGGAATCTCTGTGTCTCGTCGTGTGTGATCACACCAGAGAGGTATATTTGGAATTAATTGTAATTTTAACTGTCCAGACCAAATAGTGTATTTGAGATAGACACAAAAACATGCTGGAGTAACTCAGCGGTTGAGGCAGCATCTCTGGAGAGAAGGAATGGGTGACGTTTCAGGTTGAGACCCTTCTTCAGATGTCTATTTGGGATGCCTACTTATATTAATAAAATTATTTGCACTTATATACTTACAGATTTACAGAAACATTGCAGAAGGACAGTTTTTCAACGTGCAACAAAGTGATTATTTTAAGAAGTTTTCATCTTTCTAGCTCAGTTATAAAATCATAAGGTCATGATGCATAGGAGTAGAATTAGGCGGTCAGCCCATTGAGTCTGCTCTGCCATTTGATCATGTCTGATCTCTTTTTCCCTCTCAGTCGAAGATGGCAGGTAGTTCCAATCAGTTGAGCGTGGGTTTGCTGGTCTATAATGAACACTCTACGTGTAATTCTAACATCCCATTTTAATTTGCCAACAAGGACGATAATGGAAATCCTCCTTTAAATATGTTTATTGTTCACTGTTGGGCTGCAAGCATTGCCAGAAAGGCTCGTATTTATTGACCCTCCCTAACAGGCTTTGAGGAGGGATTTTGTCTTAGCACCGATGACAGAATAGCAATGTATTTTTAAATCATAATGGTCTATGACTTGAGGGGAACTTGTTGGTAAAGGATATGGCTTGTGAGGCATCTTGAAGAAGATTCACTACAGTGCTTCCTCTGGATAATATACACCCCAGCCACAGCACATGGGTGGTGGAAGCAGTGAAACTTGTTGTAGATTTCTTTCTCTTTTGGTTTGTCCAATTAGCAGACTACGCTCCCTGTCATCTGATAGCTCCGACTCACAGTAGAAGTTGAATTTGTTAAACAATGTTTACCTGTGGAGTTCTGTCCCACTAACAAACCCTACTCCAGTAAATCGTAAGCTCTGAAGCCCTTTGTGCTCTAATGATACTGTGCTATTAACATTCAACTTTCCCGGGACATCGCTATTTACCACCTTCCACACATACATTGGTATCTCTCCGTGGTCCTGTCCTTCCCCATGTGGACGGTTGATACCATTATCTAGGATTGAAAGGGCTCAAACAGTAACGTTTTTTTGACGTTACCACACAACTCAGCTGCCCTCTGACTGTCCGAAGGGAAATTAGTGATGGGTACTGGATATTGGTTTTGCCAGTAACACTGAAATAATGTGACTTCATGGATAAACACAACTATTTTCAACGTACAGATGCTTCGCTCAACAGCATAATACACAAACTGAAGCAGTAAACGAGAAGAGTCAGAGGAAATAAACAGAAAATGCTTGAAATATTCAGCAGGGCAGAAGCAGATTTAACTATTCAGGTTGATAACCTTTCATCATCCCTGGTCAGAGGTTGGGAAAACTGAGCCTCATTTACACTTCTAGGTGAAACAGTAATATATTTGTATTTCTTCCAATGTAGTGCACTGCCACCTGTGCTCCTGATGCAGTCTCCTTGCAGAACACATCGCACTTTGGTTTAAACCAGCGTCTGCAGTTCCTTCTGACGCTCAGATCAGTCCTACCCCATTCCCGCTCCGACCTCTCTGATGTTGGCTTCCCACAGTTTTCCAAGGAAGCTTAAGTAACCTTGAAAATAGCACGTCGCCTCCCAAACCTGGGGCAATGCAGCCCTCTGGACTCAATGCCGAATCTATCAGCCTTCAGCGATCAGCCATTCCAACCCTACATCCCATATTTCCGTCATTTCAATTTAGATTTATTTAGAGATACAGTGCGGAAACAGACCCTTTGGCCCACAAAGTCCGCTCCGACCAGTGCACACACTGCGGACAATAAACAATTCTCACTCTACTATTCTCCTGCCATAATCTAATTAACAAACTTGTACGTGTTTGGAATGTGGGAGGAAACCAGAGCACCAAGAGAAAGCCCACGCAACATACAAACTCCATACAGACAGCACCCGTAGTCGGGATCGAACCCGGGTCTCTGGTGCTGTAAGGCAGCAACTCTGCCGCTGCACCATCGTGCCACCCCTTTAGCCTTTTATTCTCTTTCCTTTTCTGGTATTTCAGTCTTAATTTATTTTCTCTTTCTTAAACCTCTTCCAGACATTATTTGACTACTGCTCTTCAGCCTACATCACTGATATTAGTAACATTCTACCTCCATTGGTTTCGACCTCATTAAAGAATCGCTCCTTTGGTTCCCTCTGCCTGTCACCTTTCTCTGCAACTTAAAATATGTTTCATTTCTAAATGTTCCCCATACTGATGAAATAAGAACCAAGAAATATTAATACAGCTTCCCACTCCACAGATGCTGCCCAAGCTGATTGATATTTCCATCATCTTCTGTTTATATCCCAGATTCCCAGCATCTGCAATATCTTGCATTTGTAAGATTAAGTGTGAGTGGTCATCGAGATGGTGTTTGAGACGGTCTATGAAGGTTGACAAATAGGCTTATCGGTGGAGGGCTCTACAATGCAGTGTCATTCCCATTACACATGTTGGTAGCCAAAACCTATCTGATCATTGGGGTGGCACGGTAGCGCAGCGGTAGAGTTGCTGCCTTCCAATGCCTGCAGTGCCAGAGACCCGGGTTTGATTCCGACCACGGGTGCTGTCTGTACGGAGTTTGTACGTTCTCCCCGTGACCACGTGGGTTTTCTCCGGGATCTTCAGTTTCCTCCCACACTCCAAAGGCGTACAGGTTTGTAGGTTAATTGGCTGGGAATAAGTGTAAATTGTCCTGAGTGAGTGTAGGATAGTGTTAATGTGCGGGGATTGCTGGTTGGTGCGGACTCAGTGGGCCTATCGAATCTACGCCGCCATTTAATCATGGCTGGTCTATCTTATGCTCAATCTCAACCCCATTCTCCTGCCTTTGCCCCATAGCCCTTGACAACCTGACTAATCAAGAATCTGCTCATTTCCATCTTAAAAATGCCCAATGACTTGGCCTCCACAGCCGTCTGTGACAATGAATCCCACAGATTCACCACCCTCTGAGTAAAGTAATTCCTCCTCAACTCTTCTAAAGGTTTATTTCATTTTATTCTGAGGAATTTTCATTTTATTCCACTCTACTATTCTCCTGCCATAATCAAAATGGGGTTGGCAGACCAGTGTGTCAAGCAAGGCCTTTTAATAAAACAGTAGGAAAATATGCCAAGGTCAACAATGATTTGTTGTTAATATTGTTTTTAAATGAGGTTTTACATGTGGCACTACCAGCTGTGCCACTGCCCACATCAATGTTCTGATCTTGAAAAATGAACAAAAAAATCACCAGTGGCAATTATTTATCATATAATTATTTATTATATGATCATCTGAATGTTCTTTACGAATGATCAAAGCCATACCTGGTTCGTTTTGCACAGAAGACAGACACAAAATGCTGGAGTAACTCAGCGGGACAGGCAGCATCTCTGGAGAGAAGGAATGGGTGACATTTCGGGTCGAGGCGCTTCTCCAGACTGATCTGACACAGGTCAGATTTGCACAGAGGTGGCTTTCTAAAGACAGTCCGAGCTACAAGAGTTACATCTCAGTTTCTTGTGAGTCTCCACTCCGGTATAGGAGTGGATAGATCAGTTGCCCACTGTCTGATTGGTCGCAGTCAGTTGATAGTCTGAACTTTCATGTGTGGGAAGGAACCTCTCAGATGCCGGTTTAAACCAAAGATGGACACAAAAAGCTGGAGTATCTCAGCGGGTCTGGAGAAAAGGAATAGGTGATGTTTTGGGTCGAAACCCTTCTTCAGACTGAGAGTCAGGGAAAAGGGAAATGAGAGATATAGGCAATGATGTAGAGAGATATAGAACCAATGAATGAATGATATGCAGAAAAGTAACAAAGATAAAGGAAACAGGCCATTGTTAGCTGTTTGTTAGGTGAGAACTTTCATGTTGAGCAACTTTGGGCTTCCTCCTCCATCCATTTATATATCAGATAGATCTATTGTAGGTTATCTCGATGTGGTTAATGGTAACCAATTGCTTCCAGTAAAGAGAGGAAGCTGGCTGCTCAGTCATCAGGCTTGTGGTCCGTTAATACATGGTTCACCTTTTAACTGGATATTTAATTGCATCTGAGTAATCTGACTAATAATGTTATACGTGAGACTAACTGTTGGCTTTCCTAGCATTGTATCAATTAAGGTTAAAAATGTCACTTTTTTCGCAATTTTATCGTACACCCATAGAGCCTCATAAAATCCCTAATCTATATTTTCCTGTTTTGTTATTATTGAAGCGGAAGGTAAAACTCAATTATTGTAATCATTTCTATCTGTAACAGCAAAGGATGAAGTAATTCTTCATGAAATTCAATTTATTCATATGAACCGAATTAAAGTCTCAAATAAATGGGCTTGATAACATAGCTACTTTATCAGTTGATTAAGAAACGTGGGTGACATTTTAGCTTTTGAATTCATAGCCAAAGCTGCTATTGACGCGAGACACTGCCAGCAACTTTGTTATTGTTTCGTATCGCTGGAAAGCAATAAATTCACTTCAAACTCAGTGAGATACATAGATGTTTGGTGAATATTTCATTTGTTTTCCAGTGGGTTTGATCAGAGCAGCAGATAGAACATAACGCTCTGCAGTATCAGGTCTGGGAGATGCCGCTCATTGTTCGACTCTGAGCATTGCTCCTAGATGGTTATTAACTTGTATTTGACAATCTGGTGCAGTCTCCTGCTGCAGTAAGCCCTTGTTGTAATGGACCATGGAGAGGGGGTGGTGCGTGTTATTGCCGATTATCCCCTGTAACCGAGTAAGGGGGATAATTATTAACTAGTTTAACCCAAGACCGGGTGGGAAGAAGCACAGCACCAGTGGGGGGGGGGGGGGGGGGAGTTAAACCAGAGGGAATTCACAGGCCAGGGTGCCACTGAGACCCCGGTCCCACCGTAAGGGTGCACCAGGGACGGGGACGGTACTCCCTCCACGTTCATGCTCGCCCTCCTCTACCACAACCTGAAGCACGCCATGTGGTGCCAACTCACTGGGTATCATGGTGGAAGCAGGAGGGTGGTGCAACTTTGGGCTTCCCTCCTCCATCCATTTGTATATCAGATAGATCTATTGTAGGTTTATCTCGATGTGGTTAATGGTAGCCCATTGCTTCCAGTAAAGAGAGGAAGCTGGCTGCTCAGTCATCAGGCTTGTGGTCCGTTAATGCATGGTTCACCTTTTAACTGGTTATTTAATTGCATCTGAGTAATCCGACTAATAATGTTATACTTGAGCTGTTACCAGGCGACTTTACAGACAGCACCCATGTCGAGATTGAACCCGGGTCTCTGGCGCTGTAAGGCAGCAACTCTACCGCTGCACCACTGCACAGCCCCTAGACTCAAAGACCTTCAATAAACTTTTCAGGCATAACTTTGCCTTTATGGAGCCAGGCTGACTGTGCTCAATCAGATTATGATTTTTTAAATGTTCTGCTATTGCCTCCTTCAAAATTGATTACCATATTTTCTTCTGAATAATGACATTGCAGTAACAATTTACGATTCCTCTGGTACCTATCCAGAATCTATCCAGAAACCTTTGGAAGATTACAATATCTCTTTAACAACTTATTTCAGGATCCTACAAATTAAACCACCATGTCCAGAGACCCAAGATAGACACAAAATGCTGGAGTAACTCAACGGGTCAGGCAGCATCTCTGGAGAGAAGGAATGGGTGACGTTTCGGGTCGAGACCCTTCTTCGGACTGATGTCAGGGGAGAGGGAGGTACATGGATAAGGAAGTGTATAGATAAGGAAATGCAAGGTGTGAAAACAGGACAAAGGGAATGGGGATCAAGGAAAATGTAGAATAGATCATTGTTAGTTGGGAGAAGGTAATAACAAAGCAAACAGAGATAAAATGCAGTTGGAGACAGTAAGACTGGTCAGAGAACTGGGAAGGCGGAGGGGATGGAGTGGGAGGGAAACTTGAAGTTAGAGATGTCAATGTTCATACCGCTGGGGTGTAAGCTGCCCAAGCGAAATATGAGGTGCTGTTCCTCCAATTTGCGCTGGGCCTCATCCAATTTGAGCTGGGGCTCGGCAATCGTTTTGATGAACAGCTCCGCCCAGTCCACCTAAACCTACCTGATCTCCCCGTTGCTAAACACTTTAACTCCCCCTCCCATTCCCACACGGACCTTTCTGTCCTGGGCCTCCTCCATTGTCAGAGTGAGGCCCAGCGCAAATCCTACCTTCTTATATGTGTGCATGTGTAGGAAGGAGCTACAGATGCTGGTTTATACTGAAA
Source organism: Rhinoraja longicauda (assembly GCF_053455715.1). Lineage (NCBI taxonomy): Eukaryota > Metazoa > Chordata > Chondrichthyes > Rajiformes > Arhynchobatidae > Rhinoraja > Rhinoraja longicauda. The sequence continues at coordinate 31,203,141 of NC_135973.1, read as the reverse complement.
ATAGACATAAAATGCTGGAATAACTCAGCGGGTCAGGCGGCATCTCTGGAAAAAAGGAATAGGTGATGTTTCAGGTCGAGACCCTTCTTCAGACAGAAGAGATACGCATACAGTATCTCTTTCAATTCAATGCACTCTTTAACTTCTATGGTTAGCCATGCAATCTGACCCTCCCCCTCCCCCCTCACTCCTTCCTTCTCCCCTCCCCACCTCAGGTCCTTCTCCCATTGATTGTAGATGTCCGCCTCAGCTTATCCATGGAACTATCTGCTAATTAAGTATACAACAATTGTTTCAGGCCCCAGAGTTACTTTCCAACTGAATGCTAAATCCCATCATGCCATAATCACTGCTTCCAATGGTATCTTCCACTCTGAGAAAACATGTTGAACCTGACAGGTTAATTGGCGACTCTCAATTAACCCTCATGTGATATGAATGGTGATATGAATGGTGATATGAATGGTGATATGGATGGTGATATGAATGGTGATATGGATGGTGATATGAATGGTGATATGAATGGTGATATGGATGGTGATATGACTGGTGATATGGATGGTGATATGACTGGTGATATGAATGGTGATATGAATGGTGATATGACTGGTGATATGACTGGTGATATGACTGGTGATATGAATGGTGATATGAATGGTGATATGGATGGTGATATGAATGGTGATATGAATGTAGGGAGAATAGATTATGAGGAAACGTTATGGGTTGATAGGATTGCATTGTGAGCTGGTTTACATTTGATGGGCCAATGGCCTCCTTCGGTAGCACAAGGAAATATAGAAATTACACATTCTCAGATCCAGTCTGTTCTCTGGTTTATTTCATAACAGACTACTCTGGGAAATAATACCAAATGTAGTCCATGAATTTGTTCTTAACGCGTCCACTTTCCATTTGGTTACCCGATCTACGTGAAGAGTAAAGTCATGAAGAATGTTATGCTGATCTGAGGGGAAGCCGATTTTGTTAATCTGTGCTGACGTTTTGAATATCTTCTTTGCCCGCTGTTATTGTCTGCTTCATTGCAAATAATCAATCATAGACATCCCTCCCAGTGGGCACAGAGACACTTTGTGTTTGCCGCAGTCAATTTGGTCAATTGATTGATTTAATAATCCGCCCGTGAATTCTGACACGTTCGATTCAGTGCCTCAGGACAGAAATGAATCATATAAATTATTTGGAGAGTAGGAGGCCATTTGGATCATTTTGTCACAATTTTCCAGCTCTTATTGCATTGTCTTTTATTTTACAGCATCTCAAGAACTTATCCAAGTAATTCTCAAATGCAACGACGCTCTCTGCTTCCATCATTCTTACCAGCTTTGGGTACCTCTTCTGGAATTCTCTGCCACAGAAGGCAGTGGAGGCCAATTCACTGGATGGTTTCAAGAGAGAGTGAGATATAGCTCTTAGAGCTAATGGAATCAAGGAATATGGGGAGAAAGCAGGAATGGGGTACTGATTTAGGGTGATCAGCCAAGATCATATTGAATGGCGGTGCTGGCTGGAAGGGCCGAATGGCCTATTTTCTATCTTTCGATGTTTCTATGTTTCTATGTATCAGATTGTTAGAATTCTTTGGGTGAATTACCCTCAATCACATCTATCGCTTTCTCCATACGTTGGTTCTGGTAGAGTATTGGCTACGTTATTGGTTTAATAGCCAGAGTTCGGAGCCAAAGACCGACAGGTGATGTTGAATCTGACCATCGTGGCTGCGGAATTTAAATTCAATTCATTAAATCAACTTGAACGTGAAAATAAATTAGCAGTAACAGTACTCAAGCTCAGATGAAAGATCATCAATGTTAAATATGATAGTCATGGATAGTCAGCGTGGAAGCAGGCCCTTCGGCCCAACTTGCCCACGCCGACCAACATGCCTCATCTACACTAGTCCCAGCTGCCTGCTGGTCCATATCCTTCCAATCCTGTCCTATCCATTATCCATGTACCATCCAAATGTTTTTTAAGCCTTGTGATCGTACCTGCCTCAACTACCTTCTCTGGCAGGTCGTCCCATATACTAACTATCCTTTGTTTAAAAAGTTGCGGCTCAGATTCCTATTAAATCTTTCCCCCTATGTCCTCTGGTCCTCTGATACTGCATGTGCTTCTCTTCTGTCTGAAGAAGGGTCTCGACCCGAAACATCACCTATTCCTTTTCTGATTCTCTTACTCTGGGTAAAAGGCTCTTTGTATTTACTCTCTCTATGATTGTCCACACCTCTCTAAGATCACCACTTATCCTCATGTACTCTGAGGTATAAAGTCCTAGTATGCTCAATCTCTCCCCACAGCTCAGGGCATTGAGTCCTGGCTTCTTCTTAGGCCCCCTCGGTCATGGCTGACCATTGGTGATGCATCCTAGTTGGCTGCTTGCTCCACACCTCGGCTAGAGCAGCGTCGCTTGTGGCTGAAGAGACCAATGTGGGAGTGACAGTCTCTGTCACAAAGGTCACATTTGTGTGTGGTCTCTGGTCTGTTGAAGTTGCTGCACTCCTTTCTGCGTGCCCGCTTTTCTGCCGCTGCGTTCATCAGTTTCTCTTCCCCCATTTTGAGATGTTGGTTCAGGGTACCTCTCCACCTCATGCGGTCAGCTGCAAGGCTCTCCCAGGACTCCACATCGATGTCGAGCGCCTTCAAATCTTTCGTGCAGACATCCTTGTAACGTAGCTGGGGGCGGCTGATGGTTCTCCTCCCAGATGTCAGCTCTCCATAGAGGATGTCTTTTGGAATGCGGCCATCCTCCATGCAGTGGACATGGCCCATCCACCGCAGCCTGCACTGCCTGAGTAGAGTGTACATACTGGGAAGGCCAGCGCCAGACAGAATCTCGGCGTTGGACACTCTGTTTTGCCAGGATATACCCAGGATACGGCGGATGCTTCCAAGGTGGAAGGTGTTGAGTCTTCTCTCCAGTCTGGCATATGTAGTCCATGTCTCACTGCAGTACAGCAGCGTGCTGTTGACACAGGCATTGTAGACTATCTTTGTCTTCACTGTCAGCTTTGGATTGGTCCACACTCGAGTTGTGAGACGAGTGAGAGTTGTAGCTGCCTTCCCGATCCTCTTATCAATCTCTGTGTCCAAGGAGAGGTTGCCAGTGATGGTGGAGCTGAGGTACGTGAACTGATGGACGGCATCGAGTTCGTAGTCATCGATGGTGATGACTGGCAGTGCCTCTGTATCCTGTCCCAGAACGTTCATCTTCTTCAGGCTGTTGGTCAGCCCAAAGTCCTTGCAAGCCCGATAGTGACTGTAGTTCCTGCTGGGTGTGGGACACAACTGCTGCGTCATCGGCGAACAACATGTCTCTGATGAGAGCTTCACGTACTTTTGTCTTGGCTCGGAGGCAGGTGAGGTTGAAGAGCCTGCTGTCTGATCTAGTACGCAGGTAGATCCCCTCTGTTGCGGTGCCGAAGGCATGTTTCAGGATCAGAGCGAAGAAAATCCCATAGAGTGTGGGAGCGAGGACGCAGCCTTGTTTGACGCCACTGCGGATGTCGAAGGGCTCCGAGAGACTGCCATTGAACTGCACTGTCCCCTTCGTGTTGACGTGGAAGGATTCTATCATGCTCTGCAGTTTTGGTGGGCAGCCGATCTTTGGGAGAGCCTTGAATAGGCTAACTCTGCTGACGGTCGAACGCCTTGGGGAGGTCAATGAAAACAATGTACAGGGGCATCCGCTGTTCTATGCACTTCTCCTGGAGCTGGCGAGGGGAGAAGACCATGTCTACTGTTGACCTTCTAGCTCTGAAACCGCACTGTGACTCTGGGTAGACACGTTCTGCCAAGCAAAGACCCGAGCAAAGACCTTGCCGACGATGTTGAGGAGGGAGATGCCTCTGTAGTTGTTGCAGTCGCTTCTCCTGCCCTTGTTCCTGTAGAGGGTAATGATCGTGGCATCCTTCATGTCCTGCGGTACAGCTCCTTCTTGCCAGCACTGGAAGAGGACTTCATGCAGAGGAAGCAGTGAGGTAGTCTTGCAGTGCTTGATCAGGTCAGGGGGAATCCCATCGCTGCCTGGGGCCTTGCCCGAGGCCAGGCTGTCAATGGCCTTGCTGAGCTCTTCTACCGTGGGCTCTCCATCTAACTCATCCATGGTCGGCAGGCACTCGATGGCGTTAAGGGCTGAGGGGGACACAGTGTTCTCTCTCGAGTAGAGGTCGGAGTAGTGTTCCACCCATCTCTCCATCTGCTGGCAACATCCTTGTAAATCTTCTCTGCGTCATTTCCAGCTTAATGCTATTTTTTTATCCACAGATATTGCCTAACCTGCTGAATATCTGCATATTTTCTTTTATACTTGTGTGCATGTGTATTTTCCTTATTTGCCTCCCCAAATTCCTCATCAGTTTGAATTGTATTTGTTTTTTTTACAATTGACCAGTCAGTTGACATTTCCAATATATTACAATGTTTTCCTGTGACTTTCCATATGTCACTGTTTCAAACAAAACAAATTATTTTCCAAAAACAAATCAAGAAACTATTGTCAATTCTGCTCTTCCAAATGTTCATTCATATTATACTCTTTACATTTTGAAACAGTAGATATATTGCATTTTCATTTAATTGATTTTCCACAGTGAAATAAAACAGAATATTCTCTGATCAAAGCAAACATTCCAGCAAAGAACAAAACATAATTTAAACAAAAATCAGAGAATAAGTAACTAAAAAAATCAGCAATGTCTGTTCGTGGATGTATTGAAAGGTTTTAGTTTGCAACGCTTTGTGAAATGGGCTAGAGAAGGGTATGTTGGCAAGGATGAGGAAGGAAGTTTCAGTGAATGATTGAATGCTTCTTCTCCTTCATAGAATATCTCTCAGGATTGAGCACGACTTACGTCAACTTTGGCTTGGTAAGATCTGGGGTGGTTACTGAGGTTAATGTGAGAACATTGGTCACAGTTTGGGCCAGGAAGCGACCAACAGAGCAAAAGGGTGGATGGGAGGCACAAGGAACTGCAGATACTAGAATGTTGCCTCAAATATAAAGTGCTGAAGTAACTCATTGGGTCAAGTAACATCTGAGGAAGGAATGAATTGGTGAAGTTTCAGATCGGGACCCTTCTTCAGATTGGATAGATTGAGAGGTTTGAAGAAGGGTCTCGACCCCAAAACGTCACCCATTCCTTCTCTCCAGAGATGCTGCCTGTCCCGCTGTGTTACTCCAGCAATCTATATCTATCTTTGGTTTAAAGCAGCATCTGCACTTCCTTCCTACATAGATTGAGAGGTTCCTTCTGCCAGTTACGTAGGCTTTCTGTGCATCCCTGTGCATGTATTAAAGGGTCAAACTACCATCCCCAACCATTCTTCTCTGTTTTAAAATACCTAGGATTCACACTTCTTCACAAAGACTCTCGGCACATCCTTGAATCTTTTCCTCTGTTGCCTGGTACTCTCTTCCCATGACAGAGCATGGTCAGAGTAGAATGTCTGTTATAGACGTGTGTCTGGTAGGCTTGGGGATGATGTTACCCACCCTGCAGACTCCACTGAGTGTCACTCGGGATGTAGAATGAAGGCGTTGGTTCACTCATTCTTCCAGTTAATCTGCAGCATTTGGTGGAGAGATCTTTATTGATATTTTTTTAGTGCTTTGATGTACCTGTTGTTGGACTCAGAATATAGGAGGGCAAGGACTATTGCTGCCCTGTAGACAATGAATGACAAAAGGTTCTGCTCTTGCAATGAAGGTGATCGTGAATTTCACCGAGGACGTTGCCAGGACTAGAGTCTGAGCTATAGGGAAAGGTTGAGTAGACTGGGACTCTAATCCTTGGAGTGCAGGAAGATGACGGGTGATTGTATAGAGGTGTATAAAATCATGGGATGAATAGATTGGGTAGATGCACAGAGTCTCTTGCCCAGAGTAGATGAATTGAGGACCAGAGGACATAGGTTTAAGGTGAAGGGGGAAAGATTTAATAGGAATCTGAGGGGTAACCTTTTCACACAAAGGGTGGCGGGTGTATGGAACAAGCTGTCAGAGGAGGTAGTTGATGCAGGGACTATCCCAACAGTTAAACAGGGACATCGATAGGACAGATTTGGAGGGATATGGACCAAACGCAGGCAGGTGGGTCTAGTGCGGATGGGACATGTTGGCTGGTGTGAGCAAGTTGGGCCGAAGGGCCTGTTTCCACACTGTATCACTCTATGACTATTTGCCAAGGAAGTGATCCAAGTTTCCCAACGTCTCACCTTGAATCTTTATTGTCAGAGGACTTGTGCATTGCAGTGAGGGCAGTTTGGTTAAGGACCTTTGTCTTGAGTGTTTTGAGTGCAAGGCCATGCCTTTCGTACCCTTCAATGAAGAATTCAATTAAGCTTTGGAGCTTAGACTCCAATTATGCTTAAACAAAGGCAAAATCTCCACACAGCAGCTTGCTACTGAGTTTAATGTGACCTAAGTTATAGAATTGAGTTGCTGTAAGTTGAACAATGTCCCCATTAGTTCTGAAGACTGGCTTCACTTCTGTGGGAGGTTTGCTGGAGGGGAGGGGGGGGGGGGGGGGGGGGGGGAGGGGGGATGTGGCAGAGAAAGATTGAGAAAGGAATTGAGGCAAAGATGCATCCTTGATTGACGCTGGTGATCAATGAGATTGAATATGTTGGCAATGGTCACTGTTGTGACATAAACATGAGTTGGAGATGAATTTCTTTGGGCTCACAAATTGGATGATTAATGGATTCGTGATTAATGGATTCAAAGGCTTTAGTGAGGGTGAAGAAACATAGTGCCTGGTCGTTTATCTTGCATTTCTGCTGGAGGTGTAGGATGGTGAAGGCCATGCCTACTGTGCCTCTGGAAGGACATAATCCACATAGTCACTGGGAGGAATGGTTCAGAAAGACCCTGGCAATGATGTTTAGTTCAGTTTAGTTTAGAGATACAGCGTGGAAACAGGCCCTTAGGCCCACCAAGTCCGCGCCGACCAATGATCACCCCGTACACTGGTTCTACCCAACACTCTTTGGACAATTTACTGAAGCTAATTAGCTTACAAACCTGCTTGTTTTGGGATGTGGGAGCACTTGGAGAAAACCCACGCAGTCACGAGGAGAAGGTACAAACTCCGTACAGACAGCACCCGTAGTCAGGATTGAACCCAGGCCTCTGGCGCCGTAAGGCAGCAACTCTACTACTGCGCCACCGTGCCGGGTGTCTCCGTATAATTGATGTTCTCGGAGATGTGAAGGGATCCTGGAACACTCAAAGGATCGGAAACCAAAATAACAGGGAAGGTAATCCTGGAAGATGTTCAAGAAATACAGTGAGCCACAGCCACAGCCATGGAGAATGAAGTGGGTTTTAAAAACACATTGTGCTGTGATCTGGGAGGTGGTCATTAAGTAATGGGGCATGCAGACATTCGGGTCTGAAATATTGGGATCTATGCCACAGTATGCTAATTTCTGCATGTTTGAACAATCTGGAGCTCCCTTCAGCCGAAACATTTGCACCTTTGAAGATTTGTATCACCTCATTCTGATAACCCATTTAAAATTTTATTTCATTTTAAATGATAGCTTACTATGTCAAAACTATTAGTATAAGACAATAACTGCAGATGCTGGTACAAATCGAAGGTATTTATTCCACAAAATGCTGGAGTAACTCAGCAGGTCAGGCAGCATCTCAGGAGAGAAGGAATGGGTGGCGTTTCGGGTCGAGACCCTTCTTCAGACGGGTCTCGTCTATTTAACTATTTAATGGTCTAGACACTTTATTCTCATTGATTTGACCATCAAAGCCAGCTTGAAGAAATCACTCCCAAACTACCACCAGCACATATCCTGCAACTACAGAGGACCAAACACCCTCGACCATCAAAGCCCCGGAGGACCAAACACCCTTGATCACTGCTATTCCACCGTCAACGATGCCTATTGCTCCATCCCTCTCCATCACTTTGGGAACTCTGACCACATGGCTGTGCCCCTTCTTCCTGCATGTAGGCAGCAACTGAAGAGTGGAGCCCCAATGGTGACCACTGCACAGATCTGGTGAGGGGAGGCAGAGGAATGTCGTCGTGGCTATCCCTCGAGGCCTAGGATGATGGTCTACGTTCCGATGTCAGAACGAGGACGCCTGTGCGTGTGTTTGTTTAACGTGTACCTGATGCTGCACTCCAAGAAGCACCCGGTCCTTCACGAATCAGTCAACTAATTCCAATGGCAAGGGAACCAAGACGATTGGAGCTGATAGATCTGTTGCAGCCTTCATCCGCCTTCACAGCCGTTGAGTTCCAGATAACTTTGTCCGCCTGGTCCACCGTTGAGGTCTTGTACGATGGATCGTTCTTAGTCTGGACCCTCATCCTCGACCTTACCACCATGGGTGGCCCTACCAGAAGCTAGTGCTTCCGAGGGCATCGCTCTCGGAATCATGGGGACACGCAAGCCTCTTCACCACGACACGGTGAATGATCCAAAGAGGGGAATGACTCCGCGATAGCATGGAGTTAGGTAGACTAGGTGATGTTCAAGGACTTGGCAATGGACATGAATGAATGGGCCACAGTTGTTACCACCAACATAAGGAAATGTGAGGAGCAATGTGTTCCCACGAAAACCATCCGAATGTTCCCCAACCAGAAGCCTTGGATGAACCAGGAGGCCTGCAATCTTCTGAGGACCAGATCTCAGGCATTCAGGTCTGTCAAATCTGAGGACCAGATCTCAGGCATTTAGGTCTGTCAAATAAGAAGTTCAGATATGACCTTGATAAGGCCATCTAAAAGGTTAAAAGGGACATTGGCTCTAAACTGGAGTAAGGGATGGACGTCCAGTGTCTGTGGCAGCGCTATCACTTTACACAAGGCAAAATCAAGTGACACCTCAACTGACAGTGAGGCATCACCCCTGGATGAACTCAATGTGTTGTATGCATGCTTCAATAGGGAGAACACTGATGTGCCTTCTCCAGTCCACGTAGCCCCCGAAGGTATTGCAATCTCAGTCACCGAGGCCAACGCCAGAAGATCCTTCAGGAGGGTGACCCCTCGGAAAGCATCTGGATTTAATGGTGTACCTGGACACACTTTCTAACCTGCACAGACCAACTGGCTGGAGTTTATGCGGACTTCTTCAAGTTCTCATTAACCGAGGTCTGAGGTTCCCACCTGGTTTAAAGGGGCATCGATAAAGAGGAGTAAGGTGACATGCCTCAACACCACCATTGTTGGACGAATTACAAATAATGACGATTCAGAGTATAGGAGGGAGATTGATCATCTGATTCAAATAGTGCCAGACAACAACCTTGCTCCCAACATCAGTAAAACCAAGGAGCTGATTGTTGACTTCAGAAGAGGAAGGCCAAAGATCCACAAACCTGTCTTCATCAATGGGTTAGTGGTGGAGAGAGTCAACAACTTCAGGGTTCCTGGGCGTGCATATCTCTGAAGAGCTGACCTAGTCCAGGCACGTTAATGCATTCATAAAGAAAGATCATCAAAGCATCTACTTCCTTAGAAGGTTGAGGAGATTTGGTATATCGACAAATACTCTCTTGAACTTCTACAGGTGTACAGTGGAGAGTATATTGACTGGATGCATTACAACCTGGATCGACAAATGGATCTCCCAGGAATGAAGAAGATTACAAAACGTGGTGGACGTGTCCCGGACCATGATGGGCACAGACCTCCCCACCATCTAAGTGATCTCCAGGAGTCACTGTCTCAAAGAAGATAGCCAGCATCATTAAGGACTTACACCACCCTAGTCACGCTCTCTTTTGAAGAAGGTACAGGAATCTGAAAACTGTATCGTCCAGGCTCATGAACAGCTTCTTCCCAACAACCATCAGGCTATTGCAAGCTCCAACTAAACTCCAAACTATGAACTGCCAGTGCACCACTAGGGACTTGGGGCTTTGTTTAGTTTTTGTACTATATTGGGGGGTTTTTAATTGAACTTTTTTTGGTATAATATAATATAATATAATATAATATAATATAATATAATATAATATAATATAATATAATATAATATAATATAATATAATATAATATAATCATATCATATCATATCATATATATACAGCCGGAAACAGGCCTTTTCGGCCCTCCAAGTCCGTGCCGCCCAGCGATCCCAGCACATTAACACTATCCTACACCCACTAGGGACAATTTTTACATTTTACATTTACCCAGCCAATTAACCTACATACCTGTACGTCTTTGGAGTGTGGGAGGAAACCGAAGATCTCGGAGAAAACCTACGCAGGTCACGGGGAGAACGTACAAACTCCTTACAGTGCAGCACCCGTAGTCAGGATCGAACCTGAGTCTGAATATAATATAATATAATATAATATAATATAATATAATATAATATAATATAATATAATATAATATAATATAATATAATATAATATAACATAATAAAATATAATATAATATAACATAATATAATATAATATAATATTATATAATTTGGGTGTCCTAGTGCATCAGTCAATGAAAGGAAGCATGCAGGTACAGCAGGCAGTGAAGAAAGCCAATGGAATGTTGGCCTTCATAACAAGAGGAGTTGAGTATAGGAGCAAAGAGGTCCTTCTACAGTTGTACCGGGCCCTGGTGAGACCGCACCTGGAGTACTGTGTGCAGTTTTGGTCTCCAAATTTGAGGAAGGATATTCTTGCTATGGAGGGCGTGCAGCGTAGGTTCACTAGGTTAATTCCCGGAATGGCGGGACTGTCGTATGTTGAAAGGCTGGAGCGATTGAGCTTGTATACACTGGAATTTAGAAGGATGAGGGGGATCTTATTGAAACATATAAGATAATTAGGGGATTGGACACATTAGAGGCAGGAAACATGTTCCCAATGTTGGGGGAGTCCAGAACAAGGGGCCACAGTTTAAGAATAAGGGGTAGGCCATTTAGAACGGAGATGAGGAAGAACTTTTTCAGTCAGAGAGTGGTGAAGGTGTGGAATTCTCTGCCTCAGATGGCAGTGGAGGCCAGTTCGTTGGATGCTTTCAAGAGAGAGCTGGATAGAGCTCTTAAGGATAGCGGAGTGAGGGGGTATGGGGAGAAGGCAGGAACGGGGTACTGATTGAGAGTGATCAGCCATGATCGCATTGAATGGCGGTGCTGGCTCGAAGGGCTGAATGGCCTACTCCTGGACCTATTGTCTATTGTCTATTGTCTATTGTCTATTGTCTATAATATAATATAATATAACATAATATAATATAATATAATATAATATAATATAATATAATATAATATAATATAATATAATATAATATTCTATATTGACTCCTGTGTTTACAAACCTGTTGTGCTCCTGCAAGTAAGAATTTCATTGTTCAGTTCTGGTACATAAGACAACAAAACTCTCTTGACTATTCTCCTAGCGTGGGTTTTCCTGTCCATAAAAGATCCAAATGAAATATTAAGTATTTAATATTAAAGTAACAAACGCTATATTATGTTTCTCTACAGCTGCCGATGTTCTCATTCGATTACTATCCCCTTTATGTGGTGACTATTTACATACCTTGGGTATGCAAGCAAAAAAATTCACTGTGACTTCTCACATGTGACAATAAAGTATTCATTCATTCATTGTTGTTTGTTTTTCCCTTGGTCAAAGACCAAATTTCTGCTGCACAGATCTGTCTGGAGCCTGCAATAGCCGGAATAGCTTAGATTATTAACAGTAATTCTGCAGATTCAGGGTTTTTTTTTAATCAACTTTGAAAATTTTGTTATTGTTCCATTTGATCAGAGAGAACGATCGACATAAAATGTGTTGGAGTTTTCCCAAAGGCGGTCTTCAGTGACGCACCGCTTCTCTTCCCATCCCTGTACATGGGTTTTAAATTTGAATGAGACAATATTTATATACGTAAATGGGATTTATCTGTAACACTCTGCAGAGCAGTGGCAAAAGCACATTAGTGTGTCCCAGCAAACCTCGCACAAGGTGCCCTGTGGAATTGCTAATCTATGAGTATGCACATCATCTACCAGTGGTATTCCACTCTGATTCTCAAACTGTTTACCATAACAGTACAGCTAACATGGCGTACACCAGGGACTGCTGACGTTGGAATCTTCCGTAAATCATAAAGTGACGGGTCAGGCAACATCTCTGGAGACCATGGGTAGGTGACGTTTCTTCAGGCTCAGAGTCTCGAGAAAATTCCTAACCCGGAACATCGCCAGTCTGTGTTTTCCAAAGATGCTGCCTGGCCTGCTGAGTTACTCCAGCACTTTGGGTACCGAGATAATTTGGCATATTATACAATGTGTTAAATTTGCTGCACACAAAAGTCATTTTTTTGTTGTGAAGTTGTTGTCAAATAATAATCCAAAGTAAATCAATGTTTTGAAATATCTCTCCTTTCTAAATTGCCAAGAATACACTGGCACAATTTGAATGAGCAAACCAATAGTATTAACTGGGGTTACTACAATGTGTTTACTGCACTGCACCTGGACTGGCCTTTGATATAGAGCCACAGAGCTACATAGCAAGGAAAAAAGCCCTTCGGCCCACCTGGTCCATGTTGGCATTCCAAGTTGGCATACCAGGCAAATGCTGCATTTGGCCCATAGCCCCCTTAACCCTTCGTATCCATGTAAGATCGATAATACACCAAGATGCTTAACGTAAAGTACAAAACAAAATTAATGTTGTGTTAGCCAACTGGGTGGAAAAGCTTTGTTAAATAGATTCTCACTTGCTGCAACATTACAGGCTCATTGAGCGCAACAAAACAAGACTGATGCGTCTGAAGAAGGGTCTCGACCCGAAACGTCACCCATTCCTTCTCTCCTGAGATGCTGCCTGACCTGCTGAGTTACTCCAGCATTTTGTGAATAAATACCAATGATTATCAGTGACTCTCAGTGGACCAGACCATGACAATGCAGGTCAAAGTACACAGTCCTTGGAAGGAGGTGCCGTTAGCTCCAGGTTCAAGACCAGTTTCTTCCCATCAACCATAAGATTCTTGCACAACACACATGCAAGGCACGGTGGGACCGCATCAGAGTTGCTGCCTCACAGCGCTAGATAACCGGGTTCCACCCTGACTACAGAGTTTGTACATTCTCCCGGTGACCTGCGTGGGTATTTTTTCCCGGGAAGCTCCAGTTTCCTCCCACACTCCAAAGACGTACAGATTCGTAGGTTAATTGGCTTTGGTATAAAATGTAGATTCACAAGATCACAAGTTATAGGAGTAGAATTAGGCCATTTGACCCATTGAGTCTACTCCGCCATTCAATCATGGCCTTTTGCTCCTAACCCTTGACACCCGTTATAATAACAAAAATGGCAATCTTTGCCTTAAAAACATCCATTGACTTGGTCTCCACAGTCTTCTGGGGCAATGAATGACTTGCACAGATTAACTACCCTCGGACTAAAGAAGTGTGTATGGGATAGTGTTAGTGTGCGGGGGCCGCTGGTCGGTGGGCTGAAGGGCCAGTTTCCGCGCTGTATCTCTAAACTAAACTAAACCCTAACCCCCTCCTCAGCATTGAACTACTGTGGACTGTGGAATTTAGAAGGATGAGAGGAGATCTTATCGAAACGTATAAGATTATTAAGGGGTTGGACACGTTGGAGGCAGGAAACATGTTCCCAATGTTGGGGGAGTCCAGACAAGGGGCCACAGTTTAAGAATAAGGGGTGGGCCATTTAGAACTGAGATGAGGAAAAATTTCTTCAGTCAGAGAGTTGTGAATCTGTGGAATTCTCTGCCTCAGAAAGCAGTGGAGGCCAATTCTCTGAATGCATTCAAGAGAGAGCTAGATAGAGCTCTTAAGGATAGCGGAGTCAGGGGGTATGGGGAGAAGGCAGGAACGGGGTACTGATTGAGAATGATCAGCCATGATCACATTGAATGGCGGTGCTGGCTCGAAGGGCCGAATGGCCTCCTCCTGCACCTATTGATTATTGCACTGTGCACTTTGACTTGCATTGTCATGGTCCAGTCTACTTAGAGTAACTGATAATCATTGTCTATTTAAGGTAGACACCAAATGCTGGAGTAACTCAGCGGGACAGGCAGCATCTGTGGAGAGAAGGAATGGGTGACGTTCGGGTCGAGACCCTTCTTGTATCTGCCTTGTTTTGTTGGGGTGAATGAGCCTGTAATGTTGCAGCGAGTGAGAATGTCATCGCTCCAGCGCCCGTGGTAATCAAACATCCTTGACCCTCTCTTGGCCGCCTCCAGACACTGGAGGAGGACAATTCCGACCGGGGGTTTCCACTTCAGCTCTTGTTTGGGATGGCGCAGACCGTCCGCACTTCGCAACACCGGTCACCGGCAACCTCCGCGGCAGCAACAGCGTCCCTGCTACAGGACTCCAGAAAGGCTGGTGGGGCTGAGCTGGCCGGTGCACGGTGGTACTCAAAACCCGCCGATATCCCATCGTATTCACAAGCTTTGCGGCATCCAGCGGGGGATTTAGGAAACGGTGAGTCCTGTGTGTGTGTGTGTGTGTGTGTGTGTGTGTGTGTGTGTGTGCGTGCGCGTGTATGTGTGTAGTGTGAGTTACTACT